>NC_135369.1:143683621-143993799 GCF_049243985.1 Paroedura picta
TGCATGTGCATTTGCACCTGCCAGCGCGCCCACTCCCACACCTCCCTCCCATGGCACGGTGCAGTGAGCACCGTGCTGTTGGGGGGAGGGAGGGCGGGCGCCGGTGGGCGCCAACACGTAGGCGTAGAGCTGCTGTGCCTGCATTTTTGCGCCTGCCAGCGTGCCCACGCCCGCGCCTCCCTCCCCCCCATTCCCCGGGCCTCCCTCTCCCCTCCCCCTGGTCCGCAGCCCAGAAAAGTTTGGGCACCACTGGTATAGACTATCACTTTTTCAATAGGCTCATCTTTGTGGGCGAAATCCTGTTTTAACGTGTACAAAAACTCTTTACAATACTAGGCCCTGAAAAGAGAATGAAGGGCAGGGGCACAGCCAGATTAAAACATGCTACAGCCCTAAGTTAAGTTCCCTAACATAGTGCCCCCACCCGTTACCTTCCAACACTTTCATTGGTGTCTGTCAAGTGTTTTTAAATGTTTGTTGGCCATGCAGATTTTTTAAAGTGTTGCTTTGCTAGCAGCTGCCACCACACTGCATGAACTGTATGACTGAATGTAACCTGCAACAGACATTTTGTGGCAGGCCCTGCCTTCTGCAGCAATGATTTGTGGTAGCAATTTTGTGGCTGTGTCTATCACAATGTGTCAGAACTCCAGAGGTGCTGACAGTCTGAAAAAAGCCGGAGACCCCTGCCTTACGCAGTGTCAAATTGAAGAGACATCACAGCATCACTAAAAATAGTAACTTCAATACTGTTTTCTATTAACAGGCACAAAGATGCAACCTAGCTTGTAAATCTGTCTCTGGACAGAATAAATTTTCATAATTATTTAGAGGACTGCTCCAATCAAAATAGGACTGCATTATCTAAGGAGCCAACTGAGAACCCAGTAAGAACAATCTTTTGTCACACACTTGTGAGAAGGTATTCCTTAAGAGTTGGCAGGTCTATACAGGTGACCAAACTATGGGCTACAGCTTATTTACAAGGAGAGAAGCTGTGCTTTTGAAGAAGAGTGGTCCCTGATTCCTCTGGAGCCCTCTTGAGTCCTGTTCTTTTTCAAGGTTCTCTATCTTCACTCTACACAACTAGTATGCTCCCCATTGCTCTCCCAAAAATTCTCCATTGAGGAGAAACATTGGAGTTTACTTTTAAGAAGGACACATACAAGACGGAAGGGAGAGGATCTTGTGTGCAAGTCTCAGTACAGGTTTTTCCATCTTTGGATGTTCCCTTTATTTCCTGCAGTGACAAACAATTGCAGAGAAACAGAAAAGAAAGCATTTCCTCTCTCTTCACTGATTAAACTCCAAACAGAAGTTCTTGGCAGAAAGGTAAACCTCTGAAGTAACTGCAGAATAGTAGCTCTATCTATGCAGTGTGAACTCTTCCTTAACCCTCTATACCCCATGTTATTGAAAAAGGGTTTTCTTGGGAACAATGGCTCCCTCTTCTCCCAGGGGACACCTCAATTTCAGAAGCAATCACAGGCATAACATTCTCCTGATTTGTTTTAGAGGTTGGCAAGGCACAAGTAAAACAAAATGCAGAAGGAAAGTATGTTAGGGTAAAGGACATCACAAATGGCAAAGAAACAATATGGGGAACAGGGAAAGGAAAGGAAACATGAATGCAGCATTCTTCCAAGAACCAAAAACAAAACAAAACCCCAAAACAAACTCATAGCAGCAGCATTCCATTTTATCCACACAACCACCCTGCTGAAGTAAGGAGGGGAAAATCAAATAACATGACAGAAGTCAGCCTTCAGAACTTCATGCTTGAGGAGTCCAGTTATATCCATTACAATATATTATACCAGTGGGGGGGGGGGCTGAAGGAGATGGCAGGGGAAGAGGCAGTGACACATTTCAAGTACAATGGGTACTGTGTATGAATGTTAATTACTCTTATTTACAAAGCAATTGACCATCTTGCATTTTCTCTCAACCACTGCCAAGAGATACATTTCAAAAGTAGGGAAACAGGGTTGGGAAAATGCAATTTTTCTACCCAGTGTCACAGTGAGATTCACAAGAGGTAGGACTCTGCTGTTCAAATATGGGTATCTAGATCTGTCTCATTTTGATTTTTAGACAACAACAGGCATGGAGAAGCATTGGGAAAGATCAGCATGCCAAGTGATTATATACTAGAGATATCCCAAACCCTAGCTCCTCAAAAATCTAGCTGGACCATGAGGTTTTCAAAAACATAAATATTAGCTTAAGACACAGAACAAGGAGACAACAAAATTTAGGGAAAGCAGACTTCTCAAAAGGCATTTCCAAAGCCTGAATATTACACCATTTTTAAGCAATACATACCCCTTTCAAAACTGCAAACCGAGTCAAATAAAAGAAGCCATAGAACTCCAGAAAGCCTAAACAAATAGATTTGGCATTAGGCCTAGGACCAAGATATTCTCTCTCTCATCGATTCCCACACAAGTGAAAAGAACCCACCATTTTGTCATGTTCAGCAAGAGACCAGGTTTACGGTGATGTCTGAATTAATGCTGGAGTCTCCTCTTTGCTTTTTGAGGTGGATCCACCTGGATTTTTATCCTTAGCTACACTGTCTTGCAGATCAGTTGACATATCAGTTGAGCCACAATGACTATCACAAGAATCTTTTTCCACAACTTCGGGATTTCTACAGTCTTGGTTCAGATTTTCATCATTTTTACCTTTATGTTTTTTGAAATTGGAAATGTTTTCCTTTTGGTCTGAAGGGCTGGCTGTTCCTTCCAGTTTTGAGTTCTGACTTTCAAGGTCACTATTCTTTTCACCACTGCTCTGCCTAGTAGCCTCAGAGCTGCTGCGTTTCCTAGTGTGATCCTCCTCATTTTTGATAGGTCCTGCCCTTTTCTCATCAGCTGGTTTCCCGCTTGCGTTAGAAACTGCAGATGCATTCTTGGAGTCTCTTTTCTTATGCTTAGAAGTACAGCTGCTGCGAAGAGAAATTGGCGATGCCAGTTTCTTGCTTGGTTTGCTTCCTTCACACTTCTGTTTCCTTGGTGGACCCCATATGAAGTGATCGGAGGGTATATAGTGTTGCTGGGCAAATCGCAGAAGTTTTCTTCTTTCTCTTCGGTCTCTGATGGTATATACAAAATACTCCAAAGCACTTTGCTTAATGTTGGGGATGGTGTCTTCCACAAGAGCTTCATGGAGAATAAATTTTACAAGGGGAGGTTTGAAACTCTCATATCCAAGTTCACCAAGACTCTTGAGAATACGGGTGATTCTCAAGTAGTTATGTTGAGACCTGCAAAAAAAAAAAAAAAAAGTACAAATGAACTCAAAATGACAGAACCTAAATTAAAAATTTGTAGTCATAGAAAATGTCGGTTCCTATTACTTTGACAAAAGGATGATTATTATTCAAATGCTGATCTCCCATAAGTAATTCAGATGGGATGGGAAGTATCAAGTTAAAAACCTCTCCAAAGTTAAAATAGCCTCTTCACACGATCCATATAATACTCCATAGCTGCAATTACAGATAAAAGCTAGATTTGTACACTGAAATGCACTTGCAAAAGATTATGCTGTACTCCATAAACAAAATAATGGGGGGAAACATGGCTTTTTCTGGATTAAAACACTTAGATGTTCTATCATCAACAGAACAGCATTTGACTCCTATCCATATGCATACTATATTTTGTACATTAAAACACCGAACACTCAAGTACATGATGAGACTGCACTCTGGACACATACACGAGTTAGATGCTGCTACTATTGCTTTGAGGCTACTGTTGATGAGGCAAAATCAGGCCCTATCCTGTCATTGCACCTCCTATTTTGTGTAGCCCGGGGCCCTCAAACTTTTTGAGTTGAGTCCCTGAGGTGCAGCAGCATTTCATCAGTATTGTTACAGTCTGTTTCCAGTCCCCATGATGTGAAACAGAAGGCGACTCAGATCATCATGAAGTAACACAGGGCCAGGATGTGAACTCTAACTCCCCCTACAACCACCCCCCCCCCAAAAAAAAACCCAGCATCTCCATGCACTGTGAATCCTATAGTGAATGGGTTGAATTCAGACTGAATTTTTTGCTAATGGGATGTTTAGAGTAATTTTCAGCAATTTCTTGTCCCTACTGGGGACCCCCAATTTGCCTATCAAGCTGTTCTCAAGGGTCCTCTGTGCCCCAGTGGGCTATAGCGGGGGGAGGGAAGGGAGGACAATTCAGTTCTATTGACAAAACTGCCTTGCATGAGCAAAAAATTTAATCTGCATCCAACCCAATAGTTCAACCTCAAACTATTACGAGATATGTATGTATTATACAGCACAGAGAGAAGTGCTCTACTCAATGAATTCTTCTTACCAAACTGGTAAGAAAAAAGGGTGCGTGAATGAAGAAAAATACAGCTTCTGTACCTAAATTAGGCAGCACACACCCTGATATCATTCTTGGCAATGGGGGGAAAGAACAGATAGCTCCTTTCATTCCCACTCACTATGTATGCCTGCCCATCCTTTGAGATGATGGAAATCTATACGCAGGGACAGTGTTTTGAAAAGACATGTGCATGTAAAAACCCAATGTACTGAATGGCAGAGGGTAACCAATATCCCAGTTATGTTCTAGGAATCAACTATGATTTGCTCTACATGTGTTGGATTTCATACAAGTACATCCTGTTAAAACATCACACCTATACATGGATGCCTCTGGGAAGTAGAACAATTGCCAGTTCAGGGAAACATTGGGGTTGAGTATCATCTGACCTGGGCTTCATGCTGAAATAACAATTTGAAGATCATTACTCACTCATTCAAGTGCTGGAATCTCTCTTGCCAATTAGAAGCTCGTGTCACGTTTCCAGTTTTATCAATTAATTTTATTCCAAAAAACTCTAACATCATTTTGTAAGCCAACAGAAATCTTCTAATTGCTTCTTTTGTTTTTTTGAATTCCTGCAACACATTTTAAAGATATATTGAAAACATTACAATACTTTCTACCCCAAACCCTCAGATTATAACATTGTATTGTGAAATATTTGCTTTACCTCTATTTCATAAGTTGTTAATTCCTTCGCATAGAAATTTAGGCCTTGTTCTCTTAAAGGAAAAAGCCTATATTAAAACAAAACACAACATTTGCTTATAATTGAAGTTTAACTATAACACGCACACACCAAACTGACCAAGTAAAATGTTACTAACCACTGTATGTACGTGTGGTTGTGCTCCAACTTTTCATAGTCTCCTTTCCACTTGTTTAGGACTTCTTCAATATAAACACCTACATCAGAAAATATTAAACAATCCTTCAGTATAGTATTTTTCCATTTAGCAAAGCTTTAGTGGAAAAAATATTTTGACAAATTGTAAGCAGACACATTTTACAGATGATTATGATTTAACATTAGATATTAACCAGCAGTGAAGCTTGCTGCATGCTGGAATGCAATGGGCACTAGGCAGCCTTCCCCCTACAACCTGAGAGGGAGGGGGGAGTGTAAAGAGCCAGCAAGTGTCTTTCCGCACTGGCTGGCTCCTTTCCCCCATGCAGCCCATTGGTGCATGGAGCCATCTCCTTGCACCCTGTCGGGAGGGGGGCGGAGTTAAAGATCTGCAAGCATCTCTCCCCATCAGAACAGACATTGACCAGCTCCTTGGCCCCTGCACTGTCCCTCCAGGGTCCAGATAGGCTTCTCTCTGCACCCTGACAGGATGGTGTGCTAAAACCCTGAAAGCCTCCTGGCAGGCGGGGCTTGCTCAGGAGGCTTTTGAATGTTCAGCATGTTGTCGGAAGGACCCATCACTTTTTATGATATTCTCTATGAGTATTAAACATCTGTAAATGGCTAGCTCGGATTTAAACAAAACCAGAAGGGAAAGACTCACATAACTGAATGGCCAAGAATATTTTTAAAATACTTAACAATGAAGACATCTCTGAGAAATCAGAAATTCTTTTGTGATGGTCATGATTCAGTTGGTCTTAAACCCAAAACAATTTGTGGCCACTTGAGATCAGAACAGTAAATGAGATCAATTGACACACCAAACCACAAGCAATTTATGGTGGGATATTTCAACTTTATGCAAGTCAATTAGTTTCATTGGTTTAAAGAGAAATAAAACTGCTGGAGAAAATTGAAGTGTTTTCTAGATATAGCTGCAAGAGAATTTACCAGAAAGATGACTTTTTTTCCTTTTACAATAAGCTTTGTGAACTAATGTAGTGGTCCCCAACCATGGGGCCGCGAAGGCCCTGGCACCGGGCCGTGGCTCCCTCTCCCCGCCCCCCCGGCAGTAAAAAACTTCCTGGGCTGCAAGCTTGCGGCCCGGGAAGCTTCTTACTGCGGGAGGGGGGGAGAGGGAAACAGGGCCGCGCATGCACATATGTGCCATGCGTGGCCGAAATAGTGCATGCGCGAAAGTGCCGCGCATGTGCGATTTTGGCTGTGCATGCATGGCATGCGCGGCCAGGCAATTGCCCTCCCTGCTGCTGCCGGTCCCCAGTCTCAAAAAGGTTGGGGACCACTGATCTAAGGCACATGATCCAGACTACTACTATACATAATAACATGTTTTGCATAATAACATGTTTTGCAAGACAGCAAAACGTAATAACATGTTTTGCAAGACAGCAGACCTTGAGATTTCACCATATATTAGAAAGGTCTTTTTGAAGGACTTTTGGTATTAAAAAGATTTCTTCACAGTGCAAAATTATGCTTGAAGACAAGGTGATCTTAAAACAAACACTCCAGTCCCTTCGTTCTTACAATTTACACAAATGAAAACACAAATTCTCAGCACTTAGTAAAAGCATACTTCTATTACTACTGAATGTAATTAACATTATGAAATCCTTGCCGGGTTACTTACCATCAGGTTTAAAGGGGATTTTATTCTTGTAAAAGCGGAGGTTGCATAAATCATTCTGATATCGAAGATCTTTAAAGTTCTGCTGAGCAAAGATGAACAGTACAAAGCACAGTCAGCTAACCAAATATCTATAGAAAACAGAGGGGTGCTGAAGTCATTTCTAATATGTTTATAATGAAGTGTGGATGCATTTTAAGCTAACCAAATTTCTTCTCATTTGGGAAAACAGGAGAGAAACTAGCTCTGTCTCTATGTGCCAAAAGAAGCCTCTTAACACAGTCTAAGCTGCCAGGATAGATCACGATCTGATTGTTATAGGACAACAGCTTTCACAATGCTATGTAGTGACTTAGTTCACATGAAAGAAGAGATCAAGTAAAAACCGAGCAGGAATGCAAAATGAAAAGAATTTGCGCATCTGTTATCTCTTGTTAAAATGCCTGCAATGCCTCTTTATGCAAGCATCTGAAATTATTTTTGTTATGCTTTTATCTCTGGAATTTAATGTCATTTAATGCCACTTATGGTTGACACATGGACACACAGGGCAAATAGGGCAAAGGCCAAGGGCAAAATTGTTGTTTAAACTATAATCTTTTATGAATGTGGGCTCCTTGATATATGCAGGCCTGATTGACATCAAAACTTTGTAATTGTTTGGAGCTACACTATTCTGTTGATTCATACACAACCTGACTGGCTTGGAAGAGATACTTCATAGTTATTACATTTATAGTGTGTGTTATTATTTAGACTCCTGAAGAAGGCCCTCTGGGCCCAAACACATTTGGTCTAGTGATATATGTAACCAATATTTTGGTCTTAATTATTGTACTTGCTGTTTGTTGCATATGCGGTTTAGCAGGCCCACAGAGCAGGAAACATGATTCAAACCTCAGGGACTTGTAATGGCATCAGATAGCATGCAGGATCCATCCTCCTCCAGGATAGTTTAAATGTTCCAATCATTTTGAACTTGGGGGACTAACACTGGTCCAATCACAGGCTTGGGCAAGAACCCAGCACTGTATATAAGTACAGGTGGTGTGCTATTTATGTGATCTTAATAAAGAGCTGACGTTTCACTCTCCAAGCGACTCCACTCCTTATTGAGGCCACTATTCAATAATTGCAACTTACATTTATTGCTGTATACCAGTGGTCCCCAACCTTTCCGAGGCTGGGGACCGGCAGGGCATCGGGCCTCGCCCCCGCGGACCGCGCCCGTGCGGGCCACGCCCGCGGATCGGGCCGCGCCCGCGGGCCGCGCCCACGCCGCGCCCGCGGGCCGCGCCCACACCGCGCCCGCGGGCCGCGCCCACACCGCGCCCGCGGGCCGCGCCCACACCGCACCCGCGGATCGGGCCGCGCCCGCGGATCGGGCCGAGCGGGCGTGGCCCGCACAGGCGCGGCCCGGCCCTGATTCCCTCTCCCCGCCTCCCGCAGTAAGAAGCTTCCCGGGCCGCAAGCTTGCGGCCTGGGAAGTTTTTTACTGCGGGGGCGGGGCGGGGAGAGGGAGCCGCGGCCCGGTGCCATGGCCTTTGCGGCCCGGCACCGGGCCGCGGCCCGCAGGTTGGGGACCACTGCTGTATACTATGTGGATGTAATGTGATACCCACTCTCTGTTTTATCTACACTATATGTATGTTCTTAACCTGTAGTTATTGTGCACTTTTTAATAAATGGATTAATTTTGTTCAGTGTTTTAGCAGCTCAACCGTCTAGGTTCCTGAACAAAAGTCGGCAAAACAGGACAGCGTTGAGTGGTTTCATACTGTTAACCATTTTTTTGCTGGCCAACTGAGCTACTGTGGGGGAAAAGAGAGGAAATAGGGTACAGTGGTTAGAATTGGGAAAACATAGGTTCAGATTCCCTGGGTGACTGTGGGACAATCATTCAGTCTATAATACTGGGTTTCTGGGAAGCCAAAATGAAATGAGAAGCATGTATTCCACCCTGAACTCCTTGAGAGCCAGTTTGGTGTAGTGGTTAGGAGTGCGGACTTCTACTCATGCCAGGTTCGATTCTGCGCTCCCCCACATGCAACCAGCTGGGTGACCTTGGGCTCGCCACGGCACTGATAAAACTGTTCTGACCGGGCAGTGATATCAGGGCTCTCTCAGCCTCACCCACCTCACAGGGTGTCTGTTGTGGGGAGAGGAATGGGAAGGCGACTGTAAGCCGCTTTGAGCCTCCTTCAGGTAGGGAAAAGCGGCATATAAGAACCAACTCTTCTTCTTCTTGGAGAGAGGGTGGTGTGTGTGTGTGTGTGTGTGTGTGTGTATGTATGTATGTATGTATGTATGTATGTGTATATATGTATATATAAAATAGAATAGTAAGACAGAGGATTCCCCCCTCCCCCACTCAACATGCAGTCTGATCTTCCAGCTCAGGGATGCTAAGAACTATTTCAAGATAGGTTTAATAGGGCAACCAATGATGGTACAACAACTTATTCCCCAGCTCTACTAGTTTTCTGGCAAGTTACTGAAACCAGTCTCCCTCCTGCATTTGCTTTTAGGACAGAGTCAAGCAACTATAAAATTGGGTATTTCCATCATAAAATTCTCAAGGCAAGGATGATCTTATATAGCAAATTATGGCCTTTGATGTCTCTTAATACTGCATCAACACAAACAATGGCAATAAGAAAAGACACAATGTGTACTTGCCCTCCAACATCTCAGTCAAAGAACAAAGGGCTTGCGGGTTTCTAGACACCATTCCATCCTTCAGCCCACCGTAAAATTACTATGCTTATCTAAATGACTTCAGGGACTTAAATGTCACCATAATTGTACTTAATGAATGACACCCCCTCAAAAAACAAACCCTATCAAATGCTCTTACTGGATATTGGTGTCGATATTTGTACAAATCTCTTGCAGCATAAAAGCTTCTCTTTGGTTTAGCTGTCACTTCAATTGCATCATCCCCCTGAAAAGAGAAGACATATTTAGTAGCAAGCAAAATGAGTATAACAACTAGAATTTGGTGGCATATATAATATACTAGTGGCAAAGCCTGCTTTAAAAGCAGGCTGGGAGCCAGTGCCCCATCCCACCAGCTTGGCACAAGAGGCAAGAGCTCGGTGGAGGATGAAGTGCCCCCCCCCAAGAAGGCAGCAAATACCGGCAGAGTAGGCAGCTTGCTTGTAGGCTAGCGCCAGAGGGGAGGAAGGGGGGGGAGGTGTGCACAGCCATGCTCACCTCTGCTGACAAATAAGAAGGCTTGCTACCCCCTCTGCAGCGGGTCTGCAGTCCTCATCTAACTCCTCACTATTGCCAGAGGCCAGGAAGGCCCATCAGGCCTCTGCGGAACATATGACCAGGCCTTGCAGCACACTCAGCTCCCGCAGGTAGCAAGGACGTAGGGCAGGGCCCTCCATGGAGAATGTGGCCAGCCTTCCCAGCCCCCGTGGGCAACAAGGAAGTGGCAGACACTAGCACAGGCGCCACAGCAAAGGCAGCTGGACCTTGCAGCCCTGCTGGCAGCAAGGAGGTGTGCTGACTGGTTGCACAAAGCCACGCAGCTTAGCTCCTGCTGGCTTTCTGGATGAAATGAGACAAAATGAGGGTAGGTGGAGAAGAGCCTTTGGTTGGCCCTCAGTGGGGGAGGGTTCTCCTAGTGTGGGCAAATCAGAGTGAGTCAAACAATCAATGGATGGGACATTCGATAAACAATACAATAGGATTAGGGCTAACCAGACATCTAAAATTAGAGCCGAAGCAAACCAGAAATATTGACATGACACATTAATTGATGCAAAATGTCATAGTACGATCCTAATTACAGCAAGTTATGCCCAGTACCACAGACTACAGTCCTTACTGATTTATGCAAGTAACTGTGTCCGTCATTTAGTAATGTGTGATTCTATAGCCTCCCTTGAAAAACCCTCTTGAATAATTTGCTTTCCAGAGACTACAGGAAGCCAGGAGAGCCTCCCTAATTTTCTCTGGCAGGCCATTCCACAAAGTGGTGGCCACCATGGAGGCACCATGTGTATGGGCAGTTAATTGATTTGGCCAGCTTTCAGGCTGGCACCGGTAGAAGACCCTGCTTTGGCGAGCAAGGCTGTTGTGGTGGAGCGTGGGGAAAAGGTAGTCTCATAGATATGAGTCCAAGGCCATGAAAGGCTTTATATATGACACCCTATACCTTTGAGATGAGACCAACGATGGGGACATTCCCTCAACCTCTCCCTCTACCGGCAACCTAATATCCAATTGTCCCTGACTGTTGTTGTTCAATCATTCAAGGTTACCCATATGTTGTGGTGTTGACCATACTGTTCCATATTTTATGTATCTTTCCCACCCACCCTCCAACTGGTTAGGTATACACCACCCAGAGATATCACAGCAAGGGGCGGTATATAAATTACATAAATAAATAAATAGGGCTCAATAACTGATGGACAATTAGTGCAGTACCTGCAGGATAGGACTGTGTTCCACCTAGCTCCCAATAATAGCCGAGCGACACATTCTGCACCAACTGGAATTGCCCAATTGATTTTGAGGGGATAACAATGTACAGTGCACTACCATAGTCTAGTCTTGATTAAGGTGACCAGATTGTCCCACTTTTGGAGGGACATCTGGGGACACCTGGCAAATTGTACTTATGTTGAAATTTAAAAATATATATTACAATACTATTTTTGCGTTCTATGCGTTCTATGAAACTTTTTGTTGCTCCATATAGACCAAAGTTTTAATCAAGAACCCCCCCGGTCAATGGTGTCCCGCTTTACCAATGTTAAAATCTGGTCACCTTAGTCTTGATATTACTGTGGGGTGGATCCAGGTGGCCAGATCAGCTGTATCAAGGTAAGGGCCACCTTTTGGGTTAAGCGGAGTTGAAGAAAGCCAGGTTTTGCAACTATATTAACTTGCTCCTCTCAGTAATAAAGCTCAGTAATAAAGTAATAAACCCCACGACTTTTAACTCAGTCAGCTGCAAGATCAGCTGAACGCCATCGAAAGTGGGGAGCACAATGTCCTTTAGGATCTCTGCTTTTTCAACCAACTTTGCCTCAGTCTCTGTCTTTTCAATCCGTCTATCACCCATCTCTTAATGACTGCTGTATAGTTGGCTTATTGGTCAATTATCTGTCAAAAATTAAGTATTCTACAAATCCAAGAATGCTGCTCTATAGAGAATAAGTTACCTTTTAAATTTCATGATGACATAATTTGTTAGGAAGGGCAGAAATGATTACTGCTTGCTTCCAAACTCTACGGGAGTCAACAGCAAACCTAGCAGCACATCAAAGCTTCTCCTGCCTTTACATTAGGATGTCTGCTATACCATATGCAAACGGGAATAGGCATCAAAAACAAAAGAGTAGGGCAGCCTGTGTAAATTTATTAAGATGTAAAGCAACTGCAGTGTTCTTAATGATCTCAATGTTCTTATTGTGAAACAATATAACTAATTAGTATCTGCATATATAGCATATATCTCAAGATTAGTGGTTTAAACTTTTTGTAATTCTAATTAATGTTTCAAAAATACACGACTGCTTTTCCACCAGTCACATACCTAATCCACTGCATGATGATCTGCTTGCATGGCAGAATATTGTTCTCAATTACAGCAGATCTACATTTTGATGAATGGATTGTTGGTGCTAGACTGTGACTACGGACCAGAGAGGAAAAATATAGCACAATTCCAAACAAATTTGACCTTTTCAGCTTTGGCACATTTTTTCATTTTTAACAAACCAATTCAGAAACTTCATTTTCATGGTGCCTTTCTGATCAATATATACAAAGCAAAAGAAACGTTTTGTTTCTTTTTTAAGATACAGACTTATTCCCAAATGAGGAACTATTTGGCCAATCACTCCTTGCTACTTTTCATCTGCTACAGATAATGTTTAGACCTTTAATAAATTTACGTAACTGGTACAAAACCATAGTGTTCCAAATCCAAAGAAAGGTTCAGCTATCACCATTAGCCAAAGCAAATTCATGTATATTTGTTAGTTGAGTAATAGTAACAGTGGAGTAATAGTAACAGTAATTTTTTTTCTCTTTACAAGTCTCTTTCAGATGGTTTCATGAGACAGCTGAACTAAGATTTGCATTGATAAGAGCAAGTCTGTCTGTATTCTGACAGACCTGATCATTACATGGAGGACTGCACAATATTTTGAGTGAAACAACTTAAAAATATTTAATAATTTTGAATTAGGTTTTCAAAATTGCCAAAATAACCTTTTCTGAAAGGTTACCTTCCCCCCCAAAAGCCTTCATGCACACAATTTTTATAACAGATGATTATTTGCAATAGTGAATAATAGAACTCCCACAGATTTCAGCTGGTGCTTGGTTTAGACTTTTACATTAAAGAATAATAAGCACCATTACTTTGTCAACCGTTGATAATTCCATTAGTCACAGGTCTATTCTGTTAGACGTCAACATGAAATATGAATCATTTTAAGCTTCAAACAAACTCTTTTTTTGCACACACACACATTTTCTACTAGATGTACTGCATTTATGATCCAGGTCTTCTACATATTTATCATTTAGGGCAGTACCAACATTCCTATATCATATCACACCCTTATAATGTTTGTCCTGCAAAACATGTCACTATTTACTCTAGCCAATACAGAATCATCTCAATAGATTCACTATGAAACATGCATTGTCATTATTTCTACTGTGCACGTATGTGTGGTCAAGTCCAATTCTGCTGGTATCAAGTTGGCTCAACACTGAGCTCTATGAGATCCAGGACTGAATTCCTGAATTCTCATTCTCTACTTTGCTATGAAAGTCACCGAGCGACCTTGGGCTAGTCAGTCACTCAGTGTGTTTGTGAGGATAAAATGGAGAGTGGGAGAAGAACCTCGAGTTTCCTAGGTTGGGATCCAAATGTGAAAGATGGAATTTTTCACCTCACACCACCATACAAGGATGCTACAGGTGGCAGAGCTATATGTAGTTAAAGATACTGTGTGATTAAATTACACAAGGGATACATGTCTGTAGTGCCAGAACCAACTTACCTGAAGTCATTCTGTATTTTGCAAATTCAGTCCACCAAACTTTATACATAGCAGCCAATGGGTGTTATTTTTCATTTACTAGCCCACCAACTGAACACTATTTTAAATCTAAATTCTTACCATAATGTGGGAAAATATAGTATTTCTGGCGATTAGGTGGGGGGGGGGAGTGGTAAATAATTATAACACATGGGGACTTACAATTCAGTTAGTAGTTTACATCTCGACTGCACTAGCTTTTGTCCAAACAAAATATAGTATCAAAGAAACAGAGAGAATTTGTATATGAATATTTTTGCCAAGAATTTAAATTTGGGATTAAGTTCATTCCACATAGTTATATTTGCCTATTTGCCTACTTGCTATAGCATTTTTTTTTTTTTTACTTAGGACACTTGTTAGGAAATAACTTTTAAAAACCCAGTTACAGGATGTATCAGACAAAGAACAAAACTGATTGGAAGAAAACAGATTAATTTGAAATATGGTGTTGGAGGAGTTTATGGATGGATACCAGAGACCACGAAATTGGCAAATAAGTAGGTTCTAGATCAAATCAAGCCTGAACTCTCCTTATAAGCTATATACTTATATATTTCAGTCACATAATGAAAAGACAAGATGCACTAGAAAAGTCAATAATGCTGAGGGGGGTTGTCACTAATGCTAAGAAGAGGCAGTAGGAAAAGACCCAACATGAAATGAATTGACAATAACGGAAGCTAAGGGCCTCAGTTTGTAAGACCTGAACAAGGCTGTCAATTATAGAATGTTTAGGAGGTTGTCACCAAAAGTTGGAAGTGACTTCACACTTCTTAACATTCCACATGAAACAATATGCAAGCAGCAGACATTTATAATTCAGATTTATCCAACAAAACTCCCTGAAACTTGGTTCACTTTTGACTTCCATGTACCCAATTTATTTATACAATATATAAAGCTGTATGCTCCCAGTTATCTACTGTCTGGAATCTTTAAAAGACATATGATGAAAACTTTTTATCAGAAAGACAAAATTATTCATGGGGTAGGGGTGAAATTCTGAATAAGAACTAAAAAGGGGGGGGGGGGCTGAAAACCTCAATCTAAAATTGAATGAAAAGTAAGGGACAGGTCAGCTGGTTTTATGCTTTCCAAAAGACTTTGGTTTATGCATTCTTTCAGAGGCAGGAAACCCATTTTCAACAGATATAATCATAGCAGGTAGTTTTACACAGCCAGAATGTCAAATAAACCTGGTTTCTGAAGCTGCACCAATACCACATGAGCTGAACCTATTTTTTGTTCTCTGAATCAGATGCTGCTAAGAGAAAAGCAATAATAGTCATACCCTGGAAACAGAGCGGATTAAAACTACTTTGACCTTCTGCATTTTTAAACCTCTAGAGTCTTCTTCTTCAAAAAAAAAAAAAGGGGGGGGGAGGAGGAATATGTAGCAAGCTGTCAGTAAGGCAAAGGGGAGAAGGAAAACAAACCACAGCCCCATCTGACCGTTCCTCCTTTGGCAGCCCGCAACGCAGGTCACCAGGAAGAAAACAAACCACACCAAAATACCAGTGCGCGGTCGGGTGGCACAAGAGACAGCCAACGGGCAAGGCAGGCTGGTTTCTCCACCCCCTTCGATTCCTCAGCCTCACACCTCCCATTCCACGGCTGGCTTTCATTTCCCGGCAAGGAGAAGAGCAAAGAAAAGATGCAGCCACTACGACTGAGTCACAAGGCGGGCGCAAATTTAAACGGGGGGGGGGGGAGATAAGGAGGGACCGGGGGGGGGGAGGGAGCGAGCACCTCTTTTACGCAAACAGGCCGGCCGAGCTTTACAACCATCGCCACCCACCCCCACCCCTGCTGCTGCATTCCTAGACCAGGGCACCTGCCTGTACACGGAGAGGCTCTGCACGGGCGAGACGAGGCGGCCGAGGGGCCGAGGCAATGGAAGTGAGAAAGGGGAGGGGAGGCTCCGGCCCCCACCTGTCCTCCCCCCGGAGAAGTTTGCGGGGTCTCAAGTTACCTGTTCGGTGTGGACCGCTTCTCCTCCTTCGCGCCCTCCGCCTTCCTCAGAGGCTTCGCCGCCGCCGCCGCCGCCCTCCTCCCCTTCGGGCTCTTCTTCCACCGCCTCCTCCAGCCCTTCCCGCGGCTCCGTATCTTCGGGCCGGGCGCTTGCCGCAGGGAGCGGTTCCCCTTGTGGCGGCGGCGGCGGCGGCGGCTGCTGCTCCTGCTGGGGCTCGTCCTCCGTGGGGGGCTCTTCCCGGCCGCCGCCGCCCAGCCCCTCGAGCGGCTGCCCTTCCTCGCCTGCCCCCGGCTGCGGGAGCTCCGGCTCCGAGTCCGTCTCCCACGTAGAATCGCAGTCCTCCACCGTGGTGGGCTCCTTGAAGCTGACCCCGCTCAGCAAACTGCCCATTGAAGAAGCGCCGCAGGAGCCTCCCCCGGCGGGAGGATGGAAAGGGACGCGCAAGGGAAGGAAGGGGGTCCGCAGGCGGGCTACGAGCACCGCCGCCGCTGCTGCCGCTGCTGCTGCTGCCGGGGCATGGTGGCGACAGGAGGCCGCGGGCAACGGGGAGGCAGAAGGCAGCGAGGCGGAGGCGGGCGCAGATGGCAGAAGCGACAGCCAGCCGAGGCTCTGCTCCTCCTCAGCCAGTCCCCAGCCCCCGAAACGCGCATGGGGCGGAGGAGGAGGAGCTGCGCGGCTCCGGGATTTCCACAGGAAACCGTCAAGCACGCCCAGTTCCTCCCTGAACCGCGGCAGTCGCCTCTCGGACGCGCTGCTGCTGGGAGACGTGGAAGTTTCTGTGCAAACACGTGCTTCGTTCGGGGGGTTTCTCGTGCCTTCCAGGCTGGCGGCAGGCAGCTAGGCCTTGGAGAAGCCGGGCAGCAGCAGGAGGAGGAGGAGGAGGAGGAGGAGACGGAGACGGCGGCTCAGGAGCCCCCTCCTGGCGGCTGCTTGACCACCTGCTGGTGGGACTCCGAACGGGAACGAGAGATGCGGCTCTGCCTCTAGGGCGAGTTGTGCAGAAAGGGATGCTCGCTTTGCCCGCTGCTTCCCCCGTGCTCTAAGCGTGGCATACCGAGTAGAAATTCAACAGGTGATTCCTGGACCATGCAAGCCGAGGCAACTGTCTCTGTAGTACACACCCTCCAACTTTGACTATTTCCAGTGCAGTTTCTTAGAACATTTTCCTTGGATTGGCCCAGAGTAGGATTTGGGGTAGATCTGCTTAGGGTTGACGGCTTAGTTATTGCAGTTACTGGTTCTAATATGATAACTGCTTATAAAAAGCAACACTTTTCTCACTGTCCTTGCTAATGTTTGTTGAAGCACTATCTTACAGAACGTGCCTTGTATTTGCTTGGCAGAGGATTACTGGAGCCCTTTCTTTATCTCATGCCCTGTAGCACCCGTAGGATGAGGAATCTGTGCACTAGAATGCCAGTCCAAATGGAAAATGAACAAATATGTTTTTTTTCCCGGAAGCACTTCTGTTGGCTATTTAAAAATTCAGGAGATGCAGCATACCCAAATATTTATTAAATATATGCTAATTAAGGCACAGGCATTCAAAAATTTTATTGTGGTAGAGAAAGAGGGATGGGGTAAACTTTGGAATATGTTTTCTTGTTATAACTAAGGACATTTGTGGAATTTCCACACCCGTTAAATGTAGTGTAATGTTTGCCAACCGAAGTCACTATATTCCGGCCTCTCCATATGACATCACCAATATCCAGCGTCTGGGCAGTAACTGGCTGGCTACATCCTCCATTTTAAAGTGCTAGTTGGGGAATCACATAAAGTGGATTCACCATCCTATTAGGGTTAGCTACCGGAGAGCAACCAGCAGGCAACCAGCAGAGGGAAGGTATGGAGACTCAAACGCACTAAAGTCGGCTGCCTCGTCCAGCCCTCACACCCGCCACCCTCTCCCTTGTTCCCGGGGACAGGGATTTCTTTTTAAAAATGGCTAACTTCCTGGAGCAATGAATAGGCAGACAAGCGTGCAGGTGATGCCAAAAATAAAAGCAGTTTTTTTCAGGAGTTGTAACACAAAGCGTGCCTCTCTAAAGTTTTCTCCCCCCCCCCACCATGGGAATGATATTAATTTTTTAAAGTATCAAAGGACTTGTGATCCCATAAGGGGTCACGTTCAAAAGGCATTATGCATCTATGATTCTATGCATAGGCATTTCGACAGAAAAGTAAATTTAAAAAATTAGGCATTGTGGAACCTTTAAAATATAGAGAATTGCTTGATGGGTAGAAGTGCGATGTGTTTAAGGCACATTGCTCTCTCCTGCCATTTCCAGCAGCAGATGTGGAGGGTGAGATGCACAAAAAGGCGACAGAGGCAAGACAGCAGAAAAGGTGAGGAGGGGCTGGGAAGCACGATAAAATCTAGCGCTTTGCCATTCAGCTGGCGTAACACTATTTTTACTGATGTGCGGAAATTGTCTTAATTCCTTTTAAAAATGCAAAACAATGTCAGCATATAGACAAGCTCACAACAGTTTGCAGCCTTACTAAACCTTTCAGTCAGAGATCTTGTAGCTGTTCATCTGTCTGTTTCTGCTTGGTTACCTGCCATCATCCCATGCTCCAGCAATGATTTAATTCAAGTGATGTACATACCATGCAATCAAACATATCAAAAGAGAGAAAGAATGTCTGACTGAAATGAAGCAGAATTCCGTTTCAAAGCTTGTAAATCAGACCGCATCAAAACCTTGAGGGAATCAGTGTATTGGCAACTGGCATAACTCCAGCATGAGTATAAAAGTGGCATGAACAGTTCAGTGCTAGAGCAGTGGGGGCAGATTAGGCATTAAAGACACAGAAAAGTCCTGGTGCAGCAATAGCCTGGGGGGGGGTACCCCATTTGGGCTTCCAGAAACCAGGTGCTACCCCCTCCTCACCAGGGCCACCATAGTCCAAAGGGGGGTAAATGCAAGTCAGGGGCACAAGGAAATAGGGCTTGCCACAGCGAAGGATGGGATATGCTCACCTGGTCTAGCCTTGGTAATTGTGTCTGACAGTGCAAATCCTCAGCTGTATCTGGAAGTCCTGGTGGAATGTGATTCAAGAGCCATGGTATGCTATACTTGTACCTTCTACAGCCCTTCTCTGTAGTCTTCCCTGTCTATATACAGGGCTAGTGTTAATGTCCCGTGTTGTGTGCAGAACTGGATAAGGTTTGCCAGTCCCAGAATCACTGATTTTGACCAACTATCCCCATATCCCGTTTTACATATATTAAGTGTGCAAAAAGATGAGTCCTACCTGTTAAGGACTACATTGTATTAAAACTATTACAACCTAAATAGAAACCCTTAAGTTCCACAAGCAACAAGATAGTAGATTTGAGCTTTTGCTTACCATGCCTTCTCAATAGAGTCATTCACTCTCAAGGTTTTCCCTTGATCAATAGGCCAATTCTTTGGAATGGCCTTCCAGAGCAGGTTCAAAGTTCCTCCTCACAGCCTATTTTTAGGAAGGCACACAGAGGGCTTTTTTTGTAGAGACTGTTCTTTATGTCTGATGTGAGGACTGCAGAAAGATTGTAAAAGAAATGAATTGGCTAGCTGCAGCTGGATTGGTATTGGTGGTTTCTGTTCTTCAGCTTTTATTGTATTCTTTCTGCCACATTGACACTTAGCTGCCTTCAATCTCTGGAGAAAGCCAGCTTTTAATTATAAACGCATATGGTAGGTGTAGAATTTTCCCAGTAATGCAATAGAGTGAGATTAAATTATGATTGTAGAAAACATTGTATTGTTTTTAGGAGTGAAATATCTTTCTCTTGGCAGTTCTTTAGGAACAAGGCCTAAGTTGTTTGAACAAACGGTGCCCATACAGACTTATCTGATCCCTACCAGTATCTACAAAGGTGTCTTCTACATGGAGATAGGATTCATGGTTTCTCCATGGCTGATGTGGCTGCAGATGAAGCACAGCAACAATAGGGTTTTTAAGTGGCAAGGTTCCCTGTAGTTTCCCTGCTCTGGTCCCTTAGCCGTAGCTCCCCCCCCCGCCCCCCCAGCCATCAGGGTTTTTGCCATTTTTAGAAATATTGACACAAGGATATCATTGTATTGGTATATTGTTGTAAGTGTAGATATAGCAAGTTGTCTAATTCCCAGCTTTCATTCTAAAAAACAAACAAACCACTAAGTCTCTAGCCCAGCGGATCTCAACGTGTGGGTCGGGACGCCTTTGGGGGTCGAACGACTCTTTCACGGGGGTCATGGCAGGGCAAGCAGCTTGGCTGGGGAGCACCATCTACACAACAGCCTTGCAGATCGAGATAGAGCGTTCATCTGCCTCGAGCAGTGGAAAAGATGGTGGGCATGGTGGGACAAGAGGCAGAACTAAACTGAGAAACCCTAGAAAAAACCCGATTTATATACAATCATGAACAATGGATCTTCACACCACTGGTCAGTTTTGGTTTAATTTCTGTGAAAGAACACTTGCATAATTTTATGGTTGGGGGTCACAGCAACATGAGTAACTGTATTAAAGGGTCACGGAATTAGGAAGGTTGAGAATCACTGCTCTAGCGCAAATGGTTGCAAAGATATGTTTGATTGAAAAGATATGCATCTCTGCAAGGGAGGAGGATTTACTTTTTTAAATATGGAAGATGAGATTTCTAGAGAATCTGCTATACCTGTTCACAAAGGTATATTAATACACCAATATTCTAGTGCTGATTTTTAAAAAGCCCTCCCTTGATGGCAGGGGAAGGAAATTACATCTGTGCAGACAGAGTCAGGAAGAATGGCTGCCCTGTGGGCTAAAAAATCTGAATATTCCCCCCCCACACACACACACACACACTGCAACAACCATCAGGATTTGCTGTGATCTTTCCCAAAATGTTACAGCGAAGCAACTTTGAGGAAGATGAGAGAAAAACCAGGGAAAGCCCTGGAAGTACAAGAATGTACTGTGATATTGGGGGGGGGGGAGATTGGGGGGCAAGGAAAAAATCCCAAATATTGGAACTGATGCAAAGCCCAAGGTTTAATCAGAGCCTCCCAAATCTTACCATCCACGCATATTACCTGTGCAGTATAATGCACATGTTTTAAGTTGACATCACAGAAACAAAATTTCCATGATAATGTCTGAAGATCCAAATTTCTTATGCCCGTATAACCGTATTGAAGATGAATGGATCAACGGAGTCCTAGGGATACTTTATTGGGAGTTAGCATCATTGAATAGACCTGAGTAGGATTCTGAGTAGACCTACTTTTATAATTCAACTTCTTAACTATATTACAAAGTTGCATTACAACATTTGTATAAATGAAACTGTACAGTATTTAGTATTCACATCATTTCAGACCTTTAAACTAACTTGGTCCTATTCAAGTCTAACGGAAGTTTAAAAAATATGTGTAGTGAATCTTACATCCCAACTCAAAACACACAAATTGGAAGTAAATCCAATGTATGCTGACTTCGAAAGCCCCATAGAATAAACTGGGATTTGCTTTTGAACAACTTGTACATACACTTGAGCAACTTAATGGGCTGCAGTCAGAAAATGAATTGTGAGAAGACCACATAGAGGTACTGGAGAAAAGGCTTTTTCTTAACATTCCAAGGAAAAATTATATTTTAAATTCCTGGGGCCATGAATTAATTTATTCTTGACAAGCAATGAGGCCACTGACTCACTTGTATCTGTAATTGGCTAAAATGTTATATCTTGCTAAAGAATTGAAATAAAAGAGAGAAATAATAGGGAAAGGAATAAAATTAAATTAAATCTGATTGTTTTTACAGAGATGTTTTATAAATCTGCCTCTCTGTGGAGAAACGATTAGGAACAAAAGTCTATTTAGAAAAATATACAATCATATAAGAGAAATCCAGTAACTATTTTCAAATAAATCCAATAACTATTTGCAAGAAAACGTGAATGAGAAAAATTGTCCAGTTCTGGTAGAACACCAATATTTTGAATTCTGCTCTCTCCACCTCGGAAGAAAAGTAATTTAATATCTTTCTTAATAGGTTCTCTTTCTGGTTTTTGATTCATAACTGTTGTCTTTTTGGCTACTCTTTTAAAATAAAATTTAAATACGTTGGTTCCCATGATGTTTATTAGTTAAGTACAATCGCTTCTTCTGTATCAAGACTACAGTGTCAGATATTTTCTGAGAGAGAATAATTATGCTTTTCTCTCATTCTTTCTTTCAAGTTACTGGATTTATTTATACACTGTATTTTTTCCCTTTTGTGCTGTTGCACTTTTGTATAAGTTGTTTTTAAGGAGTTTCCTGTTGCTTTATCATTACAATTCAGAAAGCACAATTTGTAGCACTAAGCTATATTGTGTAAAAAGTAGCTTTTTAACATACTTGACTTTAGCTACCAAAATATAAAGCATTATGGTAAAAGATGTAGAGAAAAGAGTGGCAGATTAGGCAGTGCCAAGGAAATGCCTGTTTTGAATGAAAAGGTATGAGAAAATATTTTTGCTGAGGCTTTGGTAACATTACAGGAGGGTTCAAACATAAAGCAAAACCATTTTTTATTATATGTACTAGGGGCAAAGCGTGTTGCATTCAGGAATACAACCGGCGCTAGATTGAGGGGGGTGGAGTGGAAGAACTCAGTGGATGGCCTCTCCCTCCCCCCAGGACCTGGAAAAGCTGCAGGCAGCTGTTAGGGATCTCACCATCAGGGGCAGCTCTCACACACCAAGAATCTGCAGCCTCAGAGGGAAGTGGAAGGAGGAGGGAGTGGTCAGGGGTGGGGGACGGAAGGTGATTGGCTGGCCACTGGACAGACAGGCAAGCCGGTTGGAGGAGGAGGCACCCGGGGGTGGGACAGCTGCCAAGTAGGGGATAAGCTCTGAGTGGCACTTAAGCAATGAGACCAGCTCCTCTTCCCAAGGCCTTACTAGAAATATTAAGTGGAACAGATGATTAATTTGTGAAGCCAGTCTCCAAAGGCCATCACTCAGCTCCTGATTTGGCTTGACAAATGGTTGTTTCTATAGTTAGGGGAGTGTTTGAAAGTGGCACATTGGGACACGCCTAGATTAAGAATCTCTGTGTTTGTTATACTGTCTGAAAACTGTTAAAACTAACTGTGATTAATAAACCAACTTCAAGCAATTGGTTCAGGACTTGCTTTGGCAGACCCTGATTAGTCCTAGTTTATTTTATTTATTTATTTTATTATATTTATATACCGCCCTCCCCGAGGGCTCACGGCGGTTTACAGGAAACAGGAAAAGATACAGATAATTTATAGTAACAGGTGATAACAGTAATAACATTATAATAATAACATGATCATAACAATAACATTAGAAAATAGAAATTGCAAGAGTCTCAGCTCAACTCTTAAGGTAAGGCCTATTAGTGTCAGTCGTAGTGCGGGGGGGGGCCTTGGGGGCCAATTGGAAGCGATAGTTTGGGTTGACCTCAGCTGCCTGGCGGAGCAGCTCCCTTTTGCTGCCTGGTGGAGGAGCTCCCTTTTGCAGGCCCTGTGGAACTGTTTAGGTTCTGTCAGGGCCCTGATCTCCTCTGGGAGCTCGTTCCACCAGGTGGGGGCCAGAATGGAGAAAGCTCTGGCCCTGGTTAAGGTCAAGCGGGCTTCCTTGGGGCCAGGGACCACCAGGAGGTTGGAAGTAGTAGAGCGCAAGGCTCTTTGAGGAGTGTAGGTGGAGAGGCGGTCCCTCAGGTATACTGGGCCCAGACCGCATATGGCCTTAAAGGGGATAACCAACACCTTAAGCCTGATCCAGAATGGGAACCAGCACAGCTGCTGGAGGATGGGCCGGATGTGGGACCTCCGAGGTGTTGCTGTGAGGACCCTGGCAGCCGCATTCTGGACCAGCTGCAGTTTCCGGATCAAAGATAAGGGCAGGCCAGCATAGAGCGAGTTACAGAAGTCCAGCCTAGAGGTGACCGTTGCGTGGATCACTGTGGCTAGGTGTTCTGGGGCCAAGTAGGGTGCTAGTAGTTTGTCTTGACGAAGGTGGTAAAACGCCAGCCGCTCTTCCGTTGTGATCTGAGCCTCCATTGAAAGGGAGGCATCAAGTATCTCTCCCAGGTTCCTGGTGGAGTGGACCACTTTTAGCTGCACTCCATCTAGAATGGGTAGGCGCGCTTCCTTACTTGGGCCTTTCCTGCCCAGCCACAGGACCTCCGTCTTTGAAGGGTCGCCTTCATTGAGATGACCACATTAACCATATATAGATTAAACCGTAGTTTCATTTTCTGTCTGAACTGAGGCAAAATATCTTTTTCATTACCATATGGTACTGAGAGGGTTTTATCAGCGGAGAGCTTGCAGCTAAATAGAACATTTATTAGTAGGCTTGCCAACTTCCAGGTGATGGCTGGAGATCTGTGATTACAAGAGATCTCCAGGCAACAGAGATTAGATCACCTGGAGAAAAAGGCCCCTTGGAAGGTGGCCTCTGTGGCATTATAACCCATTGAAGTCTCTCCCCTCCCCAAACCCTGCCGTCTTCAGGCTCTAATTCCCAAAATATCCAGTATTACCCCACCCAGAGCTGGCAAATCTAATTTATGATGGAGCAAGAATAGGGCTGGAAAAGTATCTGGGTGTGAACTAGGTGTGAACTGATGTAGAGATGTTTATGTGCACGTCTTCCATTTAAGTGTGTTTTAGTCTGAGACAAATTTTGCAGCTTCGGTAAGAAGATCTCTAGCTCTTTTTAGAAGACAACTGATTACCCACTGTTTGGAGGGGTAGATGTTGCCATCAAGTTGCAGCCAGTTTATGGCAACCAATAGAGTTTTCAAGGCAAGAGACATTCAGACATGGCTTGCCATTGCTTGCCTCTGTAGCAACCCTAGAATTCATTGGTGGTTTCCAATCCAAATACAAACCGGGGTTGACCCTGCTAAACCTAGGTTTAAGAGCACCATAAAGGTGTTTGTTTGTTTGTTTGTTTGTTTGTTTACTTATATCCTGCCCATACTTACTAGTATTAGCTCGGGACGGCTCACAGATAAAACAATAAAAACACCATAAATACAATATAGCATTAAAACATTTCCCATCCCCACAATTAAAACTAGCATAAAAAACTAACTTCAAGATAGCAATAAAAACAAGAGAAAAAGACACACACCCCATAACATCGCTGCTCTGGCCTCAAGCCACTTCCATGGCTCATGATGGTATCTCAACGGTTGTGATCTGTGGCATCAGATTGAACACGTAATATTTAGCATAGGGTGGGACCCCCAGATTGTAACACCGGGCATCCCTTCCCATCCTCAACCAAATGCCTGGTGGAAGAGTGCTGTCTTACAGGCTTTGTGGAACCTTGATAGTTCTGTCAGGGCCCTTAGCTCTTCCAGGAGCTCATTCCATCAGGCTAGGGCCATGGCCAAAAAGGCCCTAGCCCTAGTCGAGGCCAGCCGGATGTCCTGGGAGGACGGAACAACCAGTGGATTCATACCTGCAGAGCGAAGGGCCCTGCAGGGAGCATAAGCAGACAGGTGGTCCCTCAGATAGGTAGACCCCAAGCTGCCTTAAAGGTTAGAACTAATTCCTTGAACTTGATATGGAAACAACCTGGCAACCATTGCAGTTGTCTCAGCACAGGCTGGATGTAGACCCCCCAAGATGTTCTAGTGAGGACCCTTGCAGCTGCATTCTGTACCAATTGCAATTTCCAGGTCAAGGACAATGGTAGGTCTGCATAGAGTGAGTTACAGAAGTCTAACCTGGAAGTGACTGTTGCATGAATCACTGTGACTGTGATCCAAGGACATGTAGGGTAATAGTAGCTGCACCTGGCATAGATGGAAAAACACAATAGAATCATAGAATCATAGTCGGAAGGTACCTCTTGCTTCATCTAGTCCAACCCCCTGCACTATACAGGACACTCACAATCCTATCGCTCATCCACTATAACCTGCCACCCCCTTGAATTTTCAAAGAATCAGCCTCTCCTTTAGATGGCTATCCTGCCTCTGTTTAAAAATTTCCAAAGATGGAGAACCCACCACCTCCCAAGGAAGCCTGTTCCACTTAGAAACCGCTCTGTCAGGAACTTCTTCCAGATGTTTGGATGAAATTTTTGAATTAATTTCATCTCATTGGATCTGGTTTGTCCCTCTGTCTGGGCTACTTTTGTGATCTGAGCCTCCATAGAGAGGAAGGCTTCGAAGATTACGCCCAAATTCCTGGCGGCTGGTACAGGTGTTAATTGCACCCCATCCAGGCATGGTAAGCATGCTGCCTGATCTTGCCCCTTCCTACCCAGCCAGAGGACCTCCATCTTGGAGGGGTTGAGTTTTAGATAGCTCTGGCTGAGCCACCCAGCCATTGCTTTCAAACAGCTTGCAAATGTATGGGGGGGGGGGGAGTCCGGCTGTCTGTCCAACAGAAGGTAGAGCTGGGTGTCATCTGCATATTGGTGACAACCCAACCCAAATCCCTGGACCAGCTGGACTAGAGGGCACTTGTAGATGTTGAAAAGTGTGGGAGAGAGGATTGCCCCTTGTGGGACCCCACACAGGAGTGCCTTGGGGGCTGACAACTCTTCTCCCACTACAGCCCTCTGCAACTGATTACAGAGAAAGGAGGACAGCCATTTAAGTACTGTCCCTCTTATTCCAGTCATGGCGAGGCACTTGGCCAGCAGCTCATGGTCGACCACATCAAATTCAGCCGACAGATCTAAAAGAATGAGAATAGCTGACCCACCTTGATCCAGCTGATGCCCAATGTCATCCATTAGGACAACCAATGCATTCTCCACCCCATGGCTGGGACAGAAGCCAAACTGGTATGCGCCTAGGGCCAAAGCTTCCTCCAAGAATGCCAGGAGCTGGTCCACTGTGGCCCATTTCACTACCTTTCCCAGAAACATAAGATGTGAGACTAGGTGGTAGTTGGCGGGGTCCCACAGGTCCAGAGATGGTTTCTTTAGGAGAGAATGGACCACTGCCTCCTTGAGCCTGTCAGGGAACCCCCCTACTGCAAGGGAGAGGTTCACAATCTCCCTTAAGGGGCCTCCTATCTATCTGTCACCCAACTTGAGCAGCTGGGACGGGCGGAGTTCCAAGGGGCAAGTGGCTGCTCTCACTGAACCTGGCAGCTTGTCCACTTTGGTTAACGAGAGCCATCTGAAGGCCATCAATCCTCATGATGAGGGATGTACTATACATATCTGATAAACTAAAGGCAGTGATGGGAGTTTTTTAAATGATTCAAATTCATACAGTTTAGAATATATCTGATTTTATTTATTTATTATTTGCTATCTCTGGAGACTATGTAAATGATTGTTCTTGTAGCCAGCATTTCACCTGTTATATTGCTAACTATCAAACCCATTTTTAGGAGAAAATTCAGACTAAGTAAACCTGCCAACTTTAGTTAAGTATTGTCTTTGAATAATGTCAGATTAATTGGTATCCTAGCATATTAATATTGAACAGAAGACAATTTTGAGGAACCTGGGGGATAATAAACCAATAGTTAATATAATAGATGGCACTGTAACAGGTCTAAACTACTGGTAAAGACTTAAGATATAGCAATATTAATAAACTATCAGTTCAGAAGCACCTGTAGGAATATGGATAATTGGCAGATTGGGTTTGTCAATGATTGATTATACCAGATTCAATTAATATTTTTCTTTGATAAGCTTAAACAGCATAAAGGACATGCAGTGCACTTAATATTGGACATAGCAGGGATTTTCCCCCAGAAAGCTAATTAAATGCATATTTGATGGAACTGCTGTCAAATAGATACAAAATGAGATTAAAATTAAACAGAGTAATTATGCACTGTGCAATGACTAGTTGAGAGGAGATGTCAAAGGGGTTCCTGAATGGTATAGCAAGGATCACTGATTCATTAACAATTTGGAGAGAATTCCACTAATCCAATATTAAAGGTAGAAAATGCTAGAAAGGTTATGGATATTGTAAAGTGTGTTCTGGAGACATTCAGTGTATAAAAACTCTTGATCAGCTACTCTTTTAGGCTATTCTTTGTGCTTAAATAGAATTTAAATGTTCAGAATATGACAGTGGAAACCAGTGTAATGTCACATAGGCAGAAATTGTAAATAGGTCTTCTCATAAATCAGTGTTATTTTATTCATTGGTGCTTCCTTCCAGGCAAGTTAGCTCTTTAACTGTGATGGTGCACTGTCCAAACCTGAAGGATTAGCTTGTGCTCATGACTAGTAATAATGACTAATAATAGGCCAGGCAAGGCTGATGCATTGAAAGTTAAGCAGGGCCAACTCTGGCTAATATTTGGATGGAAGACCTCCAAGGACTTGGTTGGTAGTTTCTCCAAGGAAAACTAGGGTGGAAATGGCAGAGGCAGGAAATAGCAAAACACCGCCAAACTTCCCTTGCCTGGCTGTCAGACAATCCAGAGATCTCCTGGCCACACTACACATGGCATACAATAACTAACTAACTAACTAACTAACTAACTAACTAACTAACTAACTAACCAACTAACCAACTAACCTGTGCTTAAACCTGTAGAATTGTAAGGGGTATGAAACAATGAGTTAAATCACAAAATATAACATGAATATTACCATCTTTAAACAGCCCGTGGCGCCCGAATAATTCGTTAAGCCCCCTAGAGGTGGGCTTTGTCCGTGATGAGGAAGGGTCCGGGTTGGACCCTTCCTCACGACAGACAATCGGAGGGACCAATCGGCAGGCGCAAAGCGCCTGCCGATTGGTCCCTCTGATTCCCAGCCTGAGCAACTGCGAGCCGCGCGCAGCGCGGCTCGCAGTTGCTCCCGAACGCCCGAGGGAACCCCCAGCAGTTGCGTGAAGCGCGGCTGCTGGGGGTTCCCTCCCTGCCGGTCTGACGCGGTGAGAGGCGCGAAGCGCCTCTCGCCACGTCAGACCGCCGCCCGAGGGAACCCCCAGCAGTCGCGCGAAGCGCGGCTGCTGGGGCTTCCCTCCCTGCCGGTCTGACGCGGCGAGAGGCGCGAAGCGCCTCTCGCCGCGTCAGACCGCCGCCCGAGGGAACCCCCAGCAGTCGTGCGAAGCGAGGCTGCTGGGGGTTCCCTCCCTGCTGGACTCCCCTTTCAAAACCCCTTCTCCCCTTTCAAAACCCCTTTTTATAAAGGGGCTTTGAAACTAGTAAGATTATAACTACAAATGTAATACTCAGACAGTCTTTGTCTTAAAGCATCTGTCCCTCTTAATAAAACAGTAAGGGGTGTTGGAGTGGGCTGAGTCCGGGATCAAAACTCCTGGATTGGCCCCTTGGACCCGGACTGACAAGTAGAGAGGCCCTCACCAGGACAGGCAAGAGTTCCATCCAGTCAATAGTATAACCCAGAGAGAAGTGAGATGGACTGAGGTCTGTTTAGACAAGAGCAGGGTCTCATTTTGCTTGACACTCATATGCTGCTGTTGCCATCAAAGAAAGAGTTTCATTGCCAAACAGGCCCTGCCAGTCTTCCACATCCTGTTGTTGGAGTCTGGCCAGATCTTCCCCTATCTATAGCAGTTCTGAGATGTTAGTTCAAACCAATTTGTCAATTTTAGCCATTGGTGTCTACTAAATCTTGACATTTCTCTGCAAGTTCCCTGGAAGGAAAACATCTCTTTCTTTGAATTGGAAAGAATAGAGACAGCCCATACTTCAATATTATTTCTTCCCCTGGATTTTACAGCGGTACCTGAATTTTAATACTATACCTGAGCACATGTGCTATGTATAGCTTATCCTTCTAGATGGCTCCATTTTTATTGCAAAGCCTGACCAGCAAGGAGTAGGATGGCTTAAGTACACTCTTTCATCAGAGCCTGGAAAATAGGTCCCAAGAAGTTGGTCCCCTCTACCTTGTCACTCCAGAGAGATCCATAGATTCTGCAAAAACATTTGTTGCAATAACCCATTCTGAAATGACTGTGGAAAGGAATGCTATGAAAGGTGCTGATAAGGTATGCAGACGAGGTTAAACCTAAAAGTCGGGAATGCTGTCCACATTGTTTGTCATCCTGAGCTCTGGAAATGATTTCCTGGGTCACATAACAGTTTGGGTGAGGGAGGGGAGAGAATGAAATGGAAAGGGTCCCAGCAAGTGACAAAGAGTAGCACATTGTTAAAAGAGCAGATGTTGTGTAGCTACTAAAGTTGCCTTCACAGCCAAGGGAACATTTGTGCAGCAAAGAATACAAAGAGATGCACATTGGAGTGACATATTGTGTAAAATACTGTAAGCAATAGCATGTAACAGCCGAAAGCAGCGAGCATTCCTTTGTGTACACAAAATGTACGCTGACAGTCATTGAGGCTATTGCATTATTGCGTTCTGACTGCTAAGGGAATGGTTTTATGTTGTTATATAAGCCAGGGACACAGAATAAGATTGCCCATTTACAGTATCAAATAATCCAAATTGTTCGAGGTTAAAATCAACCCACACAGGAGCTTGTGAACTGCTCTACACACAGACACACAAACACACAAGTTGTCTTTGCTTGGCTGTAGCGGCTATCAGTTCGGGTAGTGTATTCACATACTTTCAAAGAGAGCTTGACACTATAGTAAGACCTTAAATTAGCTCATTCAGTTCGGCAGACAAGGCACTATATACTTCATTCATTTGCCCTGAGGAAACTGTGCCCAACACATATCCACCTGCCCCAGCCTGCACTACCCCTCACCTCCAAGCCCTTAACAGAAATATTATGTGGAACAGATGATTTCTGCCCTCATCATCCCATTCTCTGGATCCTCTTGTTATCATTTATCCTTGTTCTTGCTGTCCCCATTATTAAAACATACACAGCCTACATTCCCTGCCTATATATGGGAATTTACAATTATGTACTGAGTTGGGTGGCTAATAATTTCCCACTTTATGAACTTGGGCAGGCACTTTTTCTTAGCCTTCGTATCTGTGGGAATAATGCCTTGATGACATTTATCTATGGGGTGTTTAAAGGACAAACAGGATCAACAATGGAGAGATATGGGGGCTTTTTTGCAATATAGCTGATGGGATGCAAACTGTACTTGGGTCCTTTCTTAAAAATCTTCCAAGTGCAATATTGGCTTGTACTATCTTAACAGACCAGGATACATCATTCTTTAGGAGTGTTTCATTATGATTATTATTATCATCATCATCAGTTTTTAGCACTTGTAAGAGGCCTCCTTTCTGTCTAATCTCCTGTGTCATAGTAGTCGTTCACTGAAAATACAGTCTATAAATTGTTTATTGGACATCTGAGAGGAACCAAAGCCTATTACATAGTGTGGCAAGGCTAGATGTCAATGTTCAGACATGTGTGGTTTATTGACCGTGTTCATTTCTGGGTTTTGATAAAACATTACATGAAAATTGTCATCTCCTTGGTTATTTTGCAAACTTTAGATTTTATCTGAATAAGTACCAAAAGTGCCTCATAACAGCTTTAAAAAACAAACAAAAACTGAAAACCAATAAGCTGCACAGCACAGTATATCTTGAGCAGATTGGGCTTTAGTGGCTGGTTTGCTGGTTCATTCTCAGACATCCTCTGAAGGACACAGGCCAGGTTCATTTTAAAACATCCTTTCTCAACTTTTTTACCATTGGGAAACCCCTGAAACATTCTTCAGGCTTCAAGAAACCTCAGAAGTGGTGCGATCATGTAGAATATGGTTGGGAAGCAGAGCTGTGGACATACATACCTGGGGCCCCTACCCTTCCCTCCAGGCCCATCGCTGGTCAAAGGATTATAATGCCACCGAGTCTATCTTCCAAAGTGGGTTTTTTCTCTGGGTGAAATGATTTCTGTCACCTGGAGATAAGTTGTAAAGGAGATTTCCAGCCACCACCTGGAGGTTGGCAGTCCTATTTACTGGAGATGCAGGAAAAGGCAAGTAAAGAATAGCCATAATGTTACTTAGCTGCTGCTAGTTTTCTGCCTACAAAGCCTGCTTCTCTTCCTCTGCCCCCAGTCTTTGACATCCTTGGTAAACTCTGCATAAACTAGGTGTTTCTTTAGATTAGATCCATAACAGATGCAATCAGCATTCCCAGCAGCTGCAATTTTGTAAAGGCAAATCAATAATCGTTATGGGAAAGGACAAAAAGCCAGATAGGACCCCACATTCACAGGATGATCATGCAGAGACTGGAAACTCTCTGAGACAAATAAAATAGATGTCAGATTCATTTTTAATAAAGTTACTCTTGGTATTTGCGAGTTAATTGCATCCAATAATTCTGCACACGGGAATCTCTGAGGTGTAAGCTTATGCAAATGTAAGGGCAGTATCTATGGTTACTAACAAGGAGCTCTAGCTGTGCCTCAAGGAGGCTTCCAGCGCCATTAAAAAAAACCATATCCCACACATCAAGTATTGCATCAGAATAACACTTCATAGGAATAATTATCACTTGTTGCAAGCAGGGTGTGCACATTATACATAGTACAAACAAGAAAGCATGAAAGGACAAAATGCCTGGAAAGCCAAGTGATGTTTGAACTAGAGCAGGGGTAGTCAAACTGCGGCCCTCCAGATGTCCATGGACTACAATTTGCTGGCAGGAGGCTCCTGGGAATTGTAGTCCATGGACATCTGGAGGGCCGCAGTTTGACTACCCCTGAACTAGAGATTGTGAGGCTTAAGAGCTAATCTACCTATGTGGGGAAGTCACAAGGTACAGAATTCTAGGGCTAGAACCATTTCAGACGGCAGGTGAGCACGACAGCACATGCAAGCATTGCAGTCCACACACAGAAAAACTCGCACATAAGAGACCAAAAGCTGCCATTGCCACCAGCATCCCTCTTTTGCCTTTCTGTTGGCAAATGAGGTAATGATAACCTTCCAGTTTGTCTCCCGTTTCCTCAGGTAATGACTCTCCAGTTCTTGGCTCTTACTATAGTTATGCACACAAAAGGGTAGGGAGCAAGCAAGTCTAATTCCATGTCATAGCACTAACAATGCCCCCTTTGCCATATAGTCATTGGATGTAAAGCGACTTGGGAAGCAGAGGATCATGGGTACTGTTATCTATCCATGCAACACTTGTGCAAAATCCCTTGGTGAGGGGTCAGGCTGCTTCCCTTGTATAAATGTATGCTCTTCCTTGGTTTTTTCATAAAGGACCACAATCTGGCCTTTCATTTTTATTTATTTATTTTCATATTTTTAGACCGCCCCTCCCGGAACAACTGGCTTGTGGCAGTTTACATTAATATGAAATCCCATAAAACAGTACAATATCCCAGTAAAAAACCCAAGATGGCAGTAAAACACAACAACAGGTTAACCCATTAGACCAGGGGTAGTTAACCTGTGGTCCTCCAGATGTCCATGGACTACAATTCCAATGAGCCCCTGCCAGCAAGTGCTGGCAAGGGCTCATGGGAATTGTAGTCCATGGATATCTGGAGGACCACAGGTTGACCACCCCTGCATTAGACTGTTCCCTCACCTGGCCCCCACAGCCATCAGTCACAAATCTTCCAAGCAATGTCCCCGCAGCTCTCCCAGGCCTGCACAGGGAGGGAGCAGTTCTTCTCACCAGGCCTCCACCATTATAACCCTCTGGCAGCTGTAAACACCTTGGTGTACATGGAACTCTAATCTTCACAGAACTTTTTGCCTGCATGGCTTGGCAGAATCACGAAAAGCCCCCGCGCACAAGAGACTTTGTAGAAAGAGCTGACAGGTAACTTGACTGCGGCTTTCTGTGTTTACTGCTGCAAACATTTTGTTTTGATTAAAGCTCTTTTAAGAGTATCATTATTACTTACTCCAATAATGGCATATTTATAAAGTTTCTATGGAAACAGGGAGTTGTAGTTGTTATTTAGGCAGGAGTACTTTAAATGACAGAGGGAAAAGCCTTGTTTGGCTCCCCACATAAGGCCATCCTGTCATCAGAACTATCAGTCCCAGTGATTTCAGCGGTCTGACATTTCATTGAGCCACAAAACGTTGTTCATTTCTCAAAAGGTATAATTTGGTCAAATTATGGGAGGTAAAGCTAGTATGTTTTGCATGCAGTTCTGTAACAAGTTTGTGAATGATATTTCAGCTATTTCCTCCATCCTTTTACAACAATGTCCATTTGGGATCAGAAAAGCACATCTGGAACTAGGCAGACCTGGAAACTTCACAGGCCATTATTCTTTTTTCTACCAAGAACTAGAACAATCCAGGAGCATCTGGGCTAAAAGTGCGGATAGTAGATATTTTGGCTATGATTTGTTTCCCTGCATTATATCTCTGGGGAAAAATAACACTATTTTGGCCAGAGTAGAGGCCTTAAACATAGTCAGCTTAATAATATAACTAGCAATAGGAAACTTCTCCTTGGCCCTGTGCTTATATTGAGTTTGCTACACTTCAATAATTCACCATGAGTAGCTCTTCCCCCTCTACTTGCACCTGTTAGCTGTTGGCAGAGTTTAAATATGCAAGGGGGTAAATCACCAGCTTCTTAATGAATAGCCCTGTTGAGAACTGAAACAACTTTGTAAGGACAGCAAGGAGAGAGAAGCACTAACTGAGGTTCTTCATCTGAAGGCAGACAGAGAGGAAGTATGTGCAGAGGAGCAGGAAGTATCCAGAGGAGCCAATCAGGACACATGGGAGATTCCTTGACAAGTACCAGGAAGTTCCTGATTAGAACATGCTAACTGCACATCTCCTCTATTGCCCCCTGTAGGATATTCTTCATATATGTTGTTCCATCATGTACACCAGGGGTAGTCAACCTGTGGTCCTCCAGATGTTCATGGACTACAATTCCCATGAGCCCCTGCCAGTATTTGCTGGCAGAGGCTCATGGGAATTGTAGTCCATTGACATCTGGAGGACCACAGGTTGACTACCCCTGATGCACACTACAGATCTTGCATATTCTAACATTAGTTAAGTTTTACTGCTGTAAGCATTTCCAACTTTCATTCATTCTCACAACTAACCTGTATAATTTCCAATGTTTTATGTATGCATGGAAGTATGGGTTAGGGAAAGAAGAATGAAAAGCATGTACATGCCTCAAGTCACACAGATGGGATTTGGAAGGCATGGTCTTTCCCATGCCAGTGGTGACCTTCTTAGGAAGTGGAGGAATGAAAGTGGAGTGAAGAAGCCACTGTCCTCCGAAATGACTTCAGACATTACTAAAGTAGCTCATAGGATTAAAAACTACACCATGCACAAGACAACTAAAATGTAATGCAACTGTTCCTTGGAGGAGAGGACTATGATAGATCCAGCCATCCCTGATGGTCCCACTGATGGCTGTTGGAAGGAAAAGGAGGGAGGAGTTTTCAGTTGAAGTAGGATGTACAAAAAATCCATAATCATGGCCCTGGGAATGCTTTATCATGTTAGAAACAAAGTACATTACAAAGGGTTGATGCACTCACCATTAGATACACTGCCTACAGATCATTCGTTTCGCAATATTTAATGACTGTTGCCAATTCATTACCAAAATCTGATGGATTAAACAGTATTTAATTTACACTGTGATCAATTAGCACTAGGTTTTATTACTGACATCCAGGTGAATCTATTGTAATACATACGGCAGCATCATTTACATGCTCACTCTTCTATGTGGTTTTTAATTTCATTTTGGAAGGATACCAATTGGAGTTATTCATTCATATATGAAAATTAGAAATTCAGTGCAGCTCTAACAGCAAGGTCACCTCTTAGCCTTATTATAAACTCAGAATAAGATCATTCTTTGAATATGAAATTATTCTCTCCACATACATAGTTTCACAATTTAACCTATACCTTAAGAATTATGAGCCAATGATTCCTCATTTATTTTTGTTTTGTTTTTACTTCTGTTTCAATAGAGAGCTGTCTGTGAACTACTGAAGATAGTTAGGGAAAGAGATGTACTGTCATCTTGGTGCAAGTGACATGGAGGTGTAGTTCTGCTTAGGAAAAGATGAAGAATAATGTGTTATGCACATGGATGATGTTGTATAGATAATATTGTATGATGCATACATTGCGTAATGCCTATACTAGAGTTGTTGCCATATTATGAAGCATAATGGTACTCAAATGTGGGAGTATAGAGGTTATTATGGGATGAACCATTTTATGACAAAAAGGATCAAAGGCCACAGACACATTCCTGCACACCAGGGCTGAATCTGCACGGAGCTTTTATTCCAATCCCAAGTCAATTCAGTCCCTGCCGTCTACACTGAAGACCCAAGTTAAAATCGATCTGAATTCAGCAGGATCCACAACGGAATAAACTAAGTAAGTGCAGAATCAGCCCAGATTTGGCAAGCAGGTGTATATCTGATCAGTGGGCTTTTGTTATTGCAAATACATATACATACTCTACGGTGATTACATTTGTCTGTTGGGTCCTGAATGTGGCTGTTTCAACAGGCTGTGCATGGTGAAGGAGTTTCAGTGGCAGAAATATATGCAAAATCTCATTCAACATATTATTTCTTTTGCCTTACCCTCCCTTGCTCATTTTACCACCTTGTGTGACAGTTTAGTAGAGCCCAAGAATTCTTCAAATTATAATATGCTTAACACCATATTGGCACAAACAATATCTTCAGTCCTTTGTGCCCATCTTTGAACTCAATTAATCCTAGAGAGTAAATCAATGAAATAAACTACCTGAAAGAAAATAAAGGGATATAGCTTTGTGTCCCCAGTGAGAGAGCACCATGCTTGCTTATAGAAGGAAATATGGCCATCAAATTACAAGTTTTCTTGGCTGAGTGCCCATGTTGTAAGTTGGAGAGAAATGGGTAAATCAAAACTCCAGCCTATACAAAAGGTCTCTTCCCCCCCCCCCATTGCTGCTACAGCAGGGCAAGGAGAGACATAACAAATCACCCATAGATGTGTTGTAGTGTAGTGGTTGGATTACGATTTGGGAAACCAAGGTTCATATTCCCACCCTGCTATGGAAGCTTGCTGGGTGATCTGGGGCCAGTCAGATTTTCAGCCTAACCTGTCCCACATGGTTGTTTTGAAAATAAAATGGCAAAGAGGCAAAGAGTTGCTTGGGGGTCCCTGTTGAGGAGAAAGGTGGGGTATAAATGAACACATTTATAGATGGGGCAACATCTGCACTAAAATTAGGAAAATTACTTGCAATCTAGCACATTCTTCCATGTCTGATTTGGTAAGAGATTCACTGGCCACAATAGGAACTGCTTTTGTATTATCTCCCCCCCCCCCCAAAAAAAAACATTGCCTCCCAAATTAGTTCTGCATGATGCAAACCTAAATTCTCACATATTTTACAGAATGCCTTGTACATCATATAGAGGCCAGTGATGCAGTGATTCTTATGTCTTAGAAAAACACAGGCTTAACTGCCTGAAGCTGTCTCTTTAAAATACATATTTTTAAAATTTTATTTTAACAGAACCATACCCGTATACCACTGTTCATGAACTCTGATTCCTCTCTGTAACTTTTGGAGGAGTAGAGGGAAAGAACTAGAATAGAGACTGGAGAGAGTTTGGCATGCTTAAACTGGCGCCATCTGGAACCTTGTGATATTCTATTCATTATGACTAACCTCTGAGAGGAACATTTGAAGAAAGTTGGCTGTCAGTAGAAACTCATTGGCTTTTCAGTAGTGAGCGTCCTGTGAGGGATCTTGGCAGAGGTTTGGCATGCTCGCACCAGCTGTCCAAATGCCGCACCGAATTGTCATTTCATTGTCCAGGACAACCTCATGGAACAGCTGTCAGTGCTTCAGTCAAGGAAGCAAGGGGCTGTTATGGCAACGCAATGCTTGTCGCTTTGAGAGGAAGCAGTGCTGAGGTTGGCTGCCTTGATGGCTGTGAGAAGGCCTGTAGCTGTGGGTTTTACGCAAGTGCTATTTGAGGGGAATGAAGAAGCTGACCTTTTTACAGGATCAGTGAATGTGTGAGACACATTTCAGGCCTAGATCCCAGATGCTGAAGAATGAGATAGTGAAAGCATGAAATAGGACTGTGACCTGCACCCGTTCAAACCTCAGGTGGATAATCACTTTTTGCAACGCTGCCCACGTTAAAAGCTCTGTACAAACCGAAACCAACATGGCAAGGGAAAAGAGTATTTCCTTTCCCCCTACTGTGCTAGCCTGTTTGCATGGAGTATTTTTTTTCTAGAAACAAATATTCAAAATTGGAATCTACTACCTGCAAACTAAAGGGAGGCAATTTCTACCCTCTATGTATTCATGTGGTCTGGATGGAGGATATCTGCATACTAGTGGTACATGTAGGCTCTCTCCACGCACTGTCTGAGGACCCTGGAAAAGTCCAGATCTCCAATTCTGCATATTCAACCTTAATACATATTGGATTTTAAAAATGCATTAAAGACATTAAGCCAATCAATCAGCTATATTTCTCTTGTAACTAACAATTCAGTCCTAAACCTGGACAAGAATTAACAAGACTAGAATGATCACAAGCGGGAGGTACGTAGTCCTAATAGAGGAAGGGGACTATGACCTAATAGGAATCACAGAAACTTGGTGGGATAATATAGTGGAATATAGTATCTTCAGAGGGCAAGTATGACGTTAAATTTATGGTGTGCAGGAAAGCCCAAAGAGGCTCTTCCTTTGTCTTCACTATCAGGGCCACCACCAGAGGGAGACTGGGGAGACTGGGGGGGGGGGAGAATTCAGGGGCCCAAGACAACTGGAGGACCTTTGAAAACAGAATCAAACTGCATGCAGTCCAATGTCTTTCCATTTATTTTTAATGCAGTTCTGGATGCAACCACTAGGGGGACAGAGAAGTCTTGTTGTTGTTGTTATGTGCGAAGTCGTGTCCGACCCATCGCGACCCCATGGACAATGATCCTCCAGGCCTTCCTGTCCTCTACCATTCCCCGGAGTCCATTTAAGTTTGCACCTACTGCTTCAGTGACTCCATCCAGCCACCTCATTCTCTGTCGTCCCCTTCTTCTTTTGCCCTCGATCTCTCCCAGCATTAGGCTCTTCTCCAGGGAGTCCTTCCTTCTCATGAGGTGGCCAAAATATTTGAGTTTCATCTTCAGGATCTGGCCTTCTAAAGAGCAGTCAGGGCTGATCTCCTCTAGGACTGACCGGTTTGTTCGCCTTGCAGTCCAAGGGACTCGCAAGAGTCTTCTCCAACACCAGAGTTCAAAAGCCTCAATTCTTTGACGCTTGGCCTTCCTTATGGTCCAACTTTCGCAGCCATACATTGCAACTGGGAAGACCATAGCCTTGACTAAACGCACTTTTGTTGGCAGGGTGATGTCTCTGCTTTTTAGGATGCTGTCTAGATTTGCCATAGCTTTCCTCCCCAGGAGCAAGCGTCTTTTAATTTCTTTGCTGCAGTCCCCATCTGCAGTGATCTTGGAGCCCAGGAAAATAAAATCTGTCACTATCTCCATTTCTTCCCCTTCTATTTGCCAGGAATTGAGAGGGCCGGATGCCATGATCTTTGTTTTCTTGATGTTGAGTTTCAAGCCAACTTTGGCACTCTCCTCCTTCACCCGCATCAACAGGCTCTTTAGTTCCTCTTCACTTTCTGCCATTAGAGTGGTATCATCTGCATATCTGAGGTTGTTGATATTTCTCCCTGCAATCTTGATCCCAATTTGTGACTCCTCTAATCCCGCATTTCTCATGATGTGCTCTGCATACAAGTTAAATAGGCAAGGCGACAGTATACAGCCTTGCCGAACTCCTTTCTCAATTTTGAACCAGTCAGTGATTCCATGTTCAGTTCTCACTGTTGCTTCTTGACCTGCATATAAATTTCTCAAGAGACAAATAAGATGCTCTGGTATTCCCATCTCTTTAAGAACTTGCCACAATTTGTTGTGCTCCACACAATCAAAGGCTTTAGCATAGTCAATGAAGCAGAAGTAGACGTTCTTCTGGTACTCCCTAGCTTTCTCCATGATCCAGCGTATGTTGGCAATTTGATCTCTAGTTCCTCTGCCTCTTCGAAATCCTGCCTGTACTTCTGGAAGTTCTCGGTCCACATATTGCTCTATTATCTGCTAGAGGGGGTGGCCAAACTGTGGCTCTCCAGATGCCCATGGACTACAATTCCAGGATGTTGCTAGCAGGGGCTCATGGGAATTGTCCATAGGCATCTGGAGAGCTACAGTTTGACCACACCTGACTGACCTTTCTCCCAAGATTGAAGCAAACTTGACTAACAGATCATGCTAAACTCATCAACTAATCCAGCAATGGTGCAAGATAAACAACCTCATCTGATGGATGCTACCCTAAGTGTCTCCTGCCTGCTAACCAAGATCATTTTGTATAATACCCTGGCCTTTTCCTGGCATACAGCTCAGCCAGTTCTTGCAAAGTGATCGCTAGGGTATTGCAGCAAAAGTAAACAATCTTTCCCTCTCTTTTCCTTAATCTCTCTCCCTCTTTTCCACATTTTTGTCATTCATTTCTATATCCCTCTACCTAATTTTTCCCTGCTCCCCCTTTATTTTCACCATGTTGTCTCAAGATCTTTTCATCCCTATCCTTGCTTGCTGACAGAATGTTCTTAAAAGTAGTACAATAGCAGCTTAGTGTAGCGGTTAGGAGTAGCAAGTTCTAATCGGGAGAGCTGGGTTTGATTTCCCACTCCTCTACAAGCAGCTAGATGGGTGACCTTAGGTAGACACAGTCCTGATAGTGCTATTCTCATAGAGTAGTCCTGTCAGAGCTCTCTCAGCCCTACCTACCTCACAGGGTGTTTGTTGTGGGGAGAGGAAGGAAAGGCAATTATAAGCCACTTTGAGACTCCTCTCTGACAAAATCAGGCATGGAAAAATGTGCTGGAAAAAAGTGACATGTACAATATTTCTCTATAGAAGATGTAACTAGATATTCTCTCTCTCTCTCTCTCTCTCTCTCTCTTCATTATTGTCCTGTGGATTCTGGTGTACATTATACCTTCAATTAAACTGATCAAATTTTCTATATTTTAATAATCAAGTCACTGGGGAATAGCAATGTGGTTGCTATAAAGAGAGACAAAAATCATGGCAACACCTTCGTTCTTAAACCCCAAATTTGCTATCAAGCCTCTCGGAGCCTCCTTTCCAGCATGCCCTGTTTCATGTCCTTCCTCACAACCCACCTGCAAAAAAAATAGTAATGCCTACTTTTGTGCCTCAGCCCACAGTCTGAGAACCATTGCATTATATTAAAGGGACCAGATAATTGTTTCAGGAACTTTAATATAGCAAACACTTGGTGATTTGAAGAGGAGAAAGATCTCTGTGCGGCGGTGCTTAAGACTCTTCTTTCCTGCCAGTTCTCTACACCAAATCGCACACAGAAACCCCAGCTTTCCCCAGGTGAGGCTCTAAATATGTTTTCAAGAATAAATGTGTTCGGAACCCTATGGGGAGAAAGCAACTGGAGGCTTGCGGTAGGACTTCATAACATTTATTGGAGCACAGTTTTATCAACGCTTACACCTGGCTGGTACAAAATACAGTATTATGCAAGTTTCACTGCAATGCAATTCGGGTGCCAAGGCCTAGCACGGTGAGGCTGCCAACAGCTCTGAATGTGAATTCCTTAACTACAAAACTCAGAGCAGGAAACCCTCTTTAATATTCTGGCAGCTTTATCTTATGCACCATAGGGATGTTGAGCTTTAGTGAAGGCCCATTAAGGATATTTTTAATTTAGATTTCAAAGTTCATATGACATAGCAGTTCATGCGGGGTACCCAAAGGCTGGGTGAGAGAAGACCATTGTTACAGAAACAAATTAAACCAAAATATGTGTATTTATTACAAATTCAGCAAAAACTAGAATTTAAAAACATCAGCACATACCACCCTTAAAATGGTGAATGTTTGAACTAAAATGTTTTGAATCTGTATAACCTAATACATTCCCCTGTTTCTGGATTAAAACCCTTGAACCATTAACACAGGACCAATAGAATCATAGAATAGAATCATAGAGCCAAACTCCCTGCACAATGCAGGAACTCACAACTACCTGCCCACCTATAGTTAAGCTGCCCATCCATCTCGACTTCCGTGGGACACTCATGCCTTCCGGGACATTGTCCCGTATCTCACCAGGCCCTTTAAACCGCAACATGGGCCCAGCTGGAGCCCCTCCCTGCCCCCTCCCTCCCTCCCCCCCGGCCAGCAGGATGGCTGGCAGCGGCGCTCTGTCCTAGCTGGCCCTGTGGCTGGCCGGCGCAGGCGTGCCAGGCAGAGGCCTGCCCTTGGCCCCCACCTGACCTGTGCTGACGGAGGCCCCGCAGGCACACAAGATGGGCTGGAGGGAGGGAGGTCGCCGCCGCTGCTGTGGCACCATGTCCCGCCTTACCTCCCTTCAACTCTGGTCACCCATAGTGGCTCTTATTTCATGCCCAAGTGATTTCCCTCCCCCGTCCCAAAAAAAAAATCTCCAGAATCCAGCCTGGCCTGAAGGGAATTCACCTACCATCCCATAGTGACAATCAGCAATTCCCTGGGTTTTGCAAGGAAGGGCCACAAGACACAAACACCAGAATATCCCTTTCTGTCCACCTGCTCACAATCTGCCTAAGTTCATAAAATCAGCATTTCTTTTAGATGAATATCTAGCCTCTGTTTAAAAACTTCCAAAGAAGGAGAACTCAACATCTCCCGAGGAAGCCTATTCCATTGGGAACCACCCTGTCAGAAAATTCTTCCGGATGTTTAGCCGAAAATTCTTTTGAATTAATTTTAACCCATTGGTTCTGGTCTGACCCTCTGGGGCAACAGAAAACTGCTCCATCTTCTATATGACAGCCCTTCAAATATTTGAAGATGGTTATCATATCACCTCTTATTTGCTTTCTGTCCAGGCTAAGCAGAGCAAGCTTCCTCAACCTTTCCTAATATGACTTGGTCTCCAAACCCCTCACCATCTTCATAGCCTTCCTCTGGACATGCTGTGTTCAGGCCTGCGAGGCCTTCCTCGGTGATCAAATTTTTGTACATACATGCACACTTAAACGTATAAACGTGTCTGAGCCAAGGCAGGTAGGTTATATGGCATTCCTAATATTCTCTGACATCACCCTGCCAACAAAAGTGCATTTAGTCAAGGCTATGGTCTTCCCAGTTGCAATGTATGGCTGCGAAAGTTGGATCATAAGGAAGGCCGAGCGTCAAAGAATTGAGGCTTTTGAACTCTGGTACTGGAGAAGACTCTTGCGAGTCCCTTGGACTGCAAGGCGAACAAACCGGTCAGTCCTAGAGGAGATCAGCCCTGACTGCTCCTTAGAAGGCCAGCTCCTGAAGATGAAACTCAAATACTTTGGCCACCTCATGAGAAGGAAGGACTCCCTGGGGAAGAGCCTAATGCTGGGAGTGATCGAGGGCAAAAGAAGAAGGGGACGACAGAGAATGAGGTGGCTGGATGGAGTCACTGAAGCAGTAGGTGCAAACTTAAATGGACTCCGGGGAATGGTAGAGGACAGGAAGGCCTGGAGGATCATTGTCCATGGGGTCATGATGGGTCGGACACGACTTCGCACCTAACAACAACAAATATTCTCTGTGGCAAAAGAATTGAGCTGTATAAGGGACATCCAAGGAATGCAGATTCAATAGCTCTATCTGTTAAAAATGTATACAACATAGCTACTCACATATTTTAAAATTACGTTCAATTAATTCAGACCAAACAAATTACATTCCGATAATATAACCTTATAATATACATACCTGACCATGGTTATTATAACTCTTAGTGTACATATAAGTATCAACCTTAATTCTGACAATGACTCTTTACTATTCTTAAACCTAAGAGGATGATGTAATCCTCCTGTTAGTTGAGTAATCCAAAGGACAGATGGGGAGAAAAAGGGGAAGGAAGGAAGAAAAAAAAAACTGAAGTAGAAGGAGGAAAAGGGAGGCATGACAACCTTAAACAGGAAAAAAAAAGGGGGGGGGGACCAAACATGGTTACAGCTTTCCATCAATATATAAAGCCACTGCAGATGAAAGAATTCCAGTAATTATGTGCACCTCCAGTCAATATCTTCATTCCATCATTGTGGTGTAAGTGCTCCCAAAATGAAGATCCAGAATTTTTCTCCTCTTATAAAAAGTCTATGCTGTTGAGAGGATAAAGTTGGCAGCTGTTAAACAACCCAGAAACAAAGATCCTTATCAGAATGTTTGAAGATTGTATAGTGTTGAGTTAATGGAGCTGTAAACTTTCTTTTTCTCATATAGCTCCTGTGTTTACAAATACGATTCTTAACTGATCTTGTCATATCTACATATGCAGGCTCTTATATTTTTTCCTCTTGTGCTAAAGAAATATATCAATTGATGGTAAAGAAATGCCAAAAGGGAATTCTCCTTGAGGTTATTGTTTTGTGAGTGCATATTCCATTAAAAGGAAGACATTTCAGAATTCATCTTGCAATAGAATTTTTCATATTAATTTGTTTGTCAACTGTAACTCTAGAAACATAATATATGTACAATGCCCCTGTAATCTGATATACATAGGCAAGACCACAAGAATGGTTAAGATCACTGGGTGACTGTATGCTAGTTATTCCCTCTCAGCATAATCAACCTCAAAATATGGTTGTGAAACAAACTGGAAAATCATTTCCCTTGCCCTGAATTCCTTAGGATAAATAAGAGACAGAGAGTAGCCATTTATTTTTTTAGTTCATTTTTAGTCCATCTTTCTCATTGAGACTCAAGGCAGATTACAACTAAAAGTAATGGAGTATATACAGTAGAGTTCACTGAGCAACATTGCAAGACTGGAGAAAAAATTAAGGAAACATATGCAAGGGAGGAATAATGGTAGATTGCACAATTAGAGGACAACAAATAGGAAACCTACAACAACTTCCAAATGACATCTCATTTCCTTCACCCCATAATTTCTGCTTTATCTACCCTGAAACCCCTATAGTCTCTGCCCTCTTTTGTTTCCTCCTTGGCTTCCTGCACACTAGCTAGCCTTTATCTGTCCTCCTGTCTTTAGCTTTCCTCCTTCCCTCCTCCAGATACTTCTACTTATGACTTAGTTGTGCAGTACTAGCCACCAGGTCAAGCCCAGCTATGCAGTGGTGAACCTGCAAAGACTTGTGAAGGTCACATCATTTTCCTCTGCATTCTCTCCCACTTTTTCTTCTCTTGGCTACCCCGATATCTTCACATTTCCCTGCTTCCTTCTCACCTTTCTACCCACTAATCTATTCCTTATCTACCCCTGTGATGGACAGGTTAGGGTCAGCCTCTCCCTAAGAGCGGCCACTGGGAGCTGATGGAATGTTGGTATATAGACAGTTGGAAAACCGCTGTTGAGAAAGAGCGGTTGAGGAGTTGGCAACTAGGGAGTGCAGAGTGTGTCTGGCTAAGAGAAATTGAGAAAGAACTGCTTAAAGCATAAACCCCAACCTAATTCACTTTACAAATGCTGAACAGCTCCATTTTTGTGGGACTATAGGCATGTAGGAGATCTCTTGACTTTATCAGACAGACCATTTCCCTAGGCGGGAGCCACAAAACAGAATGTTTATCTACAGACAGCTGCTTATCTTACCCACTTGTAGGGTAGCAGGTTTAGAAGGCTCTATCCTGAAGAGCAGAACTGCCTTGGCACAGTGAATTCGTAGATGTGCACCAATAGATATCTGAGTCCTAGGCCATGAAGGATTTGGTAGGTTATAGCCAGTGTCTTGAATGGTGCCCGGAAACTAACTGGTAGCCAACGTGCTGACTGCAGCATAAGTATAATATGTATTTGTGAATGAAATTGTCAACACCTTTATGAAAAATACAGTATGTGTGGAAAATGTGTCCATTGAATTCTTGTAAACAAAGGATTTTTGCTGTTACTACACTCTTGCATTATTTTAAATTTATTTTAACTATATTTTAAACAAATTAATTTTATTAGTGTCTTAACTAGGCTTCAACAAAATGTTCCTAATCAGCCAGACTAAGAACATGAGAAGATCTTTGCTAGATCAGAACAAAGGTCCACCTAGGCCAGGGTGTTGTTTTTCACAGTAGCCAGCCAGATGCCTATGGGAAGCTTGCAGGAAGGGCATGAAGGCAACAATTGTTCCCCTGCTGCTGCCTCCCAGCAACTGATGTTGAGAAATACAAAAACACAGGTACTTTGTGAGCTGAGGGAAAAGAGAACAGAAAGATAAAAAGTAGATGTTATTTCCCCTTTTCACTTGCTTCAAAAATCCAAAAGTGCAGAGTAATTAGAGATAAAGAAATAAAAGAGGAAAAGGAATCTACCATCTACCAGCACCTAGTTAGAGATCAGTGGTCAATTTCCACACAACTATGTTTACAGTGTGGGGATCACAGACCAACCCAGAAATGGTAACATCGGGCCAAACTCCATGTTATATTGTTATGAGTGCTCTACAGCAGTGGTCCCCAACCTGTTTATCACGGGGGACCGGTTAATGCTTGACAATTTTACTGAGGCCTGGGGGGGGGCTAGTCTTTTGCTGAGGGATGTCGCTGCCACCTGAGCTCCTGCTCCACTTGCTTTGCTGCCAGCACCCCTGACTTCCTGCCACCTGCTGGGGGGGGGGGACACTGCCAGCAGCAGCTGCGCAGTGCCACACCAAGGGGGAGCCCCAGCCATGGCGGCTGCTGGAGAGCACCAAAGGTGAGCCGGTGGCAGAGTGTCAGGGCAGCAGCAGCCAGGGAGGAGGATGAGGAGCCGCGGCCCTGTACCGACTGATCCACGGACTGGTCCCGGTCCCCGGACCGGGGGTTAGGGACCACTGCTCTACAGTCACACAGTAATATAAGGGAAAGTCATTTTAAAGTACCCCATGATCCCGTTAGGTTCAGGATGATGACATGGAGAGGTAATGTCCTCCTCCCTGTGCCATTTGCCTAAGTTGAAATGGCCAGGAGTGGGAGTAAAGGACTCATCTTTGCAATACTCCATACACAACTCCAAAGATAAAAATTTACTTCCCTGCCTGCCATTTTGGGTTGGGAAAATAGTGCTGAGGGGAGGGAAAAGCTCTTCCTTCTCCTGTGCCATGGTCCTAAGCTCCTAGAGATTTTAAATGCTTTTCCTCACAACTGCTGTGTAATCATGAGGAAAGTAAATTGGGTTCAGGAAACTCTGACCCAGCTCTTCAACAAATGAAACAGTCGTTGACACACATTAATATGTGGTTTGTGTCCAACAGTCCAACAGAACCAATCTGCAGGGGTAGCTATTTGGCCTACTCCAGAATACCACAGGCACCAAGTGGCATTCCACAGTGAGCAAAATAGTTCCTACTCCAGACCTTTCCTGTTTGGGGAAAGTATGCAAGGGGGAAGGCTGAAATTCTCTTGCATGCCATCACAGTCCTGGAGCAGGAACTGCACATGCTGAAATAGAAGAGGAAATAGGAAACTGACTCCAAGAGTCGTGGGTATGGGACTTGTCCTGTGGTGTTATCTTAACCATACGGTGCAGGGAGACACTGTGCCTAACTACATTTCCTCTTCTGTGCAGTTGTGTAAAAGCTGACAGCAGTCCTCGGTCATCTGCAACAAGGTTTGTCATTTAGTCATACTTTAAGAAAAATTTGTGCCAATTTTGGCACAAACTCAAAGTTTGCTCTGACACAGAACTACAGCAGCTGCCAAGAAGAGATAAGGCTTAGTATTGCCGCAGTTGGAACTGTTCTGGCAAAGCCTTTTGGGTTGGGAACAAATGCTAATTGAGGATCCATTATAAGGCAGGACATAAGCAGACGGTTTTCAATACAGCACACGTTCTTCTGTTGCTTGATCTGTACAATCAAGGAGATTTGAAGCTGAAGCATGCTGGTCATAAAAAGTAGTTGTTCCTTTTCATCTCAACATAAGGGGCGGTGAAGTACAGATTGCGGCTTCCAGGTGGTTTTTTTTCCATCTATGGAAAATAGGAAGCCCCTGAGTCTACACGTGCAGCATACACACAACATCCCAGAAAATTCTCATTCTGAACATGGGCAGAAGAAGTACAGTTCTGGGCTGCAGGTTCGTGGTGTAATGACCATTTCATCTGTACTTCTACGCAGGCGCAATGGGGAAAGGGGAAGGGACGGAGTGGGGCCAGTGACATCAGTAAGCAGCCTGGGAATGGGTGCCCTGGGTAATGTTCCTGCCCATTCCCATGCTGCTTGCTGCTGCTGCCATGGCAGGATTGCATTTTCAGGTCCCTATGTAGAAGTCCTAATTTGCCAAACTGGCGATTGGGTTGCTAACCACTGTTTGACTCTTGAGAAAGCAGGACGGCCACACCGGCTTATGGTCTGAAGCCATGAGATAGTGCAGCTGCTGAATCTGTCTGGCTGCATAAACTGCCTGATTAGAAGACTGCCTATGAACTATTACATATGGCAATATAAACCCTGCTGAGGATTTTCAAAAGAAGCATGGATGTAAATATAGAACATAAATAAGACCGATTGGGCATATCTAAATGCATCATTGGTTACAAATACTTATTTCTGTCTCCCTTTTCTATCCAGGGACTCTCAAAGTAGCTAATAGTTATGCTTAAGAATTATGATTATATTATTAATATAACAGCTAAAAATATTTTAGACTTTAAAAACCTAAGTAAAGGAATCACACAGTGACAGCTCTGATTTCTCCAAGAATTTGCACAGCAGGGACAATAGCCTAAGCTGAGAAAAGTTGCCTGTAAACAGCCATAATCACTGAGAAACAATATTGGATCCAAAAACACTCCTAAGCTCTGACCTGATTCTTAAAAGGTTGTGAAATCCTATCCACCTTCATTCTGCTAGTGATCAAAGGCACTGGTGCTAGATATCCATGAATTCTCTAGAAACAGAAGGAAAGTAGAAATATAGTTGGGCCCTACTTGCATAGAGATAACATTGCATCCTGCATTTCTGACATTTTCATCCAGTATCAGGGAAATATAGGAGTTAACTTGCAAGGGCTTCTGCCAGGCTAAAGTCAATATATTAAAAGATGTGTTTTATATCTAGGACAGCATGTCATAGCACTGCAAAGGTGGTCTGAAAAAACACAAAGAAAATGGAGACAGCAATGCCTGGCAAATGATATGGTGGATTAGGGAGGGGGAAATCAGATAGAGTTAAGATACTGAGCTAGAACAAAAACCTGGTGCAGAAAGCCATTAGTTTCTGTACTTAGTTCAGAAGCAAGTTCAGCATCCAGCCCTTGTATTGGGTGTGTGTGTGTGTGTGTGTGTAGTTCTGGGTTTGGTTGATTGTTTGTGGGGAAAAGGTTTCAGTCTTTGATAAAGCAACTAAGATACTATATACAATCTCACAGATGAATCCAAATCCTTCTGTGTATTCTCCATTTGCCTGGGAGACAGAATATGCATTAAGATCAAGGGCAATAAGAATGTTCAAGATTACTTTTGCAAAGATTATTCATAGTCAAGGACAGGAAGAGTAGCCAGCAGGCCTCTGCATCTCCCAGCGGGGACCCAGTTGCTTGGAAGCTAACAAATGGACAGGTGATCAATTACTCCCAAGGAAAAAGAACACACAAGTTTATCAGATGCCTTGGAGGGGAAGCCTGGTTGTTCAGATGAACAGGTCCAGGTCAGGCAAAGAACTGTTTGTGGATGTATGGAATTAATACTGCAAAAGTTTTTTGCAGTATTAATAAACTCCTTGAAAAAAAATCTGTTTCTGCCACAATGTCTGGAGGCAGAACAAAGGTATCTGGAAATGGTAAGTAGGAAGGAAAGGAGGAACTTTATTTTCAGCTGCCAGAAGGATGCAGATTCAGAGTACACCAATGTGTAGTATGGAATCCCTACATGATATTTTAAATTGTATTGTGCAGGAAATATTTGTGTCCCATATGGGATAATTAATTAATTTTCTGTAGCATATACAGCATTATAAGCATCTTCATCCTATCCACAGAGAAAACTGAGGGAGGAAAGATACTATTGTGATTAAGGATATTTCTGAGTCATTAAAAACTAGGAGGGATATACCTTGTCAGTTTTAGTGTTTCTGAGGGGGCAAAGGAAAACTTGGATGATCAGATTCTGCCAATTTTAATTACATTAGTCAATGATCTGAAATTTTAATCCACCTGACTTGGTCTCAGGGTTGTGAAGCAAAAAATAAGTGTTCTAGAGTGTACAGTTGGACATACACTTCTGTGGCACAAGAAGAGACAATTCAATACCTTGATTTTAGATTGGGAGACTATATGCTCAGCCTCTTCTTATGCATGTTGGTTCTCTTCCACCAGGCTTAGGGCTGAGGCCAGTTCAGACAAATAACTTGAATATCAATGCCCCCCCCTGCTGCAATATACCCAGCTCTTCACTATTGCTAGCCCTCCTCACATGACAAGGACAGCAAATATCTAGCTCTATAGTTTTGGTATTACCAATAATATTGTATTGTTCATTTTAACTTTTTGCCCTGAGACAATGAGGTCAATAGGGTCAGTCTAGAAGTTGAATGAATGAATGAATGAATGAATGAATGAATGGTGATTCATTGGTATGTAGGTTACTTTTATAAAAATCCAGCCTAAAGTGAGTTAGAATCAGGAACACTGAGAACATTGAAAAAATATGAAAAAATTATCGATGTCCATTTTGTGCTGAATTGAATTCCTCATGTGATTGTCTCAACAATTCAACACAAACAGTATTTCAAGTAGTTTAGTAGCAGAATAGCTGCAATATTCATCACAGCAGTTGGCTGGGTAGCCATAGCTAATACTCACTCCACTGTTTACTGAATTGTCTGGCTTGTGCATGCCCCAGTATCCTCAGGTGTATGTGCTCTTACTGTTATTGCAGTGTCAGTAGCATTCATGGGGCTGACACATGCTTGGAATGTAGCCCAAACTACAGTTTCCATGAGGCAGCATGAATTCAATTAATAAAAATAAACACAGTTGTGCTCCACTCTGGGAATCTGCCTGGGAGTCAAAATGAGCAAGGCTGGAATATGACAAATGAGCCATACAGCTTCTTTTCTCCTCGCCTTAGCAAGATGAACACAACCAAGGAAACATCCTCTTTTGTAAGCTGACCTTTTCTTACTATCAGGAACAGACTGGGAAGGAGAGCAGTCATAGCTAATTGTTAGCAACACATAGCTGATGAACATTTTGCTAGCCTTGCCCATTTGGCCTGGCTATCTTAGAGAAAAGCCAGCATGTTGAAACATCTTCTTTTAAAATGTCTTTAACATATAATAAAGATGATGGGTTAGGAACATAGTTTGGGAAAGCAGTGTGAGAATGTGCATGTATGGAAAGTTTTGGATCCTATTATAAATGTATCAAAACAAGGGTTTTATTGACCTTCAGGATGCTTGCTTGCAATTTGTGAACAAATTGAAATCTGAAAAGAGATGTGATCAGCTAAAGCTGGTTAAAACTTGTCACCAAAAGCCAAATTCAGAGGCTACCAGATAATATCTATATTACACAATCATGGAGGTTCAGAGCATTTTGCTTGTGTCTTGACTACTTTTGTGCAGAGACGTGAAGACCAGGAAAAAATGGATAAATGGAGAGGAGGGAAACAATTTTTTCCTGAGGCCTTTCCTCCCTACCCCCATTTTTGTTATTGTTTTCCAAACAGTTTCCACATAGGAAATTTGAGGGAATACTGAAAGGGAACCCTCTACAAAACATGTACAAGACAAGGTTGACATGCTGTGGGCATATTGTATAACCTTTGTAATTCCATCTTTGTTACAGGTTGGTGCTTCAGTTGCCTTGAGTACTGTGAGGGGACAGCAACCACTCTCAAGAGAACTTCTCTCTCTCTTCAAAGCATGATTTTTTCCTCTCATCACTAGATACCAGGTGCAACATGATCTGGTTCATCTTAGTGTTTGGGATACCTTGATTAATGATTTATTGACTGGTAGCCAGCAATTAGGATATAAAATGTTTAGTTTTATCTATGCATCTCATCTTGATTTCTGGCTAAATAGATTTTCAGGCTTCAAGTACCCCTGGAAGTGATGTCAGTTGGTAACACCTCCCAGCCATGTCCCCGGAAGTGATATAACCCTTCACCTTCCTTTTGCTCCCTCCCCCCACCTTTACTGCGGTTACAGTGGTTCCACCTCATGTAGGCGATAAGAAGGGCAGGAGCTAAAAAGACTCCCCAGACCCCCCCATACTACTCCAAAACTGACTCCCCTCATTCGATTTTTACACCCACTGTCTACTCACTGAGCCCTCCAGGTGGAGGTGGCCGGTTCTGTAACTTGTGACCAAGTCCGTTAAGGTAGGAGGAGAAAGGCCACAGACCCCCTCTGGAGCTCATGAGGATCCCCAGGGGTCCGCCGACCCTTGGTTGGGAATCCCTGGTATAGTAACCAAAGTTACCATACTATAAAACCCTCAGGTTTGTCCTGCTTCTCTGGGGTAGAGACTAGGAACTGTCAAGCACCTTGATGGGCCTGAACGTATGACCAGTGAGACACTTTTGGATGGTAGACCACTGAAGTTTAGTTCTAATCTAAAATAACATGATATACTTCATCTAAAACATACTAGACCTGAATTTTTGCTATTTCCCTATGGTGTCACTTGCAGTTAGGGTTTTCAACTTCTGTGTGAGGCCTCATGTTTTTCTAGAATGACAACTGAAGTCCAAATTAGAGAAATCAATTCCCTTGGAGAAAATCGCTATTTCAGAGAGTGAACTCTATGATAGGACTGCTGAACTCCCTTCCCTACCCAAACACTGCCCTCCCCAGATTATACTTCCAAATCTCCGGTATTTTCCCAACCCAGTGTTTGTAAACCTATTTGAAGTTCTTTTTACATTTTATTATTATTATTACTTTTTCAATTTATATACTGCCCTCCTGCCCAGTTTGCTAATCTTTACTTTCCCACACTATAGCTTTAAATTTTTAAATATATCTTTCATTTATTTCTAAAGAAAAAGGCTTATGGATTATTGTATTTGCAAAGAAAAGTTAAAGCCCCTTTTTGTTCAAGTGGGCTTGCTCTTTCTTGGCTTAATCTAACCTAAAATGCAAGGTTAAGATGTGTCACAAACAAACATCATGTTTAACAACAAAAAAGTAAGATAAATAAAACCAGTGTCTTTCTCCTGAAATCTTTTAGATATTCTGCAAAGATTAATTGACTCACTGCCAACAGATTCTTACCTTGGGGAAGAAATGCCTTTAATATAAATGTATCCGCAAGATAAATATTGCTGCAAGTGTTAATTCCCACTGTAAAATATATCTCTTTAAAATAGAATCTGGACTGTGAAAAGTTGATTGAATAAATAGTATTACTGAGAAGCAGAATAAGGAAGATACTAATTTAAATGCTTTTCAGACAGAAAATCTATATGCAGTGAGCCAGTGCATCAAAGCAGAAATGGTTTCTTTTAAGGGATGGCTGTACAACTCATTAGCATCTTCAGATAACTTTACTAAATCTGAGTTGCTGAAGAGCTCAGATTTTAGAAAACGTTCTGTTTTTATCCCAGCAAAGTTAGGAAAGAGAAGGCAGTATTAAAATTTATCCTGTAGCTGAAATGTATTTCAACCACCAGTCCTAAATTACAGCAGTATGAGCTATCTCAACTGTATTCCTTTTAGCATTTATTTTGAAATATGATCAGATTGGGTGCAATTTTTTTAATGCACTTCTTATTTTTATTTCCTTATGCTCACATCACTGAGGACAGGAAATGCAAGCAAAGGCGGAAGCCAGTGGAAGCCTTCTTTTGTTGGTAGAAATGAAGCATAGGATACAACCCATTATGTTTCATTGTACATGCAATATGTTTTAAATGTATATCTAAAATGTTATCAAACACAGGAATATCAAGTACATTTTACAAATCCATGCTACAGAGGTGCACCTGTCAGGAAATCAGGTTTGACTATGATCCATAACAGTGTATGCAGTAGCAATTCAAGTTTGCCATCTTGTAATCTGAAACATTCCTAAATTAATTCAATGGTAAATAGTTAAAAAATTAAAGCACATCTTTATGAGACAGAAATTATGTGTTGTTTCTTATTTTTATTTATTTTATTTATATTTTGTTCCTCCCAGCAAGCAGGCTTGCAGTGGCTTATAATAAATAATTATTAATGAACAACTACTTACTTTCATATATATGTTTTTATATGCCATTAAGGGTTTTTTGATTTTTTAAAAATAATTACAGATAAAACCAATACCTCTACCCACCCCTCACCTCCAGATACACTCTGTCGGGCTAATCAGACTAGGAAGATCTAAAATTGGAGGGGGGAGGGAGTGTTGGGGCTTTAGGATTGGGCTCAGTCCTAGGTCCCTCCAGAGAAACAGAGCTGCAAAGCAACAGAGTGTTTTAAAAGTATACAGTTATTAGCTAGTTATTGAGGATGAGACTCAGAGTGCTTTGATGTTTAAAATAGAGAAGCTTTACTAGGAAACATTATATACAAATGTATGTCATATGCATCTGCTTCCATCTCCTTACTGAAGCAGAGTACAGAAGCTAAAAGAGTAATGAGAAATGCAGCATATTGCAAGCCTCTTGTAGCTAGGCAGCAGGCAGACTTCTCATGCCCACATCAGAGATGGAGAGAGCTGAATCTTAATGGAGAGCACTTGCTAGGCAATGGGCGGTGGCCAGTTCAAACAAAAGGACCATGTCCTGGGGTTTCTCCATGGCTCACGGCAGCAATCCCAGCACTGACCAAGTGGGACTGTTAGTTACCACACAGGTACAGCACAACTGCTTCAAAAGCTTAACAACAGCCCTCCAAAGAGCAAATTTGGTGTAGTGTTTAGGAGTGTGGACTTCTAATCTGGGGAGCCCAGTTTGATTCCACACTCCCCCACATGCAGCCAGCTGGGTGACCTTGGGCTTACCACGGCACTGATAAAACTGTTCTGACCAAGCAGTGATATCAGGGCTCTCTCAGCCTCACCCACCCCACAGGGTGTCTGTTGTGGGAAGAGGAATGGGAAGGCGACTGTAAGCCGCTTTGAGCCTCCTTTGGGTAAAGAAAAGCGGCATATAAGAACCAACTCTTCTTCTTCAAAGCTGATTTCACCAAATTACTTTCTGATTACCATCCCAACAATTCCCCTTCCCAAGAAGCAAGTCATTTGCACTCAGGGAAGCACCTGAAAAACTTTGAAAAGACTAATAACATTCAACAACACAGCACATATGAACATGCTTAACATTCTGGTTCATGCTTAACGTTCATGCTTAACGCCACAAGCTTAATGTTCTGGTTCTGTTTATCTATCAGGACCTTTCCAGCATTCTTGCTCTGACAGCTAAACTCTCTCTGGTCAGAACAAATTGGGACTGTCCATCTTTGTTCTGCTTCAGCAGTAGATCTAGATCAATCTGATCTCAGGAAAAGCCTTGGTCCAACAGAAGATTGATGGCTCTTTCTTTGGAGTCTTCAATTGACTCCTCAAAGTTCAGCTGCTGGATGAACATTCCTGCTAGAGCAGCTTCCTTTAGGACAGTCATGTAGGTTTTCGCCATCTCTGCAGGATTGGCATTGCCAGTAGCATCAGTGCCTCCTTCAATGTTGGTGCCATCCTCAACACACTTCACTTATTTTTCTTGATTGGCTTCATCCTTCACCCAATATCTCATTAGCATCACTGTTTTGTTGTTCCTGCTTGAATATCTGGATGCAACCTCTGGGGTTGAGTTGTTTGGTTCCCCTTCTGAGCATGCCTCCTCACTTGTGTCACCACTGGTCTGCACTGCAAGATCACTTTGACTGTCCTGCCTTGCAGGGTTGTTGTACATAATAGCTCACATCACATTCCTTTTTTCAATGTGCACAACATTACAGATCGTTGTTGTTGTTGTTGTTAGGTGCAAAGTCGTGTCCGACCCATTGCAATCCCATGGACAATGATCCTCCAGGCCTTCCTGTCCTCTACCATTCCCCGGAGTCCATTTAAGTTTGCACCGACTGCTTCAGTGACTCCATCCAGCCACCTCATTCTCTGTCATCCTCTTCTTCTTCTGCCCTCAATCACTCCCAACATTAGGCTCTTCTCCAGGGAGAAGATCTGTATTACTCCACAATTCTGTAGCCCTTTGACCCTTCAGCATAACCTACTAGTATTCCCAGTTCAGTTCTGGGACTCAGCTTTCCCTTTCTCTTCTCTTTGGGAATGTTGGCAAATGCCCTGGCACCAAAGGCCTTCAAGAGTCTCAGTCCTGGCCTTTTCCCATGCTCCACGTGCGTGCTCCTTCTATGTGCTGATAGTTCTCTTCCTCTTTACAGATGGCAAGCAGCCACAGCTGTGTTGTACATACTATCAGGAGAGCTGTCAGCCAATTGCTAGTGAGCAATGGGTCCCAAGCAGGGCTGACTGCTGGATGAAGAGGAGTCTGTTTGGTACTTCAGGCTCAGCAGCTGGCTCCTCCAACTCCCCAGGTTGAGCCTGTGCCTGTGCCCCTTGCTTGCCCTCCAGCTCCTCCTCCAAGCAGTCTGAAGTCTGCAGAGGACTCATGACACCTCCCAAGCCTCCACCCCCAAATTTCCAAACATTGCGTGGCACCCCTAATGGCTCCTTCAACCCTTCCAGGCTGGAAGCCATAAAAACAGCAGCCAAGTAACAACAGTTCCATAGATTTTGTAGATATGTCCATAGGCTATCTGTTTTGAATATCAAAAGACGTGAACATTAAACTCAAATCCCTGATCATGTTCATTGTATGCAACACTGAATTTTGAGAATCCCTTTAATTTGGTCTCTATAATCAATCATACTAATAGTTTCTTCATACCTGGAATTGTCTAGAGAAATTAAATTGCTGTGTCTGCATTGCTATAAGAGTGTTCTTGTGGTCTGGATCTGCCTTTAGAGATCTTTTTCACATTATAGACACTGTTGTTGTGCCTCAAAGCTCTTCCTTTGTGTCCAATTAAACACATTAATATTTTTCCACAGTACAATTAGGTCATCTTCTAAACTGAAGATATTTAGACTGAAATTATAGCATATCATTTTATAAACAGAAGGTCCTGCTTCTTCCAGGTTACCCAATTCAAGCTGTACCATACTTGGTTGATGAAACTATTTGATCCCCTACCCCACCCCTGGCTAGGCTTTTAGTCCATGCCTTTTAGTCCATGCCTTTCATTAAATGCCACAAATATCAAGTCAATCAGGCCTCCACAGCTTGTGATCCAACCAAGCTGAAACCAGCCCACTTGCACATATGGCAGCACCCCAGGAGCTTGATTGACTTCATGGTTCTGTTGCCTGCCTAACAGTGCCATCCTCGCCAGAGTTACATCATCCTAAGCCCTTTGACTTCAATGGACTTAAAAGGGCTTAGCTTTACTTAGGATAGCACTGTAAGATTGCAAGGGCAGGAGGGTGGTCTGGGAGCAGGCAAGCCGGCATTCGTGGCTAACAATCACAAGTTCTATAGTCTTCATGTAAATGTCCTCCGCAGGAAGGAAAGACAAGTACATTTTTTTCTTAATGCAGGCTAAGAGGGTGGGTGGTGGGAGGTGATGGAGTACAGTGAACCACTTACTTATCCATAAAGCGATACGATACTGTGGCACAAGGAGTCACTGACAGCTTTAGGTTTAAGTTAATAGTAACACCTAGATGATGTATTGCTGTAGCTCTGACTCAACCTTTCTCAGCCTTTTTACCAATGAGAAAATCCTGAAACATTCCTCAGGCTTCCAGAAACCCTGGAAGTGATGTCAGCAGGCCACACCTTCCTGCCACACCTCCAAGAAGTCACATGACACCAAAAGTGGCATCACCTAGACCAGGGGTAGTCAATCTGTGGTACTCCAGATGTTCATGGACTACAATTCCCATGAACCCCTGTCAGCAAATGCTGGCAGGGGCTCATGGGAATTGTAGTCCATGAACATATGGAGGACCACGGTCGACTGCCCCTTACCTAGACCTTCCCACTGGGTGTAACATCACCAGGCCACTCCCAAAGCACAGGAAATGGCAGCACAGAAATATTTTCAGACTAGTAAAAAAAGCCCATTGTATAAAGAATACAATGGGCTCTAGCATGCGGGGACAGAGTGAGCCGCAGGCGAGGGGCTGAAGCTACCTGTCAGAGGAGGCTGGCAGCACCTCCGCGGCTCTTCACGGGTGCTCCTCGGCGGCAGCTGATGCGGCTCGGCGGCGCTTGTCGGCTGTATTTTTTTTGTTCTTTATTTCGGTGGCTCCTCGAAGGGTTTTTTTGTTCAGCAGCCAGGAGGGCAGGGAGGGCCCGGCAGGCGCGCTGTGCGCACGGGTCAGAGGAGGGGCGCTCCTCAGCGGCTTTTGATGCGGCTCCTCGGGGCTTTCCGGCTGTTTTTTTTATTTCACTCCGTGGCTACTCAGGTTTGTTTTCCTCCGCAGCCAGGAGGGCAGGGAGGCCCCGGAAGGCGTGCTGTGCGCACGCGTCGGAGGAGGGGTGCTCCTCGGTGGCTTCTGATGCGGCTCCTCGGGGCTTTTCTTTCGGCTACTCATCTAAGGTTTCTTTTGTTATGCAGCCAGGAGGGCAGGGAGGGCCCGGCAGATGCGCTGTGCTTCTCATGCGGCTCTTGGGGGCTTTTCGGCTGGTTGTGTTTGTTCTTTGGCTTGCTCCTCGTAGTTGTGTGTTGTAGGAAGCCCCAGGCAGCCGCGCTGGGCGCGGCTGCCGGGGGCTTCCAGGCCGGCGGCTTGACGTGGTGAGAGGCGCTTTGCGCCTCTCGGCGCGTCAGGGCGGCGGCAAAGAAGCAACTGCGCGCAACAGGCGCTCCTGGCGGCTTCTGACGCGGCTCGTGGGGGCTTTTTGGCTGGTTTTCTTTCAGTTGCTCTTCATAGGATTGTGTTGTAGGGAGCCCCCGGCAGCCGCACTGCGCGCGGCTGCCGGGGGCTCCCTTGCGGGCGGCGGCAAAGAAGCAACTGTGAGCCGCGCTGCGCGCGGCACACAGTTGCTCGGGGCTGGGAATCGGAGGGAGCAATCGGCAGGCGCTGCGCGCCTGCCGATTGGTCCCTCCGATTGTCTGTCCAGAGGAAGGGTCCAATCCGGACCCTTCCTCATCCCGGACACATCCCGCCTCAGAACGCCTTACTGTTTTATTTAGTCCGTGGCGCCACGGGCGGTGTTAAGATGTTTTGTGAAGAGAACCATACCCGCACTCTAGACTGGCTACCAGTTTGTTCTTCTTCACCAAAAGGAGCCTCCAGTAACAGGGGTGAGGCCCATTCAAGTCCATGGCCTCCACTGTCACCTCCACCCCCATGACAGAATCAAGGCTGGAGCAGGCCTATGCTGCTCTGTCCCCCCTCCCCTGCAGTTAAGTTAAAATTTACCCCTCTGGAGGCCACAAGCCTTGGCCAGTAAAGGCCCCTCCACTTCTCACCTTCTCCAGGCCCATCATTGGCCATTTTGGGAGGGGAGACAGGTCAATATGACCATATATGTTATTATTACCTGATAAATGTTTAATTTTTAAAAAATCAATTAACTCCCTCCCATCAGTTGAGAGAGCCTGCTTTGTCTTACACCAGTTCATGTTGTGATAATGCTGAGGCAAGAGTACTGTGACATATTCTCCAGGGGACTGCCCTTGAAGATGATTTAGATAGCTCAGCTAGAGTAAAATGTGGCAGCTGTTGCCAGGTGCTGCTTGTAGCATATTAAACCAGTCCTGTAGTTTCTTCACTGATTTGATTGTTTATGGGTCCAGGTTAAGTTTTTGGTGCTTAATTTTAAAGCTCATCTCGGGCACACGTACTTGGATTTGAATTTATATAGTAATTGCACTCCTCACAACAACTCACAACACGGTCTCATAACAGCACTCTCACTCTAGGAATACAATCCACTATAGCTTGGGCTTGGAACTTTTCTGTTGCCGGCCCATTGGCAGGATGCTGTCCTGTCCCTGAAAAATGGCCATTTATCTATTTAATTCCTGAGTCTATGGAAGTGCTGCTCCAGCATCCAATCCACTTTTAGAGTGGGGATGGAATCTTGGAGGGAAGCACAGGAGGAGTTAGCTCAGGAAGAATACCTAGATGGTTTGGATCTACCTTAGCAAGCAGTAGTTCTGCCTGGCAGCATAGTGGGGAGGACAGAGTAGCCAGTTGTGAGTCCTGTCCCTAGAGATGAGCAGGCCTTGAACCATTTCGTTTCACTCTTGGGAAAGGGCAAGCTGGCGGTGGTGGAGAATCCTGTGTGGAGAGGATTTAACCTAGTGACTAGTCAATGAAAGCCTGTTTATGCGTGCCAGCATTTAAGAGAATTCAAACCATACTTTGAAGTCATAACTAGTTTAAATGTATGTGCTCCAGCCTGTGTGGCTCTCCTCAGCTGGTAGAAAGGGCCTGTCACAAAAAAACACAAAGAGGGTGGAGCAGGTACCTATCCTTGAGCCCTTTGGTGAGGCTGAAATACAGAGCATATGGAGGCAGCAGGCTCTGGTTTATTTGTTTAATGGCAGATTTTTGTCATTTTAATAGAGTATTATTGTATTTGTTGCTGTTTCCCACCTTGGCTTGTAACTAGTTTAAGGAAAAGGCGGTGCATGTAAATTCCCTAAATAAATAAAATATTTGGCTAGAGTAATGCATCCAGCATCCGAGTCCTAAAATGAAACTCCATAGGAATACAGAGGACAGAAGAATGAGTAACATACTTAGAAGACATGTATATAGCTAAACGGTTTGATATACTGGCTATTCTCCAGTAATAACTGAAGAATTCACCAAGAAGCCAATGATGCTTAATGTCACCAATATGTTGATAACACCCAGCTCTGTCTCTCTCTGTCGAAATCCCTTGGTGATACAATAGAGGTCTTGAGCCACTGCTGTGGTCAAATGTTTTGAAAGTAAAGATACTGAATTTGAACCCAGACAAAATATAAGTGATGCTGATTGGAAAGGCAGATATTTTGAAGGATATTGTGCTTCCCATTTTTGATGGGGTTCCGCTGACCCTTGATGACTTGGGTAATACTGGATCCAGAATCACTACTGGAGAGGCAAGTTAATGCAACTGCAAAAAAATGCTTTCTTCCAACTCAGTCTAGCTGAGAAGATGGCCCCACCTACCATGGCTGAACTGGCCATTTGGATCCACACCACAGTAACACTGAGACTAGACTACTATACATAGGTCTCCCCTTGATATCAACTTGGAGGCTTCTGTTGGTGCATAATGCCACAGCTTGGCTATTATTAGGAGCTAAGTGCAGCATGCATATAACTACTCTTCTGCAGTCATTGGGTGCCCATGAGTTGCCAGACTCTCTTCAAGTTAGAGACTATCATATACAAAGTCCTCCCTGGCCTTGGTCCCTCATATTTGCAGGACTACCTCTCTCCCTATGTTGTGCTATAAAGGTGCCACCCTATAGGTGGCAAAGTCAACAATTATTCATACCGGTGGATTCTCTGTTTTGTCCCCCGCCTAATGGAATGGCCTGCCTGATGAAGTCAGGACTGTTGACTTTTTGCAGACTATGCAACATTAAATTATCCAGGAGTGCTTTTTTTTACAGGTAATTAGAGCTATATTATAATGAGATGTTTCTAAAAGATGCTTTGCTAATGGCATAGGGACTGTGGGCTTTATTACTATATATACTACATGATGTCTATTGCTGTAAACATGAACTTGCTATGTAATCTGTGCATCATTTAACCTGTAATGTTAATATTTAAGCTTTGCTTCAGTTCCATTGTCAGATTTCTGCTTGTTTTTGGATTTCTGCAATCCAAACCTTATTGCTTTGTTTATTGGATGTTCCATCCTGTTGATTGTATTTAACTTAGACTAAATAATAAGCCTGGAATCTCAGTGAAAAAGTCAGACTATAAATAACGCAAATAAATTATTAATTTTTTAAAAGTCAGAAGGAAGGTCAATAATTATCTACTCTATCTGTTAATGGGGAGACTAATCCACTGGGGTTGGTATTGATCCATCACGTTTTCTCTACCTTTCACACAGCAAGCTCAGGTCAGCTTACAAAGTCCTCCCCTCATCCTTTTATCACCACAATTACTCTGTAAGGTAAATTATGCTGAAAGAGAGAGAGAGAGAGATTGACCTTCAAGGTCACTCAGTTTGTTTCAAGGCAGAGAAGGAATCTTGAACTGGGTCTCTGAGGTACTAACTGCTACACCACACAGTCTCCTGCTGATCTCTTGTATACATTAGCGACAAATGAATTCAGTTTAATTAGCTCTGAATTAGCTCTGAAAGTCCCTTCTCATGATCTTGTCTGATTTGCAAACAACTGTGCTTATGCAGTGGTAGTGTCTTGTTCAAGGGCCCACAAAACCTAGTGCAAGTGATGGCTATAGTTTTCTCTATCAGTACACTTCCCTGGGAAGAAAATCAACCTTTGCTGGATATTTGTTTGTCATGTATTTACTACCTCTCCATACAAGCAGGCTGAGGCAGTTTACAATAAAACAAAAATAATTAAAAACAGCCCCATCCCCCACCCTCTTAAATACTCCCACCTTCTTAAACAGTCACTGATGGTTACTCAAGCTGGAGGTGATGTATAACAAGAAGGTCTGAAACAAGGGGGCAGGGAGCCGAAAAGGAGGGAGGCCCATATTATTTATACAGCCTGACCCCAACTGTATGCCCAGTGAAAGAGTGTCATTTTATAGACTCTACAGAATGTAGACATCTGTTAGGGCCTGGTTCCCAGCTGGCAACTCATTCCACTAGATTTGAGCCAAGGCTGAAAAGACCCTTGCTCTGGTTGAGGCCATGTAAATATCTCTGGGGCCAGGGATTACCAACAAGCTAATACTGGTGAAGAGTTCTCTGGAGCGGTGGTCCCCAACCACCGGGCCGCGGCTCCCTCTCCCCACCCCCACCCCCACTAAGAAACTTCCCAGGCCACAAGCAAATTGGCCGCAAAAGCGGCTGATTAGCTTGTGGCCCAGCAAGCTTCGTTTTGTAGGAGGGGGTGGGAGGGAAGAAGGGCCGCACATGCACGCATGCGCAAAAGTGCCGCGCATGGCACAAATGCATGTGCTCAGCATGCGCGGCCGCACGATCGCCCTCCCCACCACTGCTGGTCCACAGCCCTAGAAAGGCTGCAGACCACTGTTCTGGGGTACATAATGGGATAGGAGGTCCCCTCAGATACACAATGTATAGTTGTTAAGGCCACAGTATCTCTTCCGGGAAAGAAAGCTGACAACCCTACTTCCTCTAGCCACTGACAGTATTGCTTACCTTCATTAATTATAATAACTGGGCCCTCCCAAAACCATGAATCATAGAGTTGAAAGGTACCTCCAGGGTCATCTAGTCCAACCCCCCTGCAGAATGCAGGAGCAGGAAATTCACAACTTCCTGCCCACCCACAGTGGCCCCAATTCCATGGCCAGAATCCCTGACCAATCTGGCCTGGAGGAAATTCACCTTCTTACCTCCAAGTGGTGATCAGCATTTCCTTGGCACACAAGAAAGGGCCACAAGAGCCAAATTCAGACACAATTCCTTCTTCCCACCCACTTACAATCTGCCTAACTTCACAGAATCAGCATTTTTGTCAGATGACTATCTATGCTAAAAAACTTCCAAAGAAGGAGAACCCACCACCTCCCAAGGAAGCCTGTTCCACTGAGGAAATGCTCTGTTAGGAATTTTTCCAAATGCGATCAACCCAGTCACAGAATACCTATCTCAAAGAAGGCCCCATGCATTTTTTAGGCTGGGACTGTGTAAATAAATGACCAAGGATACAACCATCCCATGTACACTGTTCTACTTACATGAAACATAATGTTTCCCCTTCTGTTCCGGGGCTAGCCCAGCTCTAATGATGTGTTCCATGACCAAACCTGAGCAAGTCCTAGCTCAGTTTAAGCATAGTTTAGGTTAGTTCATGGTGATATTGCTCACTAACTCTGTTCATTGTTCCAGTAAAAGTGTTGGGATGGTGTGATCACTTCAGAACTCCAAAGCCTCTTGTATTATCCGGTTAACACCAATTTTCATTGTGGTTTAAAATTGTCACAGGGGCTGGCAGCAGTAAATACATTTTAAAAAGAGAGTTAACACTAAATTGCTTATGCTTACATGTTAACTGTGCAGGAATAACGAAAATACTTTCAGGGCAATGAATCACAGCCTTAAGATTACTCCTACTCCAAATTGCAGCACACAGTTTTTTCTTATTAACTTATACACAGAAGTCAAGAAGTCAAACACATTTACTTTCATTTCCCCTCAACATGTTCTAAAGTACACACCCTTCAGAAATTAATGCTTCTGCCAACTCATACTGCATCAGTTAACCTTCAGAATTCAGCTCTACACAAAACAAGAGAAGTTCTACCAGCCCTTCTATATGACCTCTGGACCTCAAACATCTGTTCACAGGAGGTGGTGATTCCACTCCCCGCTCTCAAAAAGTCAGAGATGGGAAATATCACTTCAGTGACAGATCTTTTCAGAAAGAGAGATGTGCTATCTCCCTGCCCCCCCCCATGTGACACACACACAGAGATTCTCTACATGTAGCCCTGAATAGAATGGGAAATGCTCCTCTCAATCAAAATGAATTTGTAGATGTGGGTGCTGCATATCTCCAGATCTGTGCCACAAGATTCAGAAATATATAGGCCCATATAACAAGAAACAAAACAATTAGGCAACACTACATGCAAGCAGGTCATGGAACATTCCCAAACAAAGCTTCAAAGTATTGCCTTCAAAGCATTATAGTATATTTCCTTCCTCCATCTCTGTCCTGTTAATAGCGCTCCAATATCGCCCCAGGGAAAGGTCATGCTCTCATTCTTTTGATTTCTCTATGCATGACTTCCCTTAGGTTTCCCAAGAAGTGAGCTCGCCCACTTTCAAATAGGAAGCCATGCTGTGGTGTGATGACACTTGTGCTCACTGTAGGGGGAGAAACGCACTTCATCAGGATGTACCGATAGCCACATGACTCAGAGCATCAATATGAGAGTTTAATCAGGCACAGAAAGCATTGCTTTTCAGCTAATGAACATAAAGGACGTTTAAAATGCCCACTCAAAGAGAAGAGAGAAGTGAAAAGGAAAAAAAAACAGCAGACCAGATCTTTTCAGATCATCCCTATTGTTGACACTGGAGGGGTGTGTGTGTGTGGTATTGAAAACCATTATGTGAAATGAAACTGTATAACACATTGGTGATTCTGTGTGTGTGTGCTTGTGTGTACACACTAATCATGTATGTAGGATGGAGTAAGCGGGCAGCTGTTCCAGAACACTGAACACATTTGTTCTGTTAAGCAAGGAGCCTAAACATTGTGTTTCTGCACATATACCTTTAGACACATGACCAGTGCCTATGAACATGCTTTCAGCTGCCCAAAATGCCACTCACCCACCCACCCCAGAGGGATTAAAACAAGCAACAGAAACATCTCTTTCATAAATTGACCCCCTCGCCCCCCCCCCCCCCGCCCGCTGAGTACATTGGGAGCACTCACCTAATCATTTATACAATTTCATTTATCTTAATGTTTTTTTAAAATTTCTGCTTTAAGCATCATCTCAAAAGATTTGAGATGTCCCCCTGTGATTCAGACCTGACAACCCACTGAGTCAGCCCAGCAAACTGCACAAGGCCAGTCTGGCTACAATCAAGAGAAAAGCCATGCTCCTTTCCCATGCCACCCCAAGCAAGATTTAAATGCTTTTTATTTTTATTATTTTATTTTCTTGATTTTTTTAATGCACAGATGATGGATGAAGTACAAGAACAAGAGAAGCAATGTAATACATACATGTTCTGAGCATTTGTGGTCCATTTTCAAACATCCAAAATAAAACAAACACTTTTTCAATTGTTCCATCGTGTTTTCACAATTTATTAACAAACTTGAGATTCGAACGGAGGAGCCCAAGAGTACCCTTGACCATAAAACGCCCAGAGGACATAAAAATAGGAACATACTGTTCCTAGATCCCTTAAGGCTTAAGCAATATATTTCTCACCTACATATGATCCCTGATCACAGTTACATCAGTAGTATTGACATCAATATTCCCGCCTCTTCCTGGTGTTATGTTAAACAATTGTGAAAGGGGAATTGCTTCTGTTGAGAACACTTAAATACCTACTGTTACTTTAATAAAAGGTTAGACTAAATAACACTTTCTGTGGATAAAGGCAAAACAATCTGACAATGTTATTTAATATGTTTTTAGACCACATTTAGAAATCAGGCTTTCAAAAAGTAGGAAGAGATTTGAAGAAATCCATACAGCTACAATACTGTAAAGACTGAACAAAATCAGTCAGGGAGGTACATTCAATGACCAGTTTCACTTGAGTAGGCTGAACTGGCTTCAGGAAGACAAATTAAGTCTGAGGAGCCACGTTGAATTCCCCCCTCTAAGATATCAGCAAGCTCTTGTGAGTTGGATAAATGCAAATGATATAGCAGTAATTCCTTATTTAATTAGAACAAAGCCTGTCAGAAAATTCTTTCCATTTCCCCCTCTAAACGAATTCCATTTACTTTTAAATGGATTTCAGGGCTTTTGTAAAATGCTCCGAGGGGGTCTCTGCACGGTATGACTTGTACTCAGCATGAAAGACTGACAGAAAGTTGGCATATTCAACCTCCCTGTTTTCCTTTCTTCTAATCCTTCTGTTTCTCAGTATAAAAATCACAGGGAAAAGATAGTCTTTAACTCTTACAGCAGGAAGCAAGAAAAATTACAAAGGAATACATTCTCCAAAGTTAGATCCAAACAGAGAGACCAATTAAGAGCATTATTCACCTACATGTAGCAGGGATTATATATGATCCAGCTTATTTATAACTTTGCCATCGTACAATTTGATGCCTGTGACCTAGTTCTTATGGATAGTGGATAAGATGGTAAGCCTGTGTAATGACAGCAGCATTCACATGACTTAATGTTTCTCCATGCAGAGATAAATTCCTTGTATCTGCAGAAGATGTCAGAGAGAAGTCCAGGTGAGGACTGTTCTCTTTGATATCATCATATGTACTGGGAATTTCTGATGTGAAAATATCTTACGCAGTGCCCTAAGGGGAAAATGCAACAAAAGTCACAGTGGAACTGACAGGGCACTCTCGGGGGAGGCGAGGAGGAGGAGGAGAAGTGTTGGTGTTCTGAGGGGAAGGAAAGTTGACCGGGGGAAGGAAGCAATGGGGAGAGGAAAGGAGGAGAGAGGGATGAGGCAGGGAGGGCAGGGGTAGCCTAGAAGAAATGGAAGCCATTTGTGGAGCGGAGCAGAGCAACAAGGCTAAGTGAGCAAGGCTTAGCCCGCTGCCGTCCTGCCTCCTCCCTTGCAGAGTCGGCCAGGCCAGGGACACTGACTAGAGCAGTGGTAGGTGAGGGAAGCAGTGGCGGCTGGCTAAGGGAGCAGAGAGGCTGGCAAGTGAGCGAGGCTTGGCCCGCTGCCCTCCTGCTGCCGCCCCCACAAAAAGAGAGAGTCACACTGCAGGGACAGGAAGTCATGTGTCACGTCCCTGAGACTTAAAGGTCTGTGTAAATCCAGCTACCAAACTCAATAATGTAGACAGTACAGTGTGACATGTAACAAGAATATATCAATGAACAATACAATTAGTACAAATTGCACTATACTAATTGTAGTGTTCATTAATATATTCTTGTTGCAAGATACCCTGTATTGTCTACATTATTCAGTTTGGTAGCCGGATTTACATGGACATTTCAGTTTCTGTTTGCTTAGTGCAGGGTCCATGTTCCCTTTGCAGTTTGTTTGATGTCCCTGGGACTTGACATGCTACCTGGAAACTTCATCCGCCATCCCCTTCCCCTCCAGTGAGCAAGGACAGCCATGGGAAGGAGAGATGCACGAGGAGCTGACCTCCCCAGCACCCCCTGAAACATGCATACTCCTCCCCATGATTGGGGGGAGGAGGATTAGCTAAGTGTCTCAGTGCCTCCTCCACAATGAATGGACCATCTCCCAGTGCCTGGCTCCTAGACAGCCCATGGGTGGGAGAGTGGGTGAAATTGGCAGTCCAGGCCCCTCCACTGCATGTTCAGCCAGGATGTTCCCTGCTGCCACCTCTCAACCAGCGCACACATTCCTGCATGCCTTGCCCCCTCCTCCACTTTCCTGGCTGCACCTGAGCAGAGGCAAATCCCCTCTTGCTGCACAAAGCCCCTGAAGAGTGAGCAAGCCGGGAAGTGACATGAGGTAGGCAAGTCAAATTGCCCCCAGTCCAGTAGTACCCAGGCAGTCCTCAATACTCCTGGTGAGTAGGAGTCTGGCTGGGGAAGGGGCTGTGTGCAGAATTGCAGCCAGACTGGCCTGCATGCCTGAAGCCCCACACGCCCCTATGCGGGAAATGTTGATGTTTTCACATAATCTTCCATGACAATCCAGTTCTTATATCTTTGTTTGTATGCAGACTATTCTCTCAAATGAAGCCCTGCCTTCTGTCTATAAGAAAAAGCCCTATGTTAACAAATCTTTGCATTTACTGATGATGTTAACATTTTAGGAAACCACTGGAAACTATCAGGCATTTCTCAGTAAGCAGCAGGATCCACCAAATGCCTTTTGTCAGTTATCAAATTTCATTTTTAATTCCTGCTTTCACTGATCTGTGAAATGTCCAAAATAATCCTCATGAAGAAAAATCTGGAAACAGGGACCTACTTCTGAAAGTCCCTCTCCGTGTATAGCCTTCAAGATTGGTAAGCAGGGCCCTATGTCAGAGATTTATTGTTTAAAACCAGAGACAACTGGCAACTTGTAGGCAAGGGAGACCCCGGCAGTCACACGCAGCAAGGCTGTTGGGGGCTCCCTTGGCTGGCGGCCTGACGCGTCGAGATGTACAGGCTTTGCGCCTCTCGGCGTGTCAGGCCGCCAGCAAGGGAGCAAATGCGAGCTGCGCAGAGCGCGGCTCGCAGTTGCTTCCTTGTCGGCAGGGCGGGAATCGGCCGGGCCAATGGTCTGTCCAGAGGAAGGGGCCAGTCGGCACCCTTCCTCATCCCGGACAGAGCCCGCCCTAACTCCTCCCACAAAGCCCTTACGGCTTTATTTAGTCCACAGTGCCCGCAGCGCTGCAGGCTGTGTTAAGATAAGGAGTGTATTTTGAGCCAGCCAACAGCACCTCAGCCTTCCCCCCTCCTCAATCACTCATGAAATGCTCCAGAACTTTAAACATTCAGAGACCTAAATGGCTTAGGGACAACAGACCCACCATTTAAAGGTCATCTCATGCCCTTCCCACAAACACAAATATCTATGCTTTGTTTCTTCTTAAGTCCAGCAGCCTCAGCATTCACAGTACTAAAACTAGGAGACTCTGTAATGATACAGCATCCTCTAGGCCCTTTCTTCAAGAAATGATGAAGGATTAGTGCTGCTGTTTGGCTGAAACAATTAAATTGTTTATATTAGTCTAATTATTTTGGATAGTTAATGACCATTTCATTCTGTGGTTTCGCCCCCCCCCCCCCCCCCCGGTGGTTTGTAAGCTACCATCAATATTTGGAAAGGAACATTTCTAGGGATGGGCACAAACTAGGAAAATGTGTTTTCCTGACATGCTAGAGACATGAAACTTGTAGGATATCTTTGGCCAACTCTCCTCTACTTGCCCTCCATGTTTGGTGTGGGTTGGATTTACAGGATCCAAGTTACAACCCCCCCCCCAGCAAAGTTGCCCACAAGGAAAATGCTTTCTGGGAAAATGACGGTGCAGGTTCAGGAGTGTATAGAATAGATCCAGTACAAGGTAGAGACATGAACGTTACAAAGGATGCTCCTCTACATGTCCTAAGGTTCCACCCGTGCTATTGCTAAGAAGTTCAGTAAACATTTAGACTGAGTGGAGACAATCTGTCTGGAAATGTACCCATTCATGAATCACCAGGAGCTGTTTGAAAATTCATAGAAAGTTTGTGCCAGTTGTCCTGCCACAAACTTCAGTTCATGAACTACTCACCAGCTAAAATTCATCATGAACACCAAGCAACTTAAATGACACCATTTGGGAGTAAAAATAATAATTTGCTAAAATAGGATGGCAAACATTCCAGAATGAGGAAGAAGGGAGAAATAAATTCTTTCAGAAATAGTTATATCATTAAGTTAAAAAAAATGCTAACAGCTTGTTATGGTAAAAATACACCAGTTCATTCTGAAGCAAGAACCTTTTTCGTTTTTATGGTCATGCATACAGGAAGCCTGGAAATTGCACGTAATCAATGTATGCTATACATGTAATTCTTCTTATATGCACAATTGCTGTTTTGACTGAAAGATGGCACATGTGTATGTTCAACCTAGAAAATCAGGGCTCAAGTGAACATGTTCCAAAGCTGGAATATACATGCATTGCCCCTCCCAGACAAAATGGCAACTGTGTGTATCAGGGGGGCTGTAATTACCGTGTTGTATGATAAAGCACAGACTGAAAAGAGCTAAGGAGAAAAGAAAAGAAAATTCATGATTCCATACATCCTCTGCCCCAAGTTAATGATTGCCTAGCAGGACATTCAAGAGCCAGGCTTCCTGCTGTACCTTTCTGATTAGCAATCAACAGTCCTAATAAAATAGGAACTTGCAGAGCCTAAATATTTCTTTTGAAAATAAATACTCAGCATGCCGAAGGAGCTTTTGCAATAGGACTATATGATAAAGCTGCCTGTTTCCATTTTAAACAAAAGTCAGTCACAGATTGACCTTTTAGTTACTTCAGCTAAAATGGCTGATCCGAAAAAGGACTAATCTTCCCAGTAAGGAGAAAAACTGGTTTTGAAAAACATGGGGCATTCTCAGCAGGATCTTTTCGGAATTAATGAATATTGCCACAAAATATTATCTGATCTGAGTAAAGCCATCTGTGAATCTGTGGAGCTACTTCAAGAAAAAAAAAGGAAACCAGGCCTTGCTTTGATCAGATTTCCTGCCTCCAACTGGACTGATAATGGATGTGATCCTTTGTACTGATGGGATAGAACCTGATTAACCAAAGTCCTCAGAACTCATCTTAAAAGAGATTGTCATTGTGACCCAATCCAATTTATCTGTATGTGAAGTGCTACAATTTTAGCAACTGCAGCAGCAGCTTTGGGATTTTGGCGTGTGCCTCAACTTTTAACGTCAGGATTATAAGTAACAGCTGGCCTCCTTTCTGCAACTGCTTATCGGGCATTTAAAACTGTTCTTTCACTATGTAGACTTTTGGAATAAAGTTTGCCCAAGGTAGGGTGGCCAACTCTCTCTAGGGATATTCCTGGATATTTGGGAGCAATATTTGGGGAAGGTGGAATTTAGGGAGGGAAGGAACTCAGCAGGATATGGTAGGTTCAAGTCCTCTCTGTGTGAGTATGTGTGTTTTAAGTGCCGGCAAAGGATTTTCTAAACAAGAGAATAACAGAGGGAGTGGGACATTGCCTGCCTTTTTTGTAGCAATCTTGGACGTCCTTGATGGTCTCGCAACCAAATACTAACCAGGGACAACCATGGTTAGCTTCCAAGCTCAGGGGAAAATGTTTTAATTAATTAAGGCCATAGAGTATGTGATGAATCCAAGGTCACCTAGCCAGCTTCTATGGAGGAAATAGGTTTTGAGCCCGCATAGGACTCTTATCCCCCCCCCCCCACACACACACTATATCCACTATACCATGCTGGTTCTCCTTCTTTAGTCCAGTAGAAATGTAGAAACCAGCAACCATAGTGATATCATGTCACTGTAGGGCGTCTGTCTCTTCTAGAGTGTCCTCAAATGCTTTCTCTCCTTCAGATAAATGGTCTGGAGGCCAGTTGCAATTCCAGGAAAACACCAGAGCACACACGGAATTTTGTAATCTTGTCACAAAGATAAGTTGAATTTTCTTTTCTCACTTGATACTTTTTGATTTGGAGATTTCTAGTTTTCAGACCATTTCTGCATTAACAATATCATTTGGATTGCATTTTTAAACTTTTCAGTCCATTTCTGCATTAAAATTCACATTTCCAAGAGCAGACCGAAATAGCTCTCTGACTTACTGCATATTTATTATGGTGATTTCATTTGTCACAGCACAATCTGATTCATAGCTGCCCAATGGAGAAATGCATGCCTTCAGGCTTTACCCCATGCCCACCATTTTGAGTTGTTTGTGCATGCCCTTTTCCTTATTGCCATCCTCCATCCCTGTCTATTCCTCCCCCTCCCTCCTGAAAATCTGACTAAAAACCAGGAGTTATCACGTTACAATGCTGTTTCTGTCAATAAAAAATAGTGGCAGTCTTTTTCTTTGCACTGCAGCAGCGTTGTAACATGATAACCCACATTTAGGGGGGGACGACACAATGAGTATACTTGTAGGGAAGGGGGGGGAAGGCAATCATGGGCACAGAATGGTGGAATTAAGGGGTACATTAAAAAAAAGGAGTGAGCCGGCACCAAAGGAAACAAAGGGAGGAGAGCCCAAATGCAGAAAACTTACAGTTTACTTATAGCATCCTAAGGAAATTCATATGGGGTTAATCTGTCTGTAAAACAGTACTGGTTAGATATTGGGGGGGGGGTCACAGAGTAGTTCAGCAGTGGAATTGGCTGCATAAGGAGGTAATGAGCTCCCCCTCACTAGTGGTCTTTAAGCAGCAGCTGGACAGACACTTATCATGCATGCTTTAGGCTGATTCTGCAGGGGGTTGAACTAGATGACCTGTATGGCCTCTTCCAATTCTATGATTCAATAAAGCAGGGCTAAAACAAGATATGTCTCCTAATGCGGAAACAATATCTCACTTTCTGCATTAACATCAGTGAAGTAGTTCAACAGAAGCGTTATGGCATATTCTATTTGTTTTTTAAATACATACAATAGTAAGGATTTTAATCTATTTTAGCCGTTATTTGTTGTTGTTGTAAGGTGCGAAGTGGTGTCCGACCCATCGCGACCCCATGGACAATGATCCTCCAGGCCTTCCTGTCCTTTACCATTCCCCGGAGTCCATTTAAGTTTGCACCTACTGCTTCAGTGACTCCATCCAGCCTCCTCATTCTCTGTCGTCCCCTTCTTCTTTTGCCCTCGATCGCTGTTACGGAAGTTTGCAAATAATTTGCACGTGATTTGTATAGGACCATTTTGGTTAGGAATGAATCTCCTCTAGGTCACAGAAGTAAAAAAAAGTCAGTAGAACATAAAATACCAAGAGTGGAGGAAAACGGATTAACATGGTTGACCGTGAATTCTAAAGGAATCAGTGGGAGCAGTGGAAATAGGGAAAAACAAAGGAAGTTTTATTAGGTATCTCAGTATATAACATATCTAAAGTGTGATAGATTCAAATGGGTAGCTGTGTTGGTCTGAAGTAGCACAATAAAATCAGAGTCCAGTAGCACCTTTAAGACCAACAAAGATTTATTCAGGGTGTGAGCTTTCGAGTGCAAGCACTGAGTGCTTGCACTCGAAAGCTCACTCCCTGAATAAATCTTTGTTGGTCTTAAAGGTGCTACTGGACTCTGATTTTATTATATCTAAAGTACCTTAGTGAACGGAACAAAGAGTGCTTTTCTGAAACTGAACAATACTTGGAGGCCCAGGCAAAGTATAGTGTTGTTTATAACAAAGCTATGAGAGGGTTTGGAGACCGTGGCTATATCTGGAAGAAGAACCCAGCAACAACCTTTAAGAAAGGGATGGACTCAGCAGGGTATAATGCCATAGAGGTAGTAGTAGTAGTAGTAGTAGTAGTAGTAGTAGTAGTAGTAGTAGTGGTGGTGGTGGTGGTGGTGGTGAACCAGCACAGGATATAATGCCATAGAGAGCCAGTTTGGTGTAGTGGTTAGGAGTGCAGACTTCTAATCTGGCATGCCGGGCTCGATTCTGCGCTCCCCCACATGCAACCAGCTGGGTGACCTTGGGCTCGCCACGGCACTGATAAAGCTGTTCTGACCGGGCAGTGATATCAGGGCTCTCTCAGCCTCACCCACCTCACAGGATGTCTGTTGTGGGGAGAGGAAAGGGAAGGCGAATGTAAGCCGCTATGAGCCTCCTTTGGGTAGAGAAAAGCAGCATATAAGAACCAACTCTTCTTCTTCAAAGCAGCTATTTTCTACAAGGAAACTAGATTTGCCAACATTTAGTTGAAGGCTGGAGATCACCTAGAATTACAGCTGCTCTTTACATGACAGAAATAAATTTCCCTGGAGAAGATAGCTGCTTTAGAGGGTGAACTTTGTGGCATTATACCATACTTCCTTCCATCCCAAGGTTGGACCCCCAAATCTCCAGGAATTTTCCAACCTGAGGCTGGCAACCCTAAGGTGGAACTGATCTCTGTAGCTGGGAGATCTGTTGTGATTCTAGGATATCTCCAGGCCCCACATGAAGGTTAGAAGGAAGCAGGAAAAGGGGAGATGTTAGGGGGCTTTCCAGAAAAGGAAAGAGGAATTTGTGGGGAGCGGGGAATGAGATGATGCCTTTCACAAGTCTTTGCTGGTTCACTACTACTACTACTACTACTACTACTACTACTACTACTACTACTACTAGCAAGTGCACTGTCATATAGTCGAATTAAAACATTTTAAGCACTGAAAGTCAGAGGCAATAACAACTGTATGTTACAAAACCCCTAAGAAGAGAGCAGATGATTTCTCATCAAATGCTTTATATTATAAGAATGGACATTTCAAATGGGGCTACAAAACTCCATTCAACCCCAGCTTTAACCAATCAAGAATTTACAGGCTATTCAAGGCTCAATTCAAAGACATCTTTTGATTCACAGCTGCAATTACCTGAGAAGAAAAGGGTAAAACCTCCCCGTTTTGTTATCAGAGAAAACAACACTGAAGGCCAGACAAAACTTCATCAGGCAGGTGCACATACAGGATACTCCCCCCCCCTCTTCTTTAAAGGACCCATCACTAATAATCACTTCACTAAACATAATAAAGCTCAAACTGACAACTCACTCCCTACCTGATTGGCCCTCCCCATGGATGTGCTGCCAATAGAGAAAGAATACTCTGTCAATGAGGGCCAATCAGTTCAAATTGCATTCTGCCAATGAGGGCCAATCAGCTCAAATGGCATGCAGACAACTCACTCCCTATCCGATCCCCCCCCCCCGGAAATATTCCCTGCAGTAGCCCTAAGCCAGGAATGGCCTACCCTGGTAGTTTAGCCCAAATCAGGAGGGAGCTCTCAGCCATTAAAGGCTAATCAGCTTCTTGCTAGTTTCAGAAGTTTTCTGTGTGGAAGAGCCACAGAGAATGCTCTGTTGCCAGTAAGTTGCCCTGGCCACCTGGCCTTTTTCAACTCGGAGGACATGAGGGGGAGTGAGCCATCTCCTGGTGCCTTCTGGAGGGGGAGCTGTGGGAGTCCCAGAAATGGCACCCTGCCGACCCTTGGGGACCCAGGGAAGCCAAGAAAAGCCTCTGCCCTGGGAATGTTTACTTATGAGTAAGTCATGTGTGGTTTGCAATTTGCAATCTGAGAAGGGAGGTGTGCTTTGGGGGTAGCTATCACAGGCAATTGCTCCAGGGGAAATAATGCAGATGTGGGTGGGACTGGGAAGATGTAGACTTTCCCTTTCCATATGGAAACCATCTTGGTGTTGCTGCAACCTTTTCAAGACCATCACCTCAAAGCAAATTTGAGAGCAATTGCACGGAAGATAGCACTGTGAGGCCATGGGGACACGTGGAAGGGAGAGACACTGTTTTCCCATAGCATCTTCTCAGTAGCAGTTTCCCAATAGAAGAAGAGTTGTTTTTATACCCTGCTTTTCACTGCCCAAAGGAGTCTCAGAGTGGCTTATAATAGCCTTCCCTTCCTCTCCCCACAACAGACACCCTGTTAGGTATCTGAGGCTGAGAGAGAGGGAAGTTATCCCCAGTAATTTCCCATAATATGACCCCCAATAGTGAATGGGAGACAGAGATAATGGATGGTTTCCTTGGCAGATGTGTTTGATAATGATAAAAATAGATCCTAGATACCAAAACAAATCAGAAACTGGGAAACAAGTTGTGAATCAGAGTACTGCTAGACCTGGTGGTGTATATTAATCTTGTCAGTTATTAAAACTCTGTGGAGTCTGGTAGGAAAACTGCCATTCACATTCTATTATATTTCTCATCTAACCTCAACATCAGTTTGTTACAGTTTATTAACTGCCATTTCTAATCATACTAGGCTGGAAATGTGTCTATCCAGAGTCACCTACTTTTAAGCAGCTCTCTATGTAAGTTGTTTAAGCTGCATTCAGTGCCAATAAACAAACACCTGTTCAAATGATTTTGAGCTAATCTTTACACTATTGTCCTGAAGTTGTTTGCCCCCCCCCCAAAAAAAAATTAATACAGTTCTGAACAATACAAGGATAAATAATCCATGGGAAATGGCTGCTAATTTCTTGTTCCCCAAACCAAATGTAAATTGGAGAAAAAGCCATTTGAAGGGTCATTAAAATAATACATGCAAGAGGATGCAGTTGCATAGATGTCTTTAAAAGATCATTTCCCTTTCTTGCTCCTTTTCTTTGTTTTGATTGTTGCTGTCTCTTTTTATGTTTAATCTGTTTAATATTCAGAGTACCCCCGAGGAGGTACTTGTCACCTTTATTTATCCATGCAACAAATCATTGAGCTGCAACACAAAGGAATACTAATAGTCATTGTAAAGAGTTGCTTTATGTAGGCCAGACCGTGTCTTAGAATATAAAAAAGACAAAATTCTCACAAGACAATATTAGCAATACAGAGCAAATATATATGCACACAACAGGAATATGTGAGCAGAAAAGTATGGGAACAAAATCTAATCAGAGGTCTAATCATCTTTATATGACTGTCAGTCCATTAAACCAGCTTTTATACTTGGGGCATTATTCCTCCCCGCTACCCTTAGGGCTTGTGGAATAACATTTATACCTGCGTGGCTCATCAGAGTTTAGCGAAATGTATGTCGAAGACAGGATCTGTGTGATTGTGTTAAGTGCTTTAGCCCAGACACAGGATGGCTGCAATTAGGACTAAAATGTCTGGGATTAAAGGATGAGGTTTCTGGGTCAGAGGTCATCCTTCAAAGCAAGGTGGTTTCTCATATTCAAAATTAAACTTCCAATGTGAACAAGGCTGTGAACAAAGAGCCACAGTTTTCAATTATTTTCACTGGAGAAGTTCTATCAGGCTCAGTAAAGAATGTTTCTGTAATGATTTATGGTTTTAATTTTCGGGGAGGGGAAAGGGACTGAGTTTGAGCCTAAATTTACATAGTGTATTTAAAATTTGGGATTAAGCTACATTCCAAGATAGAAAGGTCTCATTTTCGATCATAAGAGCACAGCTGTGCTGTGGCTGCCTGTGTTCTCTGATTAGGTGTCATAAAGCACAATCAAAAGTGTCCAGGAAACTTCATCACAAAACGCAAGCGGCTTTTCATGCTGGGAGAATCTTGTGGGAAACCCTTGTTCTGGAATGCTGTGCTGGTTGCGTCAGAGTTAATCTCTGTCAGCCACATGGTAGGACAGCACAGAATTAATGCCTGCCCAGAGTCCTAGGTGTAAACTGCACGGAGATTTTATTCCAACCCCAGATCGATTCAGTCCCTGCCCTCTACACAGAATGCGATTTCCGTTTGGATTTTGGGCGATTTTAATTTTCCTTCTGCAGCAAGAAGGATTGATCCGGAGTGACCCTACCTTTATTGTGCGATCTCAGACTGCTTTTAATCCTGAATATCCAGCTTGGGAAAGAAAGCTCCGCGGTAGAGAACCTCTGATAGGCTACACCTGGTCATGTGACGCGCTTGCCTTAAAGGAGAAGCCCCTAATTTCTCTCAACTTCTGTTGGTCTTGGATTTTTCCTCCCTCCTCTGCCTTTTTCGATCCTCTCCCCCTCCCCTCCAAGAAAAGAAAGAGGTTTCCTGCCTGGCTCCTCCCCCCCCTTCAAGAAAAGAAAGAAAGAGGCTTGGCTCCCCCCCCCTTCTGAGCCTCCCTAACCACGTGCAGAAGACTTTCCTGTTTCAATGGGGAAGGGGGGGAAAGAGGAAGACCCGAGTTCAAAGCGATCTGAATTCAACAGTCTTGACAATGGAATAAAGAAAGTAAGTGCAGACACTGCCCTAGACAAAAAATCAGAGGTAGACAAAAATCAGAGGTGAAAAACAGCAGCCTCTAATCTGGAGAGCCAGGTTTGATTCCCCACTTCTTCACATACAGCCAGCTGGTTGACCTTGAGCAAGTCATGGTTCTGTTAGAGCTGTTCTGGCTTGAAACACTGGAGAGAATATACATTGGAGAGGGACTGTGGGTCAATGTATTGAAATTCATTGAATGTTAAAAGAAAATTGGTACAAAATGTTTTTAGATGGTATATTGCCCCTCAAGAAATAGGAAAAAATTAATAGGAAAAAGCAGTCTGAGCCTTCGGGGAGGGCGGTATATAAATCTAAATAAATAAATAAATAAATAATAAATATCTATATTGATAAATGTTTGAAATGTCAAAATATAAATGGACCATTTGACCATATGTGGTGGATATGCTAGAAAAAATAGAGATATTGAGTTATGATACATGATGAGAGGCAAAAGATATTGAAAGTTAAATTTGTGTTTGATCCAAAGTGTATATTATTAAATATGGTACAAAATAATATTAAAATTATAAATATTAAAATTATAAAAAGAGCTGTTTTCACATTCTATTTCTATCAGAGCTCTCTCAGCCCCACCTACTCCACAGGGCGTCTGTTGTGGGGAGAAGAAGGGAAAGTGATTGCAAGCCACTTTGAGATTCCTTCGGGTGGTGAAAAGTGGGGCATAAAAACCAGCTCTTCTTCTTCTTCTTCTGTTAAGACTGGGCTGCTGCTGAGGCCCAGATAATGTAGAGGATCATTCAAGAAGTCTCAGGGCCACTGCTGTGATTCTCACGTGTCCCCAATCCAGCCGTGTGAGTGCAGCATGCATGTTCTTTGATCTGGTCAGAACAAAGTTTGAGTCCAGTGGCACCCTTAAGACCAACAGAGTTGTATTCAAGGTGTAAGCTTGTGTGTACACACACAAGCTTACACTTTAAATAAAATTTTGTTGGTCTTAAAGGTGCCACCGGACTAATTTTGTTCCGCTCCTTCAGACCAATATGGCTGCCCACCTGTATCTAATATGATTTGGCCAGGATTTGTAGCAAAGATTCAATGCTGGCCTCAGCTGTTGTATGATTGACTTCTCCTTGCCACCCAATCCCTGCTACTTAACTTGGGGTTTATTTTATTATTTATTTTGGATACTTGAGTGGATTACCTGGGCCAAGTGGCCCAAGAGCTAGGCCAGGCCTGGCCAAATCACATGTTGATCCAATATGCCTAGAGGCATTGTTCCTTTTCAGTATAAAATGCAAACATTTAAGGTCCTTCTGATGGGAATCAGCAGTGTTTTATACAGGCTCTTTAAAAGAGGGATAGACTCATCATCTTGCATGTAATTTTTCTACTGAGGTCCAGACCAATAAACACAATCTCACAAACTGTTCTGCCTCAGGCCACTTGGGCCATCTTCAGCACCCTTCCGTATTGACCGTATTCCCATTCATACTTCTTCTAATAAATAGGACACCCGCGCTTGTGAGGTACTGACCTTCTGAGATGGGGGCGGGCTGTTGAGATGTCCTCTGTGGGGTGGATACGTCCTTCACACACTGCTGGCCTGGGAATTTAACAATTTGGAGTGGGCTTCTGCAAGAGTTTCATAGGCACTGGTCTTCCCATATAGTTCTGTAGCTTTGGCAGATAATTCTGCCCAGATAATGTCTCTGGCCAGTAGAGCTCGCCTCTGGTGAAATATCCCTTTATCTTTGCCAGAAGAGTGTGTTGATGGGGCTGATGCAGCTACATCTTTCCTTATTTCTCTCCCATCCCATTATCTTTGGCTTTGTTTCTTGCGCAGAGCATTCTGCATGCACCCAGCATTCACACACAATGGGTTTTAGACAGAATAGAGGAGCACAGTAATCGGACACAGGAGGGCAGTGCTTCAAAAATGTCTAAACTAAAGATAACAAAATTATGACTACCGGAACCATGGATAACAGCAGTTTCAAATCCTCAATCTAATGCAATCACATAACCCCCTTACACTGAGTTGCTGACCCAAAGGAGATTTCACAATGCTTCGGTTTTTTACATGCTAGGCATTTCAGTCAGTCTAGAAGTCTTTCCATGCCCGAATCCTTGTCAGTTCAGCTTTGGGAGTGAAGAAGCAAGAACTGAAAGTAGCTGTGCCAGCTGTCACAATTCTCTGCTCTCCATCTCCTTTTCACATGCGTTTTTGGTGGGTTAATTTTTCATTTTTAAATATTGAAAACAGGTATCATGTTAGGAAGGAAACTGAAATGTTAACAGTCTTGATAGTTATTGAATGGGCAAATTCATTGCAAGGACCATGGGAAGGGTATTGTTTTAATCCGGACTATGTCTACTCGGCATTCAGCCGGGGCAGATGACCTCTCCCAAGACTAGTAGGTGGGCATGAACAGGGACTGGACTGTGGGTTCGGAGGGAATGGATGGGACCGTTCTGCCAATACTGTATCACTTTATACTGTTTTCTGGGTCTCTTATCTGTAAACCGCCTCAAGATGGCATGGCTAGGAGTGGCAGTTAATAAATTCAAATATAAATAAATATAAAATAAATCATAGTTTGAACAGATTTCTGAGAATCCTAACATTAATTTATGTACTAGCATTTAAGCCCATTGCATGCAGGAATGCAACAGGCATTAGCGGGGTCCCCACTCTACCCGAGGGCGCGGCTGGTGACTTACATCATGGTCTGGCAGTTGGGCGGGACGACGGGGCAGCAGTTGGTCTGGGTGGAACAGCCGGGTGGAACACCCTGTTTTGGCAGGGGAATCAGGGTATCAGAGGAGCAGCCAGTGCATCGGGTAAGGAAGGGCTGGCAGCAAGGCTTGGCGAGCGGCTCATGGGTGGGAGAGCTGCCAGGCAAGCCCTGGTTCCCACCGGCTGCTGGGGTGACAGGCCTACAGCTGTTAGGGACGGTGTGCGGCGGGCGAGGTGGGAGGCGTGCTGGGCAGGTGAGGTGCTTGTGGGGCATGACACCGTGGGGCGACCTCTTCTTCCCGCAGGCTGCTGGGGTGATGGCCCCGCAGCCATGTGTGGTGGAGCATGGCAGGAGAGGCAGGAGGCATGCTGGGCAGCTAAGCTGCTGTTGGCTGGTGAAAGCGCCGGGCAACCTCCTGTCGCAGCAGTCTGCTGGGGTGAGGGCTGGTGCCTGGCGGGTGAGGCATGTAGGCCAAGCAAGGTGCTCGTGGCTGCTGATGTAGCCGAGTGAACCCATGTCGCAGCAGTTTGAGACTGGACCCCATGTCGCAGCGAGCCTAATTTGAGACTGGACTGGAGAGGAAGAAGCAGCAACAAAGAAACAGGGCTAAAAAGAGAGAATTGTGACAAAGTGCAGAAGAAGATCAGAAAAATGGAACACTGGGTATTGGCAGATGCATTAGTGGGATCTGAACATCCACCAAAGATGGTCTTCACCCATATAGACCAAAACAGGAACAAGGTTGGTTAAGACAGCCAGATTTGAGTCCAGTAGCACCTTAGAGACCTTCATCAGGTTGGTTAGGGAAGTTAATGAAAACTCAAGAAAGAGACACATAACACTTAGAATGGCTTGTGATATACCAAACTACCTGGGAAGTAAAGGTGTTTCTGGCAGTCTCCTGAAAATCTGGAGATGGTACCATTTACTAAGGAACATACAAGGCAGTCCTTATACAGAAAGCCATTTTGGAAGGGGTACAGGAGTGGCAGGGGCAGAGTGATTTTCAGCTGCCCATTAGGTAGACCTCAGGCACTGGAAGATGAGGGTGCCAAAAGAAGCACGCTGGTGCCCAAGGGGCATCACTACCAGCAGGGTGCATGGCATGATCAGGGGGGGGGGACACTGCTCGCCTAAAGTGCCTTCTCCTGCCCCACCCTCCAAATGAAGGAATAGTGAGAGAGCGGCTCTTCTGCCACCAGACTCCACATCCACCAGGGTCATGGTGGGGCCTCCACACCTAGTTCATGGGAGTGCCTCGTGTGCCCAGGCTGTGGCAGGGGGAGGCACCTGGCTTGTCCCCCCATTAGGCCAGCACTATAAGCAGGCATTTGGAACTCTATTGGGGCAGGAGAAGTTGTAGCACAACCATAATGGGTGGGATTCAGTTCTCATTTCTGTGTTTCAAGTTTGTCTCCCAGCTGCTTTTCCTGCCAGGTTCTGTTGTACGAGTTTGCTTGCACTTAATATGCAGTTCAGCCTGTCATAAGTTGGGGGGGGGGTCCATTCAAGGAGTCTACAGAGGGGATCTTGCAGGATGATATGGGAAGGCAACAGATGGAGAGAAGTAAATTTCAGAAATTATATTGTAGATATACTAGCCCATTTAGATTGCATTTCCAATCTGTAAATGTTAAATGCTCTATAAAAGGAGGCCAGTCTGTGACAAAGCAGAGTACTGATAGGCTCTGGAATGTCTGATTGCAAATGGCTCCCCTGTTCATATTTCCACGGCTCGACAAGATTGTTACCACCTTCATTATTCTTTTTACAACCAATTCAGAATCCCAAATTGCAATGAAAACAGCCTGTAAAAGTTTTACTGCTTCACAATAAATCAGAAATTGTATTTCAGGGGGAAAAACAGAAAGAGAATATGCACGTAATTTTGAATGACAGCCATCTTGAGGCTTTTCTGCTGCTACGTAATAGTTGTGGATTCCATTGCCATGCATTTTACACAGTCAGAAAGAACCTTTCACCACAGTAAGAGTTACCCTTCTCCTCTTTGAGTATTAAAACCGTGGAAAGGGCTGCAAAAGATCCAGCAGCCTTTTGTCTCATCACGGTAAATTATGCACTCCTAAAATGGCAGGTGCAAGTGGTGTTCGATAGACTGGAGATACACAGTCATTTTCAAGGCAGCTGAGAAAAGGTAGAGAGGGAGGGAGAATGAGAGAGAGCGCTTTGTCTCAGGGATGATATGAGTCCTACAGCATCTTCAGAGTTAAGCTTTCATCTGACATATCAAACACTGATACACTGGACATCTTGTTGATCTTTAAGGTAATACCGGACTCAACTCTTGCTGTCATGTTTTTCATTTTTTTAAAATTTATTTATTTATGCCTGCTGATCAGCATGGCTATCCACCTGAACATATCTTTTAAGGGGGATATACGTTTCTTTTTCTTGCACTTTCTACTACAGGCGAAGATGGCTACCTTCTGAAACTGTCCTTTGTGTGACCTTCAGCTGCTTGATTCCCAAGAGTTTCCTCTTAATTTGTTTTCCACCTTCAGTTTCAGCTGCTTCCTCTCGGGGCTTATTCTTTGCCTCTGCTTGCTTTCTCACTCGTCAGTTTTTATCCATCATCCTCCTGCTCACGTCACTTTCCCTTCATTTTGTGATGCTGAGGAGGAAAGGCAGCCCTTACATGTTTGTCTCTCTCTGTGTGAGACACACAGAGAGAAGAGGCAAGTTTATTTATTTGCAACGTCTATATTCCACCTTTCCTTATGCACAGCTCAAGGGGGCTTACAAAGAATTCAGCAAGAACATAGCAGAACAGCATGCAATAAAATCCAAAATAATATCCCTAGTTGTGACAAATATAATTAATTTTTCCCTCAGTGTCTGAAGAAAAGATCCTTTCCTCTCCTTGGACCTTTATGCATTGTTAGTTTCCTTTACTTTTACTGCGCATTCCCATTGGGTGTTTTTTTCTCCATTCTGCACATCCCTTCGTTTTCACTGCTTTTCCCTTCTGCATGGATTTCACTTCCTTCAGCATTCAGTTCATTTTTCATTTGCTATTTCTCTGGGGTTTTGATAGTAATATTGCCATGGGTTTTCCCTTTTCTTTGCTCCCAAGGTGAAAGTAACAAGCATAATTATTCCATGGGATTTTCTACCACTCTGCTGCTTTTTGCCCCTTAGTAACCATTGCTCCACTGCTGAACGCTCCCAAAACAGTACTTCAACAACTATTTGCATTTTTCTCATTGGGGCACAGAATGCATACTTCACAACTCCCAAGAGAAAATCAGATTTTGTAAAAGATGCAGAGTGAAGGAACAGGATTCTAATTAAAGGAATTCTCCAATAATCATGAGTGTAGAAAGGGCTTTTGTTTGGTAGGCTATTCCACAAGTTGGTTGTATTAACCAAAGTGCTAGCTCTGGTAGAGACAGATCAGAAGGATGATGACAAGCTAATCTGAAAAACCTTCACTTAGCATGAGGTCAGACTGGAAAGACTGTTTCTAATTCTATATTCTAATATCCTTCATTTCTCAGTTGAAGGAAGATTTGATACTCTAAAGCTTATGCCTTGGAAATATTGTTGGTATTTTAAAGTGCAACCTTTTTAGAATCTTTCTCTTTTACTGAAGACCAACGTGACTACCCATCTGAAACTGATTTCTCTGATAGTTTATCAGAGTTGTCATCTCCTCTTGTAGTACATTGTTATACCCTGTTAAGCAGATCATTTACTGTAGCTAATGTTGTGCAGTTAGCTGCAAGTTTTTAACCTGTTTTCTGTTGTAAAAACTGTGTCCCTTTGTCTACTACTGAGCATATAGCAGTTTGTGAGAACCACTGATTTTAAATGCATAAACAGTTACTGATAGTAGTAGAATAGGGGAGCTGGGAGTCTTGGTACCAGATATTCATACTGACAGAAGAAAATGTTTGACTAATTGAAGGGGCAGGGGAGCAGATAGCCAGATGGAAAAAGAGAACTCCCACCTACTTGGGTGGATCTAGGCAGAGTGAAACAAGAGCTGGATGAATAGCCAGACCGTCAGTGTGTGGGGAGGTCCACTCAGAGCATGGGCATAGGCAGCATCTGGGGAGGGGGGAGGGGGGAGGAGCCAGAATCATATCTCCAGTGGAGTCTAAACAAGAAGGTAACTTGAAGTCCATTGACTTCGATGGACCTAGAAAAGTATAACTTGGCTTAGAAATGCATTGTAAGCAAGGAGAGGATAACAAAGAGAGTCTAGGTCACTTCCAGTTAAGAATGCACTGCTTGGGGCAAAGACACTTCATTTCCTAGAAACATAGAGTTGGACGGGACCTCTGGGGCAACCTAGTCCTGCCTTTCCCTTACCCTCTGTTCTTCTCTATGAAATCTATTACTTGGAATTTCTTTTCTGGTCTGTAGGGCTCAGTAACAGTACAGAAATCTGCAGAATCTGTTCATCACAGGTGAAAGTGAAGAATCCATATTGTAAGCCATGGTGACCCCCTTTTTGAAACTCCTTGAGCTGTATGGAAAGTATAGGCATCCTAACAGGACTATAAGGGTTAAAACATTTGTTAGAATCTTTTAAAAATATATTATAATCAAAGTATGTGTGAACATAATGATTAGACATAGTTTGTATCTCAGTGCTATAACAGAAATCAGTACTCTGATCCTTATCTTTAAATAATTTCTGCTACAGAACTGGCAGTAAAAAGGGGAGGGAATTATTGCCTGCTGTTGGATAGGGAGCATAGAAAGAATAATACTTTCTGGGACAATATAACGGAATATAGAACATTAAAGGTGTAATTAGAAAAGGGCTTAATACAATAAAATTTTAGCTTTTATTCTCATCTTTCTGAAGCTCTCAGCTGTAGTCTTTGTTAAATGTTCTTCTTTGTCCATAGTGTGGAAACAATTATGTTAGCAGTTGTTGATGTATTCCTATGAGTTTAGTAATGTTTGACCTTTTCTCACAAATGAAAACTGCAGACAATGTAATTTTCAAATCCTAGGGCAATTTGCTGTCATGTTAAAGCACATTTCATTAGCTGTTACAATTGGAAGTAATGCTTTTGCTGAGCAAATGGCCCAGCATGGAGTTGCACAGGATTACGACAAATGATATTTTAGGATGAGATCCAAACAGTGTCCTTTCAAAGGAACAAAATCAGAGGGAGGGAAATGGCTTGGTAGTTTGGGCTCCAGTGTTTAGTTGCCAATTGATGCCCATCAAATATATTTTCGACCTTGTCTTTTCAATTGTTACTAAATGTATTTGAGCAGAAGGAGCAAACTGAAAATAGGCAGAGAGTTATATTGTCACAAATTTGTAGGGACAATTAATTTTTAAATGAATTTACAATGCGGTGTGTTAAAATGGGTTGTTAAACACCTTTGGCAGGGGAGCAGCAAGCACCATTACAGCAAGCATAAAGAGTCCTGCATTTATAGCAAAAGGCTAAGTGTGTCACCAAGTAGCACCAAGTAGCAGCTAATTCATAGCAACCCTCATAGGGTTTTAAAGGCAAGATATGGCCATGATGCGCATGCACATCTCCTCTGATTCCCTCTGTAGTATATTCTTTATATTCTGTTCAATCATGCACACTACAGAGCTTGCATATCTTTAAACCGCCTGTGGTGCTGCGGGCGCCACGGACTAAATAAATGGGTAAGAGGTTCGAAGGTGGGATGTGTCCGTGATGAGGAAGGGTCCGGATTGGACCCTTCCTCAGGACAGACAATCGGAGGGACCAATTGGCAGTCGCGAAGCGCCTGCCGATTGGTCCCTCCGATTCCCAGCCCCAGCAACTGCGAGCCGCTCGCAGTTGCTCCCGGCTTCCTGCCCGGCGGCCTGATGCGGTGAGAGGCGCAAAGCGCCTCTCGCCGCATCAGGCCGCTGCCCAAGGGAGCCCCCGGCAGTCAGGCCGCTGCCCGAGGGAGCCCCCGGGTGGGCAAACTGTGGCCCTCCAGATGTCCATGGACTACAATTCCCATGAGCCCCTGCCAGCTGGCATAGGGCTTTTGCATGTCAACGAATCATTCAGACATCTTCCCTATCATCCAGAGAAACTCCGTATCATCATACATAAGCATATACATGACAATGGATACTTTAATGTACATAAACATTTTGTAGTGCTCAGCTCTGAAGCTGAAATTCAAAGAATGATCCTTTAAGAATAAACAAAATAGAGCATAGCCAGACAATGAGACCAGAACCTGCTTTTGACATAATTGTGCAGGCAACAGCTAGCATTGATTTCTAAATAACAAAAATAGTAGGCTCATTCTGGTGCGATAATTAAAGAGATGCTCTCCTTGGGGATACCCCTCTTAAAACATAGCTTAAACTATACAAAGAAAAAGACAGCGAAGAGTGATGTTAGGTCAACTTTATCTTCATTCAACCTCTTCTACTTAGTGCCAACCTCTTTTTTCTAGCTATTCAGATTTCCCCATGTGAGACTGTTCATATGCTCAGTTCTTCACAAAGCACAGACATGTTATGCACCCAGCCTGGTGAAAGGCTGGTCATAAAATGACCTGATTTGGGATAGATTGAGATCTCCTTTTTTCTTCTTCCTGCTGATCATACATTCAACAGAACTTCAGAATGGAAGAGCTGTTTCAGATTTTTATTTTATCAGAACTGATTTTGTGATACATGTACAGAGCCATCCTAAACACAGTCATACTATTCTAAGCTCATGGCTACAAAGGCATAATCTTTATAAACTAGGCTTGCTCTCCCTTGCACAAATACATGCAGATAGTCCTTATCACTCTAGTTTTGTTCCAACAGTATGTGCTCCCAATCTGCTGCTGGTCCCAACTCCTGGTATTGACCTTTAAAGCTCTATACAATGCATGACCTGCATAGTTTAAGGACCCCTGCAAACATACATGGCCATTGTGATAATCAGGCCCCCCTGTCATCTGAGTCCAAATGGGTGGCAACCTGAGAAAGGGCTTTCTCAGTTATGGCACCAAAATTAAGTAATTTCACCCCACTTGAACTTTTTCACCAGCAGGTGAAGACGTTTCTGTTTCATCTGCCATTTCCTTATTGACTGATCTTGGATCATTCTGCACATGTTGGATAATGTACTGTCAATGCACTTTAGAGCGGCAAAAGCATATTGGAAGTGCATTACTCAACATGCGCAGAATGTGTATACATACACATACACACAGACATTATAAAGTTGAAATTGCATGCAGACAACTCACTCCCTACCTGATTGGCCCTCTGTGGAGGTCTGCTTTGTGCGTGTCATATTTACACATTATAGTTGTTACACTTGCCTTATTGTTATGTGCTATTTATATTGGATCTCTGCTTGCATGCAGTAAGAAACGATTTTAAATAAAACAGGCAAAACACTTGCTTAAGTCCACTCATTTTTTAACAAAAATATATGGCTTTCAGTTGCTAATCTTAGGATCATGGATACAGACCTTCCATTCAGTTCTACACCATTCTGGGGATGGAGGGGCAACAACTTCAGTTGGGCTGCTCAAAGAAGTCAATTAGATGCCCTCAGGGATAGAAGTGGCCCTGCACAAACTGAGACCATTTCCACAGTGGTTAATGGATATATGGATATATTCAGGATATATAAATAGTTCACCAAAAGCTACCTGCATGTTCCTGGCATGATTATCCTTCACTTCTTTCTAGGCAAACTGCTTTGATGGGAAAATGTAATTTATGTAATTTATAACTGCTCTCTCAGAGGGACCAACAAACTTTTCCATCAAGGAAAACATGGGGAGTCACTTAAGTTGCAGATAATTGTTTCAATAATTGTTGTACCTCCTTCTCTTTTAATTGGTCAGTCATGGCACTTCTCTTTCCTTTTCTGCAGGAGTTTTGGGGGAAAGTTTTGCTTAAGAGACATGCTAGAACAGTGGTCCCCAACCTTTTTATCACTTGACACGGTCAACACTTGACAATTTTACTGAGGGGGGGCTAGTCTTTTGCCAAGGAGCGTTGCCGCCTAAGCTCCCGCTCCACTTACTTTCCCGCTAGTGCCCCAGACTTCCTACCACATGCTGTGGGGTGTTGCCAGCAGCAGCTGTGTAGTGCCATGCTGAGGGGGAGCACCCTGGAGAGCACCAAAGGTGAGCCGGCAGCAGAGTGGCAGGGCAGCTCCTGAGGCAGCAGCCAGGGAAGAGGAGCCGGAGACCGGGGGTTGGGGACCACTGTGCTAGATGAACAATCAAATGCGATAAAGGAAGGGGTATGGTCAAGTCAAACAGAGAAGCTACAAAACAGCAACACTGAGGGCATTTCCGCACATCAGAAAAAAATAGTGTTACATCAGCTGAATGGCGTAATGCTAAACATTATGGCCCCTCCTCACCTTTTCGCTGTCTCACTCTAGTCTGCCACCTTTTCACGCTTTTCACTTTCTACAACTGCTGCTGAAAATGGCGGAAGAGAGCAACGCACTTTATACACAACTCTCTTCTGCCTGTTAATCAATCCAGGCAGCCAATCCCATTTCTCCATGTTTTAAAAGTCCCACGATGCCCACTAATTTTTTAAAATTCTTAGTTCTCCATTTAAATGCCTATGCATAAAATGCATCATAGATGCATAGTGCTTTTTGAATGACACCGGTTATGGAATCACAAGTCTAGATAATTTAAAAAATCTCATTCCTGATTTTGGGGGGGGGGGGATTTTAGAGAGGCATGCTTTGCATTACAACTTTGGGGGGGGGGATGTTTTTTTGCATCATCTGCATACTTGTCCACCTATTCCCATCCCTGGGAACAAGGGAAAAGGAGGCAGGTGCCTTTACCACGTTTTATCCTCCATAACTTCCCTCTGCTGGTTGGTCTCCTGTAGCTCGCACTAAATAGGTTGGGGATTCGCATGAAGTGGATTCCCCAACTAGCGCTTTAAAATGGAGGATGTAGCCAGCCAGTTACTGCCCAGACATTGGAGGAGCCAGAATATAACGACTACATAAGGTAAGCATTTCACTATATTTAATTGGTGCAGAAATGCCCTGAAATTTCTCTGAATGGGAATTTTCAGAGAAATTATCAAATGAAACATTTGTTGTTTGTATGTAACAGCTTCTTGAATTATTCCAAAACCATAGATGTGGGTCCTGGTAGAGACTAAAGGGCTTCTGCACTTTATAAATATAGCAGTCCTAATAAGCTTAACTTGACCTTGCTATGTAGGCTATTGTGGGGCTTCTGGGAATTGTAGTCCATGGACATCTGGAGGGCCGCAGTTTGACTACCCCTGACTTAAACGGTGGCAGGGCAAATTCCCAGTTCCACTCAACACTGGCAGTGAGACGGAGGTATCCCAGGCATGGCCCAACTCAGGCCCTCTGTTGCTCCCATGTTCCCATTTTTACCCCAGGTAGCATTCCTAAGCAAGCAAAGAAAGAAAGAAAGAAAGAAAGAAAGAAAGAAAGAAAGAAAGAAAGAAAGAAAGAAAGAAAGAAAGAAAGAAAGAAAGAAAGAAAGAAAGAAAGAAAGAAGGCTCTTGCTGTGGTGTGGTGGAGCCTCACTGCCCTGGCTCCCATACAGGAGCACAAATCCAGGGTGGAGGAGGTCCACTGGGCCTACTGCTCCCCCACGCGAGAGCTGGAAGACGCGGGGCAACATGCCCCAAGGCAAGCACTGGGTGGTGGCCTGGCACAACGGCAGCCATGCGGTAAAGGTCAGGTAGTACTCATCTCTGAAATGGGCCAAGATAGAACGGCACCCAGATGATAGCTCATTCTTTCTTGCAACTTTCCACTGAAGTAAAGGCCAGTTTCATCTGTTACCAAAAACATTACAAATCTCCTGCCTTAATAGCTCACCAAGATACTTCACAGCCAAATATTGTTTTGATGTTGCTATATATGAGGAGAGGGTATCTAGTGGGGTTTTCTAAATATCAGAAGATATAGTATAACAGCACTTTCATTCCACTGAGCCTTAGATTTTGTCTGTTTAATTAAGCAACCTAATTGCGTCGCACATCACCAATACCTTGCCACTGCCTGTGAAATGCAAAGAGAGATCAACTATATAGCAAAGGGTGTCTTCTTTAAACAAAGAGAGGCACTGAAGAAATCTGTTTTGTCTTTTATTTTTTGCTCATTAAAAAACAAGCAGCAATTAACTCAGATAAAAGCATCACCCGGAAGAAAAGAACCTATAAGTTGAGCCAATCTTTCATTCTATTAGATCAGCCTTTCTCAACTTTTTTACTGTTGAGAAACCCTTTAAACATTCTTCAGATTGTGAGAAACCCAGAAGTGGTGCAATTATGCCAAATATGGTTGGGAAACACAGCTGTGTACACTCCTACCCAGCGCCCCTCCCCTTCCCTCCCCCCTCAGGGCCCATCATTGGCTATTGGGGGGGGGGGAGTCAATAAATATTTAACCCTGGTTGAGATCCTATAAGGTTCCACTCCAAATCCTGCTTTAGAACATGCATCAGTTCATGGCAAGCTCTGCATACTTTATATGTGTGTGGAAGCGTTGGGAGTGAGCTGCTCTGCCAAGCCATGGCCAGGTGGTTGTGCCGGAGCAGAGAGCTTGCCCCAAAGTCCAGAGTCCAGGGTGTGGAGCGAAGTCAAGCCAAGCTGGAGTCAAAACCAGAGAGAGTGGGACAGAGGCAAAACACGAACCAGAATTAGGAGTGGAATTGAGACCCAGCCAAAGAGTTGAAGTGCCAGAATATAGTTGGTAGACAAGCCAGGGGTCAAAAGCCAGAGCAGGAATGTTAGACAAGCCAGAGGTCAGAGAGCTGGGAGTTGCAGGAACAGAGCTTTGCTATGGCAAACTGGAACAGGAGTCTCAGGAGACAGTCAGTGTAATGCTCGCATTGATCCCCACGAAGGACCTTGTCTCAAGGTCCTTCTGATATAGCTCAAAACCAGGCAGAGGACCTGCAGTTGGGACCAGTCTTCATTGGAGGAAGTCAGCGCACTTGGCCCCATCTACCCTGAGAGCATGCTGATTAGTGTGCTGATCTTCCGACAGCTATCAGGGTAGATCACCTCCTCCGATGTTGCTATTTGGGGCTTGCTGGAACCTTTACCTGTGGTCTCCAGTGCTGCTCCTCTGGTCTGGTAGCTGCCTTGTCCAAAGGCTTATAATACGACTGGGTCTCAGCCTGGCTGCGCATGGGTTGCTCATCCTCAGAGGAAACAGGCAAGTCCAGTCCTGTGGCCAACAGGTCTCCAGGTGGCTCTGGGAGATCCGTGGCCTCCAGAATGCCCCCTGGTGCCAGGCTGGTGGATGCAGGCATGATGGGGGATGTATATGCCCATTAAATTCTACAGTCCCTGATGATAGAGACCATCTAGGTGTGCCAGGTGAAACATACAGCACCTGGCAGTTCCCTAACCAACCCCAAATGGCATATAGTCCATAGATGTATTCTAGCCTTAAGCTGTGTCTGCATTCCAACTAAGGTTGGTAGGTCCTCCCTTGCCATTGGCGGGGGATGGGAAGTAGGGTTGCCAGATCCAGGTTGGCAATCTGGAGGCGGAGCTTGGGGAGTACGTGGACATCACTGGGGTATAATGCCACAGAGTACACCCTCCAAAGCATCCATTTTTCTTCGGTGGAACTGATTTCTGTAGTCTGGAGATGAGCTATAATTCCAGGGGATTCCCAGGTCCCACCTGGAAACTGTCATCCTTAATTCCAACCTGCACATGAGCATGCTCCCAATGGTACACTTATTTTAGTAGAAAGTACTATTAAATATATGGGCTGGAGAGGAAATTTGCAAGCTTGTCCCTTTTCCCCTCTAACTTATTATGCCCCATTGGGTCTGCTAGTCTATCTCTGCCCACCACAAAGTATTATAGGTTCCTACTCATGTTAACTGTTTTCTGTTGGTACAGAAGTATGCAATCTCGTTGAGAAATTTTGCTACACTGCTTTAGCTATCAATACATATAATTTAGCAAACATAACGATCTTGGCCTTTCAATGTTTTCTCTGCCCTCCTGGCTAATAATTCTGTGTATGTGAGTACACGCATGTGCGTGAGTGCATACACACATGTTCTATATCCTTATCCATGGTTCCTCTATATATTTGTGAAACAGCCTGGGGGGTGGAACGTTTCCAGCTGTCCAAGTTGGAACAGGGCCAATCAGGGTGCAGCCAGCAACACTGGCTGCACCCTGATTTGCCCTGCCCCTACAGCTCCTGCACTCCCTTCCTGGACGCTAGCCACGTTCCTCTCAGATGCACCAGAGATAGAGAGAAACACACAGAGCCCTGCCAGACTGAACACGAGCCCTCATTCCCTCTCCACTGCGAGGCACACCGAGACACAGAGAGAGAGAGACACAGAGAGAGAGAGATCTGCACCTCCCGGTGTCCCCTGGGTCCTAGCACCCATTATATTCCTGCTTGCAATGGGCTTTCTTGCTAGTATATATATGAAGATACAAATAAAATCTCTCCTGACTTCTTTGCTACTAGATTTCATTGAGTATTTGATCAGAATTCCATAAGGGAACCTAAAGGTAATGAAAATTATATATGTACTTCATGTATCATAGGCCATGATGATCAAGTACTGGTTTAGAACTAACAAAAGTATAACAACAAGGTTGAAAGCTTTTATTATTTGCTTAGCTGGTCGTTATTGAACAGGAAATTACATTTGCTTGTATTTTAGAGCCATAAATTCAGATAACTGGAACTTGAATCAACTACAGAACCAATAACATTTTTGATAAATGCTGGAATCTGAACAATCCAAGAAGACTGTAAGCTGCTAACTTTCAAAACATTACAGTTCAGTAAATGAACAGTTTCACATGGAATATACAGAGATGAACAGTTGAATGGGTCCTCTTATGTTTACTGCTAAATACCTGTTGTTGGTGGGCACTAGAAGGGAGGCTTGGCATCTCTGTGTGAAACTGGATGCTGAACTGAAGGAAACATTGATCTGATCTGGCAGAGCTCTTCTTTATCCAGCAGAGTTTAGAGAAGGATCAATGAACAACCCTTAAAAACAGGTTACTCTGCATCTAGAGTGTTGAGGTAGCCAAAATGAATCATGAAGGAAGGAGGCTTGTTGTGTGTTATCCATAATTATTCAAAACTGTTTTTGATTAATTTAATATTGTAAAAAAATGATAATATTTTGTAATTGGCAATATTTGCTTCCTTAACTAATATAAGAGCTAGCATTGTGTCGGGGTTACAAGCTGTGGCCTCTAATCTGGAGAACTGGGCTTGATTCCCCACTCCTCCCGCTGAACCTGCTGAGTAGCCTTGACCCTGTCACAGTTTCTTTCAGAGCTCTCTTAGCGTCACCTCCCACAAGTTGCCTGTTGTGGAGAGAGGAAGGGAAGCTGCATCGATTGTAAGCTGCATTGAGACTCCTTTGGTAGAGAAAAGTGGGGCAAAAAACTATTTACCTGGAGTTGTAATATGAAATGAAAAGTGGAAGAAGGCAGCAAGTTGTTAGTGTAGCCAAGGAATGAAGATGATAAATGGATTCTGTTAATGGCTTCCTGCTGTGGCTGTTCCTAGCACCCAAAGGTCATGCAAATAGGATGGAAGTGGCAGGATCAGGGCTGAGCTACAAGGTAGGGAGCAGATAAGAAACATACTGGTGGACCCTGACAAAACTACACCATCGTCCATTCTACCTTCTTCATCCTTACCGGGTGGGATGCACTTGCAATGAGATTTGCACAGGTGCAACCTGGCTACTGAGGCTGGAGAAAAGACTCTGGTGGAAAAGTCTTCCCTATTTGGAGGAGCCTTCTGCCTCACCATCACTGACCTACCCAAGGACTGTTCAAACCTACAACTTAAGCATCTTGTGGAACAACTGAAATACATCTTTGTTTTACTCCATTTCTAGATGGCCAGTAAAAGTGAAAAAGAAAATCAAATTGCTTTTAGTGTCTTGAAAGTTATCTTACTTTGTTTAAGTGTCCTTCTAGCTCTCCCCCCCCCCCCCCCGCATTTGCTGTCTGCCCTGAGCATTTGGAATAAGACTAGCTGTACATTCATCTTGACCTTCAATGTACATGGATGCCTGGCAACTGTTATACATGTAATAAATAGAGATGAAAGATTGCAGGCAGTGAAATTCATTTTAGTAATATATTTTCACACAACTATCCTGAACATGTGTCATCATTTCATGTATCACATCCAATCATATGCTTATATGAGGCTATTTTATACAATGGTTTCTCTGATCCCAGGATTTTCTGATGTTAGAACTCCCAATGGAACTGATGGGCAATAGATTTAGGATGAAATACTTCTTTACTCAATGGGTAAATTGTGCCATTAACTGCCAGTGGGTGTAGGGGTGCATATATATGTATTTAAAAGCGCTTTAAAGGGGATTCCTATAGGATAGGTCTATCAGTGGCTATGAGCCACAGTGAGTGGAGCGAACTTCCATAGTTATAGGTAGAAAACCCATGAATACCGCAGGAAGAAAACTTATGAACACCAGGGGAATGCCTGATGCAGTTTCCCTAGCACTCTCTACTCATTTTGTTGGCCTTCCATGGCAACTAGGTTAGATGGACCACCCATCTGATACATCAGGGCTCTTCCTATGTTCTTAAATGCCAGAGACTGGATGAGGGATCTTTGGTAGACCAAGAATGTGCTCTGCTATTGAATCAAGGGCATTCCCAAATTCTTGCCATCCAGACATACCAAAGGAATCAGACTACCTTGGTTCTTTTCTATTGTCAGACTCTACTCCAGAAGTAATAGAAGAATATGAGGATAAATGATCAGAAAGAACATGGAGGACCCTGGTTGCTGAGACAGCAGATCTAGCCTGACTGTCATACTTTTATAGCAGTAGAGCTGCCAATTCTGGGTTGGGATATTCCTAGAGATTTAGAGGTGGAATCTGGAAAGTTTAGAGAGGGAAGGGGCCTCAGCAGCTTATAAGGCCACCCACTGAAACTGCCCTTTCCTCCACTGGAATTGAACTCTATAACCTGGAGATCAATTGTAGTGCTGGGAGATCTCCAGACTCAACATTGAGATTAGCAACCCTATTCAGTGACTACATGACCTATTCTGCCCTATCAAGAGGCTTCTTTGTCAATCTGTTTGCTGATTTCTTTGTAGCTCCCTGTTCCTGTCTTCCAGCCAGAATTTGGTGATGGTGGTCTGTAGCCCAAATCATCGCCTTAATATCCAGTTTCAGCTCCTTGGGCTCAGTCTTCTGTATCCCACGCATGAAGCTTTCCTCAGGCACAGAAGGCATCACTGGTGCAAGAGATAGGATGGACAGTTTCACTCGTTTTATTCTCTTTAGCCATTCATGTTGCTTATGGATCCCCCCAAAGCCTCAGTATTACTGCCAGTCCCTTCTATTGGTGGCATGTACAATCCAACTCCTTGATTCCTGGCAATCATCCATGAGGTCCATACCACTAGCCTCCAGAGGTCAGTATCAGAGTACTTTGTGAACAAACTAATGTTCCTAGGGGCCCTTCCAGTGCCTTCCAGTTGTGTTTTGCATCACCGCACAAGAAGGATGAGTGGATGTGCTCTAGGAGGAATAGATATCCCTGATGGTCCTCAAGTAAATGGCAAGTCACTAACAAGTGATATTTGACTTACTCCTTTTCAGCCGGCTACCAGATGTTGGGTAGACTTCATACATGACCCTTTACTGCCTGAAACATCGAAGCAGCATGGTCTGCTTGTAACATTTGTGTGTACAAAGTTTAGAAAAGTGAATGTAAAACCTCTGCTGCTCAGTGAGCTCATCACAAATGATCTTCTTAGCTAACAAATGTTTTGGACTCAAAGATATTTCAAGCCTTAAATGTGAAGACATCTTTAAATACAAATTAAGGCTTTGATAGGAGGAGGGGATTAGTTGCTAGCAGCAAGCAACACAGAACTGATGAGGCCAGCTTGAAAGTGAAGGGAAATTAGTGTCTTCTAAAACATCAGTTTATAGATGCCAGAAACTATATTTGGCGTCTTGAGAAAAAGAAGGCATAAATGCCACTTAATTCTAAAATAGACCAGTGATAGAACATTAGATAGAAAATGGGGATTCAGATTTAACTGAGAATTTGGGATTTTAAAGAAAAAGCATATACCTATCTTCTACATTCCAAGGGTGTTCAGAGCAGCAAATAGAAGAAGAAGAATGAGGAGGAGGAGAAGAAGAAGAGAGAAGAAGAGAGAAGAAGAGTTGGTTCTTATATGCCGCTTGTCTCTACCCGAAGGAGGTTCAAAGCGACTTACAGTCACCTTCTCTTTCCTCTCCCCACAACAGACTCCCTGTGAGGTGGGTGAGGCTGAGAGAGCCCTGATATCACCGCTCGGTCAGAACAGCTTTATCAGTGCTGTGGGGAGCCCAAGGTCACCCAGCTGGCTGCATGTGGGGGAGCACAGAATCGACCCCAGCATGCCAGATTAGAAGTCTGCACTCCTAACCACTACACCAAGCTGGTTATTGGTGTAGAGCTTGATAGAGTTCTGTCCTCCTCCATTTTATCCTTACAATGGTCCAGTGAGGTAGCTGGGTTGAGAGTGACTGACCCAAGATCATCCCATAAGCTTGAGTGTAAAGCTGGTTTATCCCAGTCCTATTCTGATACAGGTGCAGAAAAGATCAACTAAAATTATCAAGGTGAAAGAGAGAAAGTCAAAAATGTTTGAAATGAGAGTGTTGAAAGGGGAAATGATTGAGTTCCTATAAATAAGTATTTCTTTACAGACAGTAAAGGATACCAGATGGAGCCTTTTTTGTTTCATTTGGCATTCCCTCAATAATCTCTCCTTCCTAGCCTGTATTTTAGTTGCTGCTTTTAATGTTGTGTATGCATTTTAACTCTGTTTTTAATTGTTTTAATTATAGCAAGGTTAGGGTGTGTGTGTGTGATAATAATGGTTTTCATATGTGATTTTATCAAGTTCATTTTAAATTATTAGCTGCCTTGGCAGTCTTTGTGAGGACAGAGAGGCAGGATACAAATTTAGTAAATAAAAATATAAAATAAACATTTCCACCTCTCCCCAAAAAAGCCTGAAGTGAGAGTACCCAATTAAACTGATGGGCAGTGAATTTGGGACAGACAAATGGAAGTGCTTCTTTACATACGACAGAATCAGCATATGGGATCTGCTGTCACAAGTGGTATTAACTGCTGTTGCCTGTGAAAGGGATCAGGCATATTCTTCAAGGAAAGGCCCATGAAAAGACATACACCAGAGAGTGTTTTGGGGGCAGCATACTTTTGAACATGGGGCCAACTGTACCTTGTGTGAGCCATCTGGGCAACTAATCAGCCATTATGGGAGACTGGGTGCTGGAGAAGATGAATCGTTGATCAGATCTTGCAGGACTCTTCTCGTATTCTTATGCCTCTGAGTGATGGACACTGAGCTAAATTTTTGAAGGACGTGATAAATTGAGAAAGTGGCCTTGGATCCTGAGCCTGGTTTCCACATGTACTGCGTTTCATCTTTCGTAGGAAAGGTCTTCCTCTGTGTGGTGTCTGCCCCTGTTTAGCTTATAGAAAGACTCTGCTCTAGTGTGAATGAAAATGCCTCATTATCGGAGAGAAGGGCCCTGCAGCAGATGAGCACCGGTACTGTGGCCAAAGGTGCAGCACAAGCAAAGAAGTGGATTCCTCAATATGGACCCAGAAGAAAAAAGGAAATCATGAGGCACAATGATGTAGTGGTCTTCTCTATATTTATAAGTGAAAAAGGTTATAACATAAAGTCTAAATGGTCAAACATAAAGAGTCAACCAAAACGGGATCCTAGGTTAGGTAACCCGCTTTCTGTTCTGTCTTCGTCAGTGGTTGCTCTTCCAATATATTGTCGTAATAGTAATCGTAGCATCACATAGGCAACGTTTAACTCTGTCCCAGCAACAGCCATTTCCTCCCCTCACCACCTGGAGCCTTTTTTGTTTTTATGAAACTGGAAAACTGAATGGCAGCACAGTGTTATAACAATATGTCTAATACGTTCTCTGAATTCTCAGCTTCCATTAAAAATAAATGTAACTCTTTTATAACTTTTTATAACTTTTTTTTTTTATAACTTTCCATTATGAAGATCTAAGAGGAAATGCAGATATCCTACGACAAATGGAGCGGAGACTTAGAGTCATTCTGCACAGCGTTAATGTTGCTGAAGTCTTACCATTGTGTAACGCTTTTTTTTTTAACATTATGCATGACGTCATACACAATCTGCAACACTGCAAAAAGCGCTTTGTTGTAGTGCTTTTCGGGGAATCGTCAAAAGTGGATTCCCCCCCAAAAAACCCTCTTAACTCCTGAGAACAATCTGCAACACATCTGAAAAAGACATATGCATTCTCAAAATAGCGGTAGAAAGAGTGTCCCTCCCTAGCTCTCGCCCCCGAGCTTCCAGAGACGCAATCACCATTCCCCCCCCCCTTAAACCGGCAAAATCAATGAATAAGCGAGGCTTCTCTGGCTGAAGTCCCTCCACAAGCAATTCAAAAGTGCTTAACAGTAAAACAAACCTCCCTTTAAAATTGTCTTTAAAGTTCCCGAGCACAATACAGCCCCCTGTTCGACACTGCCCGTAATTTCATCTAGAAATTGCACCAATGGGGGGGGGTTACTTGAAGAGCATGTAAACGATTAAGCTCCAGCTCCTATGCCAGTGAAAAAGGTCTTTCTGAGACATTGAATGAACAAATATTCATTGCTACTGGTATTTTCGGGTTTTTAAAAAACAGTTTTTAAAGGGAAAGGGGCTTTTTGGGAGCATGAACACAACATTTCATGGGCTGTTCTGTTTGATTGACGGCCAGGGGCGGGAAGACGCATGGAAAACTATCACCTCCTTCGTTGCAATTCCAGTGAGACCTGAAACTTGTGGGTTACGAAAACAGAACTGGTAGGAGAACCCTTTTTGCGGTAGGAACAGCTGTGTGCGTTATCAAGACCAGTTGCTATTAATTCTAGCGCTTTACAATAGTGCTTACATTTGGATACACAGGCAGTTGTGCAGAATGGGCCTTACTCTTTTTTTCTAAATAAAAGATGGGCTTTGAGAAAACCTGTTACCATATTGTTAAAAGTGATATCTATATACCAATACTCAATTGCCATTTAAAAAAAATGAAAAAAGGCTCAGTGGCCTGGGAAGGAATAGCCACTGCTGAGGGCCAAAGAAGGGACATTGTGAGGTAACCTGCCATGTGGAAGCCCATTGCTGTTATGTGGGCTGTCACCCCTCCATCAAAGGCTGGCACAGCCGTGTCAACCCTTCCTGACACTCCTGCACAGACCCTGGCACCAGAGAGAGAAAAGAAAGGTCAAGCCTTGCAAAGCATAATGGGAAAGCAACTAAAACCCATTTCTTGCTCTGAAGCAGGACTTGGAGTTAGGCTTCCCCCAACCTACTTGCCTGCAAACAAAAGAGGAGTTTGTCAGCACACCTGGCAAGTACAGAGAGACAAAGGCACCCGACCCAAGACTCCCCTCCAGCCAGACAAGCACATTGTCTTGTAAGGCAGTGGTCCCCAACCTGCGGGCCGCGGCCCGGTGGCGGGCCGCGAAGGCCATGGTGCCGGGCCTCGGCTCCCTCTCCCCGCCCCCCCCCCCCCCGCAGTAAAAAACTTCCCAGGCCGCAAGCTTGCGGCCCAGGAAGCTTCTTACTGCGGGAGGGCGGGGAGAGGGAATCAGGGCCGGGCCGCGCATTGCGCATGCGAGGCCCATGCGGGTGCGGGCCGATTCGCGGGCATGGCCCGCACGGGCGCGGCCCGCAGGCATAGCCCGGCGGCCCGATGCGCGGGCGTGGTCCGCGCAGGCGTGGCCCGATGCCCTGCCGGTCCCCAGCCTCAGAAAGTTCAACACCAAATCTAATCCAAGATTTGGTCTTTGTCTTTTGAAGAAGAGGAAGAAGAGTTGGTTCTTATATGCCGCTCTTCCCTACCTGAAGGAGGCTCAAAGCGGCTTGCAGTCGCCTTCCCATTCCTCTCCCCACAACAGACACCCTGTGAGGTGGGTGAGGCTGACAGAGCCCTGATATCACCGCTCGGTCAGAACAGTTTTATCAGTGCCGTGGCGAGCCCAAGGTCACCCAGCTGGTTGCATGTGGGGGAGTGCAGAATCGAACCCGGCATGTCAGATTAGAAGTCCGCACTCCTAACCACTACACCAAACTGGCTCTCCAGTTTTTCCCTTACCACTATCCCCAGGCACAAGCAATCATCCAGGATTTGCCAGAAATGGGCCATCAGCCCTTCTAGACAGGAAATATTTCTTCTTATTCCCAGCAGCTACTTTGTCTCAGCAACCTGTTTCTTTGTTGGGACCCTGCCCCAGCCATCAAACTCTTTGTCCAAGCCCTGGACAAGGTAGGATCAGCCCAGCCCAGGTCACAATTTTCCTTTAAATATTGGGCTCCCACAGCCACAAAGGGCAGTCAGTTTCCAGGCTACAGAAACTCTGTCCGACGCTCGTCTTGGTTCCTCGTCCGTCGCCCCAAATTGCTTCCCTGGACCTCCGGAACTCTGCTCCACCCAGAAGACAGGTAGATATCACTTCCAATCAACCCTTAGTATAGGTTCTTCCACTATAAGCCTTTTCCTTGTGTGCTAGTGGCTAGGAATGTACATTTCTTTGCTAGAGTACGCATGTGTTGTCTTTTGTCTAATTAGTGTGTGTTAATAAAGTCCTTCCATGTTTTAGATCATTGTCTGCCTTGGTTCTATCTCAGTGACATAATTACCCAGTAACCTGTGCAATACAAGGTCCCACGTTACGCCACGCTGCCTCTTGCTGGCTCTACTAACTGATTCCCCACAACTAAATTTAGACACGTGTCCTTACAGAAACGCATTTGGCGTAACATTGCTACTGTGCTCTATTGAGAACTGCACCAGCATCAAGGAAAACTCACCAGGCTTTCTCCAGAGCTCATTTGGTGTAGTGGTTAAGAGTGTAGACTTCTAATATGGCAAGCCAGGGTTGATTCCTTGCTCCCCCACATGCAGCCAGCTGGGTGACCTTGGGCTCGCCACAGCATTGATAAAGCTGTTCAGACTGAGCAGGAATATCAGGGCTCTGTCAGCCTCACCCACCTCACAGGGTGTCTGTTGTGGGGAAAGGGAAGGCGACTGTAAGCCGCTTTGAGACTCCTTCAGGTAGAGAAAAGTGGTATATAAGAACCAACTCCTCTTCCTCTCTGGGAAGGAGGCCAGTATGGTTAAGAATGCATATGACTATTCCTCAGGAACCCTTATTTTTGTATTAATAAGCAACCAGAAGCAATAATCTTAAAATTCACTCTTTTAAGACTTGTTTTGTTTTCAAATTAAACTTCAATATTACACTTAGAAAACAGAACTTGCTGTGAATTTTCACCCACCCACATTGCAGTCCTGCTCTTTCCTTCCCCATTGTAAACATGGAATTTTGGTCTCAGCCTTTCCCTGGTCACTATTTCCATGTTTAATGCAATCGTACCCATTCATTTAATATCTGTGCACCAGTCTCAATTGATGGGCCATGTTGCTCTCAAAAGTAAAGTGTAAATCAGCTTGCAACTTTCCCTTGGATCTCGAAGAAATAAGGCCTTGTTGTGATGCCTAAAGTCATTCTTCCTGTAATTCCTTCCTAATCTGATTCTAATTTTTCTTCTGCATTTCTAATGGCTAGATGGTCACTTTAAAAAGCAGGAGAAATATTCCTAGGGTGTTTTCTGACGTCAGTTTGTTGGCTACACATAAGGTAGGTTCAGTAGGGAAGGGGGGGGGGTAGATTGTCAGCTCCAGGTTGGAAAACTCCTGGGAATGTCAGGGTGGAGCCTGGAAAGGCAGGAACATCAGTGGGGTACCGTGCCACAGAGTCCACCCTCCAGAGAAACCATTTTCTCCAGAGGAACTGATCTCTGTAGTCTGGAGATGAGCTGTAATTCTGGGACACCCCAGGCCCCTCTTGAAGGCTGCCCTCCTTCCTGTATTGAGGATCAATAGAGAATTGACAATAATGCCAGGAACTCTCTGAATTCTCACTGCATTATTAAGTATTCCTTTGGGACCTGTACAATATTTTGCATTACACTGCGGCAAAATTTCTGTTGATGCTAGTATAGCAGGGGAGGTTTCCAAACTTGGCTGACAAATCCATCAGTGTTACAGAGTTGTTTGCTGTCTCATTATGCCATCAGCCTGCTTAGGTGTAGACTGGTTGTTGACAGAGCCTTGCTTTCCAGTATATCTGATGGCCTTATCATTTTCATTGATCTGTTGGCTAACCTAGGGCCCTAGACATCACATGGCTGTCCTATGCAGATCAAGAGCCTCCGGGGAGGGCGGTAAATAAACAAACAAACAAACAAACAAACAAATAGAAAAGAAGATAAGCCATGCCTTTGAACTCTCCTTTTTCCTCTGCTGCTGGGTGAACGGAGTAGCAAAGAATCTGCAGCAGTGGTAATGAAGAAGAGAATCCATGCTACTTTCAGCAGTGGTTATAGATCTTCCCAAGAGACTCGTGAATGTTTATACATCCAAGAGGAATAATTGAAGAATATATGGCCCACCATGACAAACACTATCAGAGTGAAGGTCACATACAAATTATTAGGAGGCGCAGGTGGTGTGTACCAGGTACACTAGATGCAGAGGCACCAGGGAGAAGCATGCCACTCTGTGCTGTCTGCATAGCCGTTACATATATTTATTTGTGAAAAGGTCACAAAGCATGACTGGCAAGCTCCCCAGAGGCTCTTTTTCTCTCTGCCTCTTAGGAATCACATTGCTTGCATCTCTCACAGGTTCAATTCCACTTCCAATATTTGATGCAAACCACAGGGAAAATGTGTCTCACATCAGTGTGCTGAAATGTCAAATGATTCATTTCTCAGCATGGAGAGAGAGGAGAATGCCTGGCATCAAAATGTCCAAACTCTGGAACGCTGCTCTGAGACCAATCATATGGAATATTTGGCTCACAACTTCATGGATTACTCTTGTGTGTGAAATGTCTGTGCAACTTTTTGTGTTATGGCTACTCTCTTCTTACCAAGATGCAGTTAGAAAGTTTTCTTACATAATGCACTCCCAACAAGCAAGAACCACCAGGTATCCATTCCATTCCCTGTGCTACTTCATAGCAATGCCATGTTGTGTTCATTCAAGCATACAGGAAACCCACTGCTCAAGTAACTTCAGTAGCAAGGTAGTCTTCCCAGTTCTCTTCTTAGTTTTCCTTGGCCCATATGAGGATTTTGAAATAATGCTTGACAGCTTAAACATTGGGCCATTCTGCACAACAGGCAATGTTGCTAAATTTGAGCGCTATTGAAAAGCGCTGCAATCAAAAGTGGCAGGTCTCGGTAATGCACACAGCCGTTTCTATCGAAATAAAGGCTCTCCCACTAGCGCTACACTCGTAACGCACAAGTTTCCGGTCTTGCTGAAATAGCAACAAAGGAGGTGATATTTTTACATGCTTCCTCCCGCCCCTAGCCGTCAATCAAACAGAACAGCCAATTAACTGTTGTGTTCATGCTTCCCTTTAAAATCTGTTTTTTAAAAAAATCCAAAAACACCAGTAGCAATGCATATTCGTTCATTCAATGTATCAGAAAGACCATTTTCACTGGCATAGGAGCTGGTGCTTAATCATTTACACGTTCTTAAAGTAACCCCCCCCCCCGTGCTATTTCTGGCTGAAATTACGGTCAGTGTCAAACGGGGGGCTGTATTGTGCTTGGAAACTTTACAGACAATTGCTTGTGGAGGGATTTCAGCCAAAGAAGCATTGCTTATTTGTTGCTTTTGCCTGTTTAAGGGAAAAAATGGCAATCACTGTGTAAGCGAGAGCTTAGGGAGGGACATGCTTGCTAATGCTATACTGAGAACGCACATGTCATTTTTGAATGTGTTGCAGGTTGTTCTCAAGAGTCTAGCAGTTTTTTTTACTACACTACAAAAAAGTGATTTTTGCGGGAGTGTTGCAGATTGTGTACGATGTCATGAATAATGAAAAATAAATAGAGTTACACAATGGTAACACTTCAGCAAAATTAACGCTGTGCGGAATGGGCCATTGTGTTCAGGTAGGAAAAACATTGGGAGCTTGCTAGTGATCCTGCATAATTGGTCTAGTTAAGAAGATAGGGGAATGAAGAAGAGTAGTAGTAGTAGTTGGTTTTTATACCACACTTTTATCTACTCAAAGGAGTCTCAAAGTGGCTACCAATTGCCTTCTCTTCCTCTACCCACAACAGATACTCTGTGAGGCAGGTGGGGCTGAGAGAGCTCTGAGAGAACTGTGACTGACCTAATGTCACCCAGCGGGCTGCTTGTTGAAGAGTGGGGAATCAAACCCAATTCTCCAGATTAGAGGCCAAGCTAAGAATAGATCCCCCAATGTCTTTGCAACCTCTTGGGCTGATTCACATTTTTGAAATAGCAAAAGTGTTAAGGATGGATCTCTGCACTAAGGTGTAGCCAAACTTTCAGGACTTATCACCTCCCTGATAACACGTGGTCCAGCTACATGCATTCTAGTCCTGTGGATATCCATTGGTCTTAAGCCAGTGCAGTGGTAAGCCCAGAAAACAGAAAAGTTTTCAACTCACCATTGCAGCCTCCAAGGTAATATGGTTTGGCCATCCTGCTCTGCATCCTTCCCCAACAGACATCCCAACAGAAGGAGTAGTCAGTTGGCAGTTGTATGACCACTATCCCATTTCAATCTCCACACAGTCTTCAAAATATACTTCCAGAATTCTTTTTCCCCTGGAATGATTCTATATACTTAGAATGCATTTTCTGTCCATTGCTACTTATGCAGACTGAGAGTGTGATCCTAAGCACAGTTTTGCCCTTCTGTGTCTATTCAAGTCAATGGATTTAGAAGGGGGTAACTCTGCATAGGGTGGCATTATGAGTACAATTTCATCCCTGGCTCTACATTTGACTAGTTTATAATCAGTTAATGAATGGCTGGCTTTTCATTTTAAACAGATGGATAGACATATTAGAGAGGCAATTTTTACCATCGACTCTACATTCAGGTTATATCCTTTCTAAAGGGAAAATATCATTAGAAACCAAATTCTGTATTTTTACGCGTTATAACATTCCTTACATCTGACAGATATGCACTATTAGTTCATCACTATAATTTTAGCAAGTAACAAAGCCCACATTCTTTAGCTTGAGCAGAATATTTGCTGTTGATATGTTCTGGCAAACTAAGCAATATCTATAATGAATTAGCCAAATTTGATTTTTAATCAGAAATCCTGCATTGGGAAAAAAGCCCTCAGAGCGTCAACCTTTCATTGTTTGAGTTTTTGGTATTTGTGTTAAAACTGCTCAAGAATATTTGGATGTTGGCCCGCTTCTTTATTAGCCAGTCTGCAATGAAAGCATAAAATTGATTACATTGGAAATTCCTAAGCATCTGGAGTTGACATTTGGGAAGGATGTTCTTTTACACAATTAATCAGGTCAGAGGGAAAGAGAAGAGAGAATCGAAATAATACGCTAATTTTCAATGTGGAAGAAAATTAAAACCAAGCGTTTCTCTGAGGGCAACACAACCCTAAAGCCAATTGTTAAACTGTGTAGCATAACACAAAGTCCCATGCTAGCAGTTATTTAGAGATATGCTGGCATAGTGCCCTACTGATACCACACTGGAATAGGAATCAGAAACAGGCACAGCCAGGCAATATGCTATGAGCAGGCCAAAGTCAGTACCTTAAATTTTATCAGCCCATGTTCCACTGACGTGACAGTACATCAATCAAAATGCCTCAAGAAACAAACACCAACCTGGCGCCAACACTCTTCTAACTAGGTTGGATGGACAATCCACTCTACATAGGAGAGCAAAAGATTTGAGTCCCTCAAACCTTCATTACTGCAAATGTTTCTCTGCATGCATGCAATATGTACTTCCTGTGTATTGGCTCAATGACTGTTCCTTCCTGAAGAGCTGCTAGCAGCTCATTCGGCACAGAAGTCAGACAATGCAGAAAGGGGCCACCCTTGGAGATGTGTTGGCAGAACATTGCCAGTATTCATATCATGCCATCATAATGCTTCATGCAAGCGGGAGAAATGCGAGGCAAAACCACCATTTTGGATGACTACCATTCCCAGCTTACTGTTATGACATCTTTTACCTTTCAGAACCAGATCTATAATGCAGTTTCTTACACAGGATGGATAAATTCTGGCCTAGTGACTACACTCTCTCCCAATAACTGAATAGTAAAGCAGGAGAGAGTAACATAAAACCCAGTAAGATCCCATTAAAATCCTCCCATACAATAATCACAAATTCCGGCAGTGGTTAAAAAAAAAAACCCTCCACCCTGGTCCAGAGCTGCCCCTGCCTTGGGGGTATGAGGATCAGCCATATGTTCAGGCTCGACCTGGGGAGGGACCCATAATCTTCCTTGCTCTGGCCTCAACCAAAGACCTGGTGGAAGACCTCTGTCTTGAAGGCCCCAAGAAACTGGGATGGCTCTATCAGGGCCCAGCCCTTAGCTCTCCTGGGAGCTCATTCCACCAGGCCAGGGTCAGGATTAGCACCCACAGAGCGAAGGGCCCTGTGGTTTCAGTATGGTTTCTGTATGGGACAACCGATAATCATCCCTAGTATTTGGGTCTGATAATGCCATGGGGCTATAACTATATGAAGGGAGGGAGTTTTGTAAGCGTGATTAGTCATAGGCCTCCTTATGGTGAGAGGTGTTGTATTTCCTCTTGCTGTTGTGTTTCTGTGTAAGTGTTCACCAGCAATAACAATTCATACATTGACCAGCAATAACCAGCACTGCGATGGCTACATTCATATTGGGTGACTTGAGGGCATGCTCAGCATGTAACTGTGGTTGGAAGGTATACACTGTGTTGCTATGGCCTCCAGTGCATGTGCAACACTCTCAGCTCCTTGGAATTGGTTCTTCTTCCTCTTCCTCTCTCCCTCTCTCTGAACATTTCTTTTCCTTGTTGGGAGAGCATACAGTGCCCATCTAAACAGCGTCTGAGGCTAAAGACTGAGCTGCAGATATAGCTTCAAAGCAGATTGAACAAGGATATGGCAACTATTACTGAGGTTGCAAAATTAAATAAAGACACAAGTACTGCGACAGGAAAACTAGAAACTGAACAACAGGATAGCAAAAATTCAAAGCAGAGGCTCCACCCTGAAGGTAATTTTTCTGGCATTGCCATTTACGAATGGCATTGATTCCATTTGAGAAGTGTAACCATATCTAGTCTTTTGGGTCATTATGATGCCTTCGATCCAGTATGTCTCTTCTGCTAAGAAGCACTCATTTGCTCTTTTCTGCTAAATTTTCCTCAGTCAGGTTTGGTCCCAAAAAGGTATCAAGAAATAAAGTGCTGTACCAGTAACTATGTATGAAAAAAAAGGCCAAAGGTGCAATATTGGCTAAAATATTTTATTACGCAGTATTTATAAAATTCTCTACCCATTTCATGACAAGGCTTCTTCAGGGGAACCTGTTAAGCTTTCAGCAATTCATCTTTTTCTTTAAAAAAAGACAAAAACATTTTTTCATCCCAAAATGGTGTTACACAGATTGTCTTCCCGGAGTTTTTGACTTTACTTTTAGAACAACACACTTCTAAAAAGCCTATCTACTAGTGAAAGAAAGGCACTGGATCTAATTTAGAGGAAGGAAGTCATTCACTTCACCAGAATATTTTTAAATTATAAGTCTTGTTTCCAGCATTTTTGAAGAACTGGTCAAATTGATATTTGATGCTATGAGAAATGTTACATGCACTTCATGCATGCACCTCATTCACTTTTCTCTTGCTCTCCCTGCAGCCACTAGTAGATGCAGCTGAACAGACAATTTTTAAAATAGTGTTGGCTTGATACATTACTCATTTCCTTTAGTGACAGCTATCAATCACACTTGTCAGATAGCAGGAATAAAAATGTCAACAAAAGATCCAGGAATCTTGACTACAGCCAAAGTCAGTAATTTTTAACTGAGGGGGGGGGGATGGGCAAAAGAAGAAAATTCACTTGGAGGCAACAGAAGTTAGAGTGCAGAGCAATGCCCATGCTATGAAATGCCAGCTCTGTCTCCATTTCTAGATAGCAGCAATCATAAGTGCTGAAATAATTCACTGTCAAGGGATTTTACAGGGCAGAGTAGAGCCACCAAGGGCTTATAGCTAGTATTTGAAATGTCATGGGGGCGACCTGTCCCTCTCTTGTTCCATTGCTTTCGGCAGCATGAAGATACAGTCAGCTTTCTCTGAAGAAGTGCTGTTTTGTTCACCAATAGTGCATAGCAGCCCTGAGTCCACAGCTGATTTATCCATGTAGCACATGCTACAGGTCCTGCACTTCCAGGGGCCCCACGCAGCACCATTCACCATCCGCCTTCCACTGTGGAGGGCCCCTCTGCCCCTTGTCTGGCTTTTCTCACTACCATTGTACTTTGCTAGGGCCCTGCTTTTCTCACTACCATTGTACTTTGCTAGGGCCCTGCTCATCTTTAGCTCTGGTACTATGGGCCCTGCAAATTCTTAAAACCTTCCTGCCTGAGAAGGTTGTGTCCATATGCTGCTGAAGCAATGAAGCAAGATAGGAACCGGTCTTCCTCATGATATTTGCAATAACCAATGGAACACCCATTCATCGATCATGACTTCTGCAAGTGCATTAGGATTGTTAACCTCCAGGTAGGAGCCTGGAGATCTCCCACTATTACACAGTTGACCTCCAGCTGACTAAGAGCAGTTCCTTTGGAGAAAATGGCTGCTGTGGAGGATTTTATGGCATTATATCATAGTGAGGTCCCTCCCCTCCCAAAAACCCATCCTTCCCACTCACTATACTCCAGAGCCAAATGCTCTCACATCCCAAATGTTAGGTGTCCCCAAATGCTCCCAGCTGGCACTGCTATATAGGGTGTCAATTTAGTGGCAAATAAGCTGCTTTCCAAAACATTGATTTGCTGAGGATACAATTCAGTTCCAAATGTGTGAAGTTCCACTGTCATGTCACTGGAGAGGACAACTTACATTCCTTTAAGAGTACAGATTTACCCCGTATATAGTGTTGAGATATGCAAGATCTGTTGCGTGCAAGATTCAAGAGTCTTTGAAGGATATCCTACAGGGGACATTGGAAAGATATGTAATTAGGGATATTTAGATAGGAACTGGCAAACCACCCCGTATTGAGTCTGCTATGAAAACGCTAGAGGGCATCACCACAAGGGTCAGACATGACTCGGTGCTTGCACAGGGGATACCATTACCTTTTAGATAGGAACTTCCTAGAATTTTCAAATAATCTCCTCCTGTGCCCTGATTGGGTCAATTGGAGACTTCCTGCTCCTCTGACCATATTTCCTCCCTGATTACCTCAAGCACAACAGCTTCTCTCCTTCCTTACAAAGTTGTTCCTCTTCACAATAAAGCTATTTTATTCTTTAAGCAGTTGATGTCTTGCCCCTCTTTGCATATTAAACTCTGCCAATATATAGAAGAAAGAGAAGTGCAACACAGAGAAACATTCCTGCAGTATGCAGGACTCTAGCTGGGCACAGGATGGATCTGAGATGGTGAAGAGAATTTTCAGCAGTATCCTCAATGCTTCGTGTGTGTGGTACTTTAGAAAAACATGACAAACATTTCCATATGTCCATTTTCTCTGATGTGCACTACATACTTTGCATACTTCTACTCTCCTGTCCTTTGTTTCAGTAATATCCCTGCTAGCTAAAGCACAAAATTGTTTAATGAGAAAGCTAAAGCTAGGGAGTGCCGCAGCTTAAAATGTATGAAGGACAAAAGAGCACTTCTCATTTGCAAGTATATGTGCTGAGAAAACAAATGCCAAAAATATCACCTGGAAGAGTCAGGTGGTGAAAATCACAACATTTGGACCTAGAACCAGACTACCAGAATGAATTCAGAAAATGGCAGGATACAGGGGAACCAGGAGAACACATTCCTTTACGTTTAGCGTGTATTGGTAGATATTATCTTGTCTGTCTCCACAGTGACAGGGATTACAAGATATGCAAGGACAGGCCTGGTTTCAAAGCCTTACAGGTGAACAACCAAGTCTACTTGAGGTTGGAGGTGGAAAGCATCATCAAGTTGCAGCTGACTTGTGGTAACTTCTAGGGTTGTTCAAAGCAGAGGAATTTCAGAAGTGCTTTGCCATTGCATGCCTTTGCATAGGAACCTTGGGCTTCCTTGGTGGTCACCCATCCAAATACTAACCAGGGCCAACCCTGGTTAGCTTCCAAGGTGTGGCTAGCCAGACAAGGAGTTGCATTCTTTCTGTCCCTTGGCATCCTGTTTTTGAAATACTGATTACCTCTGCCTCCCTTTGCAGCTTGTCTGTGCTTCCTTCCAGCAGAAAGCTGAAACCAACACAGAAGACAATGGAAGCAGCTGGGGGAGACAGAAGGTGGGGAAGAGGCTGAGAATGGAGTAACTTACCAGCAGCAGGGCCTTTCAGAGAGCCAGCACCTCTTTCACCCAGCAAACAGCAGGAAGAGGAAGAAGAGAAGAGATAAGGCCTAATATTTGGCCCACATTGGAAGAGTGCTCTCTCCCTATCGGTGACACTCCTACAGGATGGGCCAATCAGGAAGGGACTGAGTTGTCTGCATACAATTTGAACTGATTGGCCCTCATTGGCAGAGTGCAATTTATACTGCTTGGCCCTAACTGGCAGAGTGGAATTTGAACTGATTGGCCCATTGACAGGGTGTTCTCTCCCTATTGGCTGCACACTCACAGGGAGGGCCGGTCAGGTAGGGATTGTATTGTCTGCATGCAATTTAAACTGATTGGCCCTCACTGGTAGATTGTAATTTGAACTGATTGGCCTTCTGGCAGAGTGGTATCTCCCTATTGGCAGCAGACCCCAGGACCAACCAGGTAGGGAGTGAGTTGGCTGCATGCAACTTCAATTTTATAATGTTTAGTGATAATGATAGTGATGGGAAATGGGAGTTGCAGCGTATGATCACTGTAGGGGTAGTCCATAAACACCTAGTGTCTTTAAATGAAACTGAGTCCTCTGGGCCAGATGAATTGCATCCAAGGGTACTAAAAGAACTTGTGGATGTAATTTCTGAACCTCTGTCCATTATTTTTGACAATTCCTGGAGAACAGGTGAAGTGCCAGAAGACTGTAGGTGGGCAAATGTTGTCCCCATTTTCAAGAAGGGAGAAAAGGAGGATCTGTGTAACTACCAACCTGGTAGCTTGATGTCTATAACTGATAATTTTTTAGAACAAATCATCAAACAGTTGTTCCTTGAGCAGCTAGAGGAAATGGCTGTGGTTACTAACAGTACTGCTTTCTCTAGAACAAGTCCTGTTCAACTAACCTTATCTCTTTTTTTTAGAAACTTACTACCTTGCTGGATCAGGGGAATGCTGTGGACAAAGTGTATCTCAAATTCAGTAAAGCTTTTGATAAGGTTTCACACTATATTCTTGTTGACAAGTTGGTAAAATGCAGTATGGATCCTATTACTATTAGGTGGATCAAGAACTGGTTGACAGATTACACCCAAAGTGTGCTTGTTAATGGTTTGCCATTGTCTTGGAGAGGAGAGACAAGTGGAGTGCCTCAGGGATGTGTCCAGGGCCCTGTGTTGTTCAACATATTAATAAATGATTTGGATGAAGAAATAGAGGGGGTGCTTATTACATTTGCAGATGATACTAAACTGGGAGGGGCAGCAAACACAACTGAAGACAGCAACAGAATACAGGATGATCTTGACAGGCTGGAAAGCTGGGCTAAAATGAAGTTTGATGATAAATATCAAATTCTGCATTTAGGTAGGAAAAATCAACTGCATCATTATAGGATAGGAGACACCTGCCTTGGCATGTGCAAAAAGATCTAGGGGTTTTAGTAGATCATACACAACTTGAGTTAGCAGTATGACTCGGTGGCTAAAAAGGCAAATGGGATTTTGGACTGTATTAAAAGAAGCATGTTGTCTAGATTGTATGAGGTGATGGTACCATTTTACTCTGCTGCTGTTAGACCTCACTTAGAATACTGTGTTCAATTTTGGGCACCACAATTGAAGAAGGATGTAGACAAACTGGAATGCATCCAGAGGTGGGCAATGAGAGACCAAGATGTATGAAGAAAGTTTGAGGGAGCTTGGTCTGTTTAGTCATGAGAGAAGACTATTAAGAGGTGATATGATAGCCATCTTCAAGTACTTGAAGTGTTGTCATGTAGAGGATGGAGCAGAGTTATTTTCTGTTGCGCCAGGAGGTAGGACCAGAACCAATGGGATGAAATTAATTCAAACGTTTTTTCAGCTAAACATCTGGAAGAAGTTCTTGACAGAGTGGCTCCTCAGTGGAACAGGCTTTGTTGGGCAGTAGTGGGTTCCCCTTTCTTGGAAGTTTTAAAGTAGAGGCTAGATAGCCACCCAAAGAAATGCTGATTCTGTGAATTTAGGCAGATAATAATAATAATTTTAAAAAGTAAAATGATAGATTGTAAGTGGGTGGGCAGAAGGGATTGTGTTGGTCCCTGGCTCTTGTGGCCCTTGCTTGCATGCTCAGGGAAATGCCAATTGCCATTTTGTGGTCCAGAGGCAAATTTCCTCCAGGCCAGACTGGCCAGGGAGTCTGTTTTTTATTTATTTTTGTTTTTTGGAAGGGGGGCATCATCTGGGCATGGAATTGGGGTAACTGTGGGTGGGCAGGTAATTGGGTTGGATAAGATAACCTGATGATCCTTTCCAGTTCTATGATTCTAAAGACGATATGGCCATGGTCAGGGGAAATTGCCAATCAAATTCTCCTTTCCTCAGATTTTCTTGTAAAAATCCTTCCCTGTGTTGCATGTGGGGTTGTGAAATGTTAGCAGGATATGCACTGAAGAAAAGGGAGGAGAGAAAATAGACTCCATACCTGACTGCAGGAAGAAGGGGAAAGACAGAAAAGGTTGATTGTGTGGAAACGAAAAGCATGACTTGAGCAACTTGATAATTTATTACCTTAAATTTCATCAATAATAAATAAGACATCAGGGCTATTTTTATTTAAACAATATAATGAGTGATTCCCAGTATGCATGATTTAAAGTCACCGCCACTGCTCCCTTGATGACTGTGAACACACATTATAAAATTATTGAATGGAATTCATTTCCAGAGAAGAATTTGCATGGTTTCCCACTTCTAGATAATAATGCTCTACAAAGGCAGTAACGTTTTTAAATGGTAAAAAAATCTGATAATGTGTTGAGTCGCTTTCAGACACAGCCAGCAGAGAATTAAATAACATGAGATGACAGCCTGTTTGGCTGTGTAGCTTTAGGGAATTCCTATAAATTATCAAGAAAGTGAATTAAATAGAAATAAATTTGGATTTTGCAGTTACTTGGAAATATGTTTTCCTTTGAATATAAACATTTAGCAACAAATTCTGGAAGAATAGCTCTGCTTGGTGGCACAACCATCAGAGTCCTGTAGCTTTAGGAAAACTAAGGTTGTGTTCAGTTGTGACATTTTAAAACCATGGGTTCATTAAGCCCTAATTAGTTGTGACATTGGAATGTATTCAGTTATGGAAACAGGTGTATTGGCTGCTACCAAACCAGTATTTTATATCCTTAAAGTTGATTCATTAGCTATCAATTCTACCAATTTAGGTGTGTTATGATATCTGAATTGAGTAGCTCTGCTTCCTGGGTGTAAACTGCATGGAGGTTTTATTTCAATCCCAGGTCAATTCAGTCCCTGCCGTCTACACAGAATGCGATTTCCGTTTTGATTTTGGGCCATTTAAATTTTCCTTTTGCAACAAGCAGGATTGATCCAGAGTGACCCTACCTTTATTGTGTGATATCTTAGAGTGCTTTTAAACCTCAATATTTTAAGATTCGGATTGAGAAAGCAGGCTGTTTTGAATCTGGCCTCTCCTCTGTGGTAGAGACGCCTGATTGGCCAAGGGTGCCCATGTGACAAGCTTGCCTTAAAGGAGAAGCCCCTAATTTCTCTCAACTTCTGTCGGTCTTTGATTTTTTTCTCCCTCCTCTGCCTTCTTTGATCCTCTCCTCCCCCCTTCAAGAAAACAAAGGAAGAGGCTCCATTTGCCTCCCTCCCTTCTGAGCCTCCCTAACCACGTGCAGAAGACTTTTCTGTTTCAATGGGAGGGGGGGAGAGGAAGACCTGAGTTCAAATGGATCTGAATTCAACAGGATTAACAATGGAATAAACAATGTAAGTGCAGACTCTGCCCTTGATACACAAGCAGGAAATATCTGTCCTCTTGGGAGGAGAGTAGTCAGGTAATAGACAAACTAGGGTTTATATACAAACCACTAACTCTTACTTACATCTTGTGGATGAATCAAACATTGCTGAGCATACCGCAGTTTATCTTGATGTCTGGATGTAGCCTACCAATTTTTTCCTGATTTTTTTCTAGGTGATGCCCTGTCTTATCAGGTCAGATGGCACATTTTTTACTCAATAACCAAGTATACCTGTTTCTTTATTAAGGAATATACAACATTTATATGCCTTGTTCTTCTGCAAAATTAGACACAAAACCTTTTTGACCTGAAATCTCACAAGCAATTTGCATTTTTGAATGATCCTGTTGTTTCCTGATTGTGCCTTAGGGGAAGATTACTTTCACCATTTATCCTCTAGCCCTGAGATTGATTTCAGCAATCACATTGCTTTCTCTCTGTCTACATGCAAACTTTCCTCTGTTTATTAGAATTTAATTTTTTTCAACTTATTACCAATATTCAGAACTTTGGTCAGAACCGGATCAATATAACTACCTTCATTGCATTTGAGACATTGATTTGGGGGTATTAAGAAACTAACCAAATGGCTGGAAGATTGCATCACTCGCTATTTTCACTAAAGTCAGTATTTTCCAAAAAACACTATTTTTATTCAGACTTCCCCCAAAATTGCCCTTCTAAATCCTCATAAAATTAATTCACATCTTAAACTTTGATTTATGTGAATGAGCTCAAAGAATATGTTCAGGTAAAAACACTTAAATGAAGCATTTGGTCTCAACTCAAAATCAAGTACTGCAGGATGACCCCATGGATAGCCAGGGAGCAGGTGGCTAATTCCCCATAGCTACCCAATGAAAGTGTACAGTGATTAACACAGGATACTCATCTGTCTGTTACACTTTGCTCTATACAAACTTCATAACAGAATAAGAAATCAGGACTTAAACCCATTCACAAGATACTAACTGAAGCAGAGAAGACAACAAAGAGTTGTTTTTATATGCCCCTTTTCACTACTTGTTGGAGTTGCAAAGTGGCTTACAATCACCTTCCCTTCCTCTCTGCTCAACAGACACAGAGCTCTGACAGGACTGCTCTGTGAGAACAGCTCTAACAGGACTGTGACTGGCCCAAGATCACCCAACTGGTTGCAAGTGGAGGTGTCTCTTTTTCAGATATTTGTTTCCCAACAAGGACTCAGTGAGAAAGGGGTCCCTGTTACAGTCTCTTGCCAAGGACCTACAAAAACCTGAAATCATCCCTGTCAGCATTCCATATATTGCACAAATTGATTTGTACCTTATTGTTATCCTTTCCCTGAATATCCAAAGGAGAAACATTACCATAAACTAGAAGTCAGAAGTGCTGTCAAAGGATTCATTATCAGAACAGAGGTGATTAGGAAAACAGACTCTCTGTTCATAGCAATTTCACCCCTGAATACAGGGGCCAAAAATAAGGCCATAAGCAAGTGCCTCAAAGTCTGTAAAAGGTTTAGTAATGAGCAATTCCTCAAGGCATTACAATGGGTTACCAATGCAACTTCTGCCAAATCAGTTTTGGACAAATAGGTATGCAAAGCGGCCGCGTGGTCATCTATTTCTACCCTTAAATGTCACTACAGGTTGAATTGATATAGTTCTGTAGATGCTGCTTTCGGCAGCAGAATTTGCATCATTGGGTGGATCCAGACAATTACCACTCACCCAGGATGTAGCTATTGCTCTAGAATAGCCTTTCTCAACTTTTTTACCATTGAGAAAACCCTGAAACATTTTTCAGGTTTCAAGAAACCCCAGAAGTGCTGAATATGGTTGGGAAGCATAGCTGTGTACATGCCCACTTGGGGCCCCTCCCCTTCCTACCCCCTCCAAGCCCATCATTGGCCATTTTGGGAGGGAGGGCTGGTCATATGGTCATATCACCCAATAAATGTTTAACAAAATTTTTAAAATATATCAAAAATTAATTAACTCCCACCCTTTCAGGAAACCCTTCCAGGGCTGTCAAGAAAACCCAAGGTTTTGTGAAACCTTGGCTGAGAAAACCTGCTCTAGAAGGTACAGACACAGATGCTCAGAGGGACCGTTTCTGCACTGGAGGTTTCATGCTGGGCTGCAGGCTGAAGTTCTAGTTGTGTCAGGTTGCCACACCTCTTCCTGCAACCACATGGGGGGAGCATTTGGCCCGGTGCACCTCATCCACCCTCAATTTTTGGTCCTGCATGGGAACTGGGGCAGTGAAGTTCCCAGTGCATAAATGGTCAGGGAGAATAATTATTGGATACTTACCATGAAGGGTTCTTCTCCTCTGAATAGAGGTGAACATTTGATCCCACCTCAGGTTGTTGTGATGTTTTTCATTTTATTTTAAAGTTACATTTATTTAGGCTGGACATAAGTTAATAAGTAGGTGGAATAGTTTCTTTTAGTTACATAAGTTAATTCTTCCTTTTCTCATATAAACATGTTTTTCTCTGGTTCTATTGCTGAAATATCCTTCTGACTAGTGTATATAATATATTTTTTCTTTAAAATTATGGCTGAGTACCAAAACTGGAGGAGAGGTGGTTCCTAATAGGGAAACAGGAACAGGAAGAAGAAATTTGATCTGAAAGATCCTTCATAGTAAGTACCCAATGGTTATTCCACTCCTTATTACAGGGTATGTCTCGCATGGGGTTCTGTACGTGAGATTCCCAGCATAGCCTTTTCCAGTGATCAAAGGGGCCCTTCCTTCCTTTTGTTGGCAGATAAGCTGGCTACAACTAACCCTTTCTTTTTGAAATTATAAATTAACCTACACTTCCTTAAGTGCCTGATAAAAGCCCTTAGATTTATTTCAATATGAATCAGTCGATTTGTAAAGAAATAATTGGTTAAAAGGCAGGTAGGTAAATCATGGATTTTAAAAAGACACTTAAAAGACACTTAAAAATTCAATCAGAAATTTATTCTTTTGGCAGGAGGGGTAAACTCAGATTATCCATAGGTTACAAGGGAAGATTTTATTAAAATTTATCCTATTGCCTACTCATTGGAATATCATGGAGCAGAAGCAACACCTTTTATTTTATATTGGGTTACACTCTCTTTCAAGTGAGGCTAAGAGCAACTTCCAGCATCATGTACATATATGCCATGAGTGGAAGTTGTCCAAAGAGTGTACATCACATGGACAGAATTTTGCTGAGTAAAATGATTAGTGGATCAGATCCTGCCTTCAAAATGCTCACTGTTATCATAATCTTCAAGTATGTTGATTTTCCTTGGTCTCACCTTAGGGCCCATAAACCAAAGTGAGATCCATCTATAAAGGTTGACAAAAGTCGGTGGTGGAGATGGATGTACGCATACATTTCTGTTGCTTGAACAGCACACTGAATTTTTAGAAAATCTTTCTATTTATATTTTTTAATAAAGAGCAAATGATTTTGGCATTCCCTGTACCATATGGGAATTTAACAGAAACAGACCAGCTAAGTAGGAGGATTCTATTTTAAGCTAATCACTTTTTAGCACATAGCATCTATACACATCATAGAAATCCTTGCATCCTGAATCTCCAGTTGATGACAGAATGTTTTTAGTGCTTGGTAAGAGTGTGTGCTGAAGGCAGAAAAATGGCTTCCCCTTTGGTAACAGATGGTCAATGTGGACTCCTTGGTTAGTGTTGGTGGAGTATTAATCTGCAAAGGTTTGGTGGAAGTGTTAGGGGTAGGGGAGAGTTAGTTGTTAAGACAGGCCATGAAATGAATAAAACTTTTTTACATTATATAACATGTAAAAAAAATAGAGCCTCTTGTGGTGCAGGGTGGTAAGGCAGCTGACATGTTGTCTGAATCTCTGCCCATGAGGCTGGGAGTTCGATCCCAGTGGCCGGCTCAAGGTTGACTCAGCCTTCCATCCTTCCGAGGTCGGTAAAATGAGTACCCAGCTTGCTGGGGGGTAAACGGTAATGACTGGGGAAGGCACTGGCAAACCACCCCGTATTGAGTCTGCCATGAAAACACTGGAGAGCGTCACCCCAAGGGTCAGACATGACTCGGTGCTTGCACAGGAGATACCTTTACCTTTACCTTTAACATGTAAAAATATGGCCAATTTTGGAGTGAGGGTTAGAGTTAGCTTAGGTATGGTTCAGGATGGGGCGTGGAAAGGTTTAGAGGAAGCATGAGTTTCAGGGGACACTTAGGGTCATGTTTAGGAAAGGCCGTGAATTGAATAAATAGTATTTACATTATTCTACATGTAAAAATGTGGGGGAAATTATGGATACATATTGGAGTTAATATTGAGGTTAGATTTGGGTTAGCTTAGTTCAATTTGAGGAGTTGTAAGGTTTAGAGGAATTATTAGTGTTAGGGAAGAGTCATAGTTAGGAAAGGCCATGAAAAGACTAAATACTTTAAAAAAATACATGTATATTTTAAATGTGGATAAATATTAGGGCCAATTTTGGGGTTAGAGTTAGCTTAGGTATGGTTTAGGGTGGGGAGTGGTAAGGATTAGAGGAACCGTTAATGATTAGGGAAGAGTTAGAGACATAGTTAGGAAAGGCAAATAAAAAGAACATTACATTACACTACATTATTTCACAAGTATTAATATGTAAAAGCTACAGATAAATATTAGGGTGAATTTTGGTGGTTAGAGTGAGCTGAGGTTGGATCAGGGAGTGGTATGGTTTAGAGCAGTGGTCCCCAACCTTTTTTTGGCTGGGGACCAGCAGGGCAACTGCCCCGCCCACGCAGCGGCATGCGCAGCTGGGCCGCGCATGCGTGATGTGCGGCGCGGCCCTGATTCCCTTTCCCCCCCTCCCGCAGTAAGAAGCTTCCCTGGCCGCAATCTTGCGGCCTGAGAAGTTTTTTACTGCGGGGGGGGGGCCGGGGAGAGGGAGCCGCTGCCCAGCGCCATGGCCTTCACAGCCCGGCACCGGGCCGCAGACCGCAGGTTGGGGACCACTGGTTTAGAGGGAGTGTTAGGTCTAGGGAAGGGTTAGAAACATGTTTAGGAAAGGTCATGATCCCTAACCCAAATTTTACCACTCCCCAAACAAACCCATACCTAAACTAACATGTCCCCTAATATTTATCCATAGTTTTTACATATTGATACATGTGAAATAATGTAAAAAAGGATTTATTCCTCTGATATGTATTTGTTCTTTTAAATATGAGTCTAAATAAGACTCTAATTCTTTCCTTGCCCTCTACACTTTACCACTCCAAGTTTCCTCTAAACTACCACTCCCCACTGTGAACCCTACCTAAACTAACCGTAACCCCAAAATGGGCCATAATGTTTATGCATATTTTAACAAATTTTTTACATGTGAAATAATGTTTTTAAAAGTATTTATTCTTTTCATGGCCTTTCCTAGCCATGTTTCTAACTCTTCCCTGCTACTAATGCTTCCTCAAAACCTTACCACTCCCCACACTGAACCATGCCTCAGTTACCCCTAACCCTTATCCTGCTCCTAAAATTAACCCTAATATAAATCCATAAATCTTAGATGTATTATTACATGTAAAATAATGTAATAAGCTAACCTCAACCCCAACCCCAATACTACCCCTTATATGAATTTATAATTTTTTGCCATTTTTTTACATGATGGCGTTATAGGCGTTTTGAGTCTTGAGTTTTTTACATGCAAAATAATGTTTAAAATATTGATTCATTTCATGGCCTTTACTAAACATGGCTCTAACTCTTCCCTCTAAGCCTTCCCACTCCCCAACCCAACCAATTCCTAAGCTCATCCTAACCCTACTCCCAGAATTGGCCCTAATATTGATCCATAGTTTTCACATATTTTGTTCATGTAAAATAATCTTTTAAAGTATTTATTCTTTTCATTTATTCTTTGTCAAGGGATCTCTAAAGAGGTTTATCTATAGCAGTTTCCCAAAAGCTGCTGAATTCACAGGAAAAAGTGTGTTTTATATCCTTAAAGTAGTAAAGAATTGTTTTTTTTTATTTGGTAGGTTAATAAGTATTGCACATATAGAAATTTCCCCAAAACTTTTGCCGTTTTTGTTACACAAGTATATTTGCCCTCTATGACTTCAAAATTGCTGGACATCTTACATCTCTGGGTAGTATCCAAGCATTCAGCATGGCACTTGACGTCTCAAGAGATTCACTTCAATGGCAAATATATCCTGTTTGTAATTTCATCGTTCTCTAGCTACTACACCACACTGGCTTGATTTGCAGAATGGTAATAGCCAATCTGTTGCTTCACAGTTCATAAACTTTAAGTTTGCTCTCCGTGTGGAGTTATATTAACTTTCTTAGATAAGAGAAATAATTAAGATATTTGTTGGAAGAGCACTGGTTTATTTACATACGCTGTTTGTGAGTTGGAGGGACGGGGGATGCATCCGTCTACACATTAGGGAAATAGTTGTGGGCACCCCCCCCCTGGGACACTGGATGATGTACAAGAACACAAAGCAGGCAAACTCTGATGAAGCTGCCCCCTGGAAAACAAATGTTTTTAAAAAGTGCTATTTCTCTTCACATCAGTTTGGAGTTCTTCTTAACAGTAATATTCTGCTGCCCCCCAGGGGCAAGAAACAGCACATTGCATTGGTCTTCTTGTGTCCTACATCATACCGAACCACACGCTCTATGCTTCAGGAGCTTTATTTAGTAAACTCAATAGCTCAGGAAAATGGCGTACTCTTTTTTTCCTTCGCCTCCTCTTTTTTAAAAAACAAAATTCTCTCTGTAACACAGGTTGACAGTTAATGCAGGAAAGTTTCTATAAAGCTCATCTTAGACGGGGGGAAATGTTGCTCTTTTATTAGCTAATCTGTCTGCCTTGACAAAGCAAATACCGGAATAACATAATACATATGTATAGAGAAATTTACATGTTTACAGCAATAGCGATACTAATGTCAAGAGTCATCAGGCGAGTTCTCAATTACCAATGAGCTTTCATTTGGGCAATAATACTTGTGCCTAAACTAGAAAGGATCACGGCTGTCATCTGTGGCCTTTCCTCTCGCTGATGGATCAGATAGAGTAGCTGATCAGAAAAAAAAATTGTTCATGAAAATACATGAGGCTAATCTACCATACAATTGTCTGTGCAATTCTGTGAATAAACTCAGTTTTCAACAGCATATTAGATCTGCTTTGCTAACATTTGTTCTCCAAAGGACATCTGAAGATTAGAAGCAGCATTCCAGAAAACTGGGGCAGAAACTACCAATGTTTCTTTTCACAGCTGCAAGGGGGTTTTGCCTAAAGTGGAATCAGTGTTGCCTCGTGGTTAGAATGTTGGTTTAGGACTAGGAGGATTTGGGTTCTAATTTCTGCTCTGCGACAAAGCTCACTAGATGACCTCTGGCGGGTCACTTTCAGTCAACTTCCTCTCTGACTTATTAGGATAAAGGGTCAGATACAGATTAGCTTGGCCATATTGTACGATTCCTCTAAGAAGAGGTTATTCTGTTATATTTTCACAAGAACCTATGGCAGTAAATGTGGCTGCAAGATAGGAGCTTGCTCAAGGCTACTCAAGTTTTTCATCACCAACGGGGTTTGCATTCAGGTCTCCTTATTAAAGTCATATCAAACACCTTCTGTTCATTAAAGACATCCTGATTCTCTCTCTCTTAGCTTCACATGCAGTGTTTTGTATAGATGTTTGCAGGTTAGATTTGGCACAAGTATTAAGGAGGTCTGTAAAGCCACCAGCTATATTGATGCCCTTGGATATCCACAAAGCCATCATAAACATCCACAAACCATTTCAATCACATGATGAAAACTGTGCCAGACCCATGCTCCATAGCTGTTCCTACAGATGCCCTTCAGGCTTATACCAATAGCTCATGTTTGGTATCAAAAATGTGTAAATCAAGGGAAGAAAAAGATTCAGTGCTCTATTTGGGACTTTGACACTGAGAAATGCGACACCATGCTTGCTGTAATATCAGCCTGGTGGTAGGTTCATCTGTGCTTGCTCCAGATTTTATGGGAAATATTGTATGGTTCAACAGGCAAGCCTTTTCACCACTTTTTGATTTGCTCCCACCTGCTTGAAACGGGGGGCGGGAAGCAAAACAGATAGGCCTAAGAGCTGACAGGCACACTTGCCCCACTGTTAGGTTTGAATGACTGGCAGCCATTTCACAGGTTGGTTTTGCCCCCCCCCTCCCCACACACACACACTTCCATGTAGGACAAAGTGAAGCTCAACAGTGAAATGGCTCACTTGAAAGCACAGGGTGGAGGGTGGACCAAAGCAAATGGGTTAAATGACTGTCAGCCGTTTAAACCTAACAGCTGATGGGTAGGCATGCACTGCTCAGGTGTTAGGTTTAAATGGCTCAAAATAGCTGAACCAAATCAGGCAGAAGTCTGGTAAATGTTTGGGGAAGACTCTAAACTCACTCAAGTTTATGACAAATTTTGGCTCATGAACCAGTTTATGTCCATCCCTACTGGTCCCCCTGACACCATCTTTTCCACTGAATTCTTGTTTTAGAGTGGTGATAGGCTTTCCAAGCAGCAAGTCTCTGTATAGAGTGGGGATTCCCAACCAGGGGTCTGTGGACCTCTAGAGCAGTGGTCCCCAACCTCAGCGCCGGGCCGCGGCTCCCTCTCCCCACCCCACCCCCCGCAGCGAGAAGATTGCCAGGCCGCAAGCAAATCGGCCGCCAAAGTGGCCGATTAGCTTGCGACCCGGCAAGCTTCTTGCTTCGGGAGGGGGGGGGGAGAGGGAGCTGCGGCCACCGGCAGTTTTGCATGTGTGCAGCAGTTTTGCACATGTGCAGCATTGCCGCACGTGTGCGTCTGCGCCCCTGCTGGATGCAAATGCGCATGCGTGGCAAGTCCATGCGTGCTCATTTGCGCTGGGGTTGCTGCGCATGCGAGGAGGCCCGGGTCGCCCTCTCCCCCCACGCGATGGCAGCGGTCCGCAGCTAAGGAAAGGTTGCAGACCGCTGCTCTAGAGGTCTGCAAGAGCTCCAAAGAGGCTCCACGGCCTTTCCCCTAATTCCTTAATGGACTCAGCCATGAGCTAGGGAACCAGCTACTTCCATTGCTCCCCTCCCCAAACATGAGTGAATGTCAGGATGACAGGCTTGAAATAAAAACCACGCTTGGAAAAGTTGAATGGTTTATTCAGAGCAGATCCCCCAGGACTCATATAGCCAAATCTGGATAGTACAGCAAAGCAACAGTTCTTATCCACCGTATTCTCCTGCCTTTTGCAGGCCTCGTACCAGCCCCCTCAGACACAATACCCCCCCCAATGCAGGTGGCAAGCTGGGAGACTATCCAGACTAGATAACAGGTGGTGATGCTGACCTTGGAGTATAGTAGCTACTTCTATAAGCTAGACAGTGAAATCGAAAGGAGACAGTGCACAGTGAGAAAAGAAGCATTCCAAGATGGTTACACAAAGGTCAAGCAAGCAACCTCAAATCATGGTAGAACCTTGGTTCTGACATCGCGGTCTCTTGATTTTTCTGATCCTGAGAGGGTGTGGAGCCTGCATTCCTATTCCTGCCTTAAGTGGCCTCCTTTCTCTCCCCCCTCACTTCTCCTCGAGCCTGCCCATTAACACAGGTGGTGATGCCACTTCTGGTGACATATGACTAACAGGGGAAGTGGCAAGGAGGCATGGCCAGCTGACATCCCTTCCAAGGTTCCTTGAACCCTGAAAAACTATTTCAGGGCTCCTCCATGATCAAAAGGTTGGAAAAGGCTGATATAGAAGGTTGTTAGCAGAAAAGATTCCAGCATTTCTTGGCAAACCAAATGTGGCCCCCTTCACCAGTGTACTGGGCTCTTCAGAAAAATATATGCATATAGGCAGATTGTGAGTGGGTGGCCAGGAAGCATTGTGCCAGTGTTCGTCTCCTTCCTTGCATGCCCTGGGGATTGTTGATTGCCACTGCGGGATGGTAGGTGAATTTCTTCCAGGCCAGGCTGGATTCTGGACATTTAGGAGGGGGCAGATCATTTGGGCATGAAATTGGGGTCACTATGGGTGGGCAGGTAGTTGTGAGTTCCTGCATTTTGCAGGGGGTTGTACTAGCTGGCCCTGGAGGTCCCTTCCAACTGTATGCCACCTAAACATTATTTTGCAATCAGCAAGCTGAATTAATCTACTTTTTTCCCCGTGGTGGATCCTGGATGAGATCAATCTACAATCATAGTTGATGGTATTATCTAACAGAAGCCAAAATTGTATTCAGTGGTAGCAAGGGAAGGAGCTGGCTTAGAAAGGATCCTGTGGTAGAATATCTGAAGGAAGAAACAAAGGATATCAGTAGTTGCTATGCTTGAAATCTGATAATAAAATAGATACGCTGAGGTCATTGGACAATGAAGGACAAGAAGTACCTAACCGTATCCAAGGCCCAATGAGGAAGGTTTAGATCACATTTTGTGATATACATGCCCAACAACAGTAACAAAAAAAAGTATTTAAAATATTCTTCAAATGAAAATGATTTTAAGGACGTCCAATTTTAATACTTGTCTAACAAGTTTGTTTCACATTATGCACCAATGAGTTTAATCTTTAAACCAAATGTAATTTGCTAAAACGTGGTATACAATGAAATTATGCAATGAACTTTAAAACATCCATCAATTTCAATTTTTATTTGTTTAAATAATTAAATTACGGGTGAACTCAGAGGGAAACGCATTTCAGAAGGAAAGTACTTGTGATACAGGGAGTCCCTTCTTACATTAATTTTCATTTTTGGTGAGATGAAGTTTGAAATTAGATTCAGATTGCAAATTACAGCTTGATACGGGCTCCCCGTTGCTGGCAGCGAACTGCTCGGGTGCCTGAAGATGAGACAATTTTGTTTCCTGTAATAGGGCTGCAAGACCCATATGTCCCACTGGTAGAATAATAAAGTCTACAATTTGAAGCGAAGGAGACAGGACTTTTTTATTTGACTGGGTAAACAGCTGGGATTACATTACACTCAAACAGACAACTGGCAGAGAGAGAAAATGGGACACACAGCAGACCCAAACTGAATTCAGAGACCCAGAATTTTCCGGCTTTCCCCTCTTTCCTAGCCTTTGATCACATTTGCTTTCCACATATTGCTTGAATGCTTCCTTGATTTGTATTATTTTTATATTAGAAATACAGTGGAGGAATCGTTTTGCGTGTCAGTGGAATGATCCATAGCCAGAAAGATCTTTTCTCCAAGGGTATCTTGCCAATTAAAATATTTGTTTCAGCTACCAAATGCTTCAGCTTTCTTTTCTCTCAATACACAGCAGTTACTCAGTTGTAATATTTGATCTCTAGGCAAATGTGATTTTCCCCTTCAGTTAACATACTTATTGTAACAGTTGATGCAGTTTTGACTGTAGTTTTTTGAGTGATCAAATATATTAGCTGCTGACCAGTAGTAACAAGTGAAATGGATTGTATTAGTTTATATATAAACGAAGTTCAATATAGGTGCTTTTTAAAGGGAAATGGAAGGAAGTATAAAGTAACTTACAATTAATAAACAAAAATGGCCATTAACTGATAGATAGGGAGGAATCCCCCAGAATAACAGCTCATCTCCAGACTACAGAGATCAGTTCCCCTGGAGAAAATGGATGTTCTGGAGTGTGGAAATTATAGCATTGTACCCCACTAAGGTTCTTGTCCTCCCCAGACTCCATCCCCACATCTCCAGGAGTTTCCCAACATAGGTCTATTTTCCCCTCCCCCAATCCACAGCCAGGGAGAACCTGGCAATAGGAGGAGGAGGAGGAGGAGGAGGAGGAGGAGGAGGAGGAGAAAGTTGGTACTTATATGCTGCTTTTCTCTACCCGAAGGAGGCTCAAAGGTGCTTACAATCCCTTTCCTCTCCCCACAACAGACACTCTGTGAGGTAGGTGAGGCTGAGAGAGCCCTGCTTGGTCAGAACACCTTTCTCAGTGCTGGCCAGATTAGAAGTCCGCACCCCTAACCACTACACCAAGCTGGAAACACCACATTTAATATTTTTCCTTTTCAATCTATATTTGATTAAAATACCAGGATCAAAAAGGACCTCAAAACCAGCCTTGAATGGGATTGCTGAAAGGGCTGAACACAACTCATTCCTTTTCCTACACAGAAAATTGATGGGATGTTAATGGGCAGGGGTGCACAAAGTCTCATAAAGTGAAGGGATCCATGCCTGAAGTAGAAGAAAAGAGAAATGGAGCTGTTTTTTTTGTACCACACTTTTCACTACCTGAAGGAGCCTGAAAACAGCTTCCCTTTCTTTGTGAGGTGAGACACCCTGTGAAATAGGTGGGGCTGAGAGAGCTCCGAGAGATCCATGACTTTCTCAAGGTCATACAGTGGGCAGCAAATGGAGGAGTAGGGAATCAAACCTGATCTTCCGATTAAAAGCTGCTGCATTCAGCCACCTCACCAAACTGACTCTCTATTTGCACATGCAATTCCACTACCAGGTAGAGATATGCTAGTGGAAGCCTCCTTTTACACACACACACACACACAACCCGTAACTTGAAATGGGCAACTACCGTTCAGAGCAGAGCTCCCCCCTTGAAAGTTCAGGAGTATTCATGGAGTTTTTAAAGCAGAGAAATAGATAACAAGAACAAATCAGTTTATCCCTTCCCCACAGAACAATATCCCATCACTGCATGCAGTCTATCTACTAGAACCATTCATTATTTAAAAAGAGAAAGAGGTGCGAGCAGCAAGGCTTTTCCTTGAGCAAAGGCTCCTCTCCACAGCCACTTCAAGTGAACAGTGGCTTAGACATCATAATATTAACTTGCATCTTGGAGCTATATCCTGCAGGCAGCTATTTACACACACACATCCCACCTTTCTGGCTTTGCAAGGACTGCCAGGGTGGTTAGCAAACTAAAACATACATGATACTAAGCACCCCCCTCCCAAATATACCTCCACAAGGCCTGCAAGATGGAGCTCTTCCGCCAGGCATTTTGTTGAGGCTGGGTGGCAGAACACTGATGGTGCTCCCCCCTTGAACCACCCCACCTATGGTGGAAGGTGGTTTTCTAGCCATTGCATAGCAGGAAAGGATGGGCCGGTTGGTTGGGGTCAATTTGTTCTTATCTGTTTTGGTTTTAAATTATATTTTCCATTGCTGTGAACTGCCTTGGTTTGGTGGTATATAAGTTTAATCATAAATCAAAATAAAATAAAATAATAAATTTAAAAAATAAAACAAATGTAAAAAGAGTTAAGGAAAGCAAAGTTAACACACACACACACATATATATCAGTTAAAATACTTACAAAATATAAACCATTGTTAAACATACCTCATTAAAATAAATTTTAAAAGAGTTTAAGAAAACAAGGTCAACATACATATAAAACAATTAAAATGCCTACAAAATATAAAGCATTGTTAGGAAGGAGAGAAGAAGAGCTGGGTTTTTTTGTACCCTGATTTTTACTACCCAAATGAGTCTCAAAGCAGCTTACATTCACCCCTTCCTCACCCCACAACAGAGCGCTCTGAGAGAACTGTGACTGGTCTAGGGTCACCCAGGTGGTTGCAGGTAGAGGAATGGGGAATCCAACCCAGTTCTCCAGATTAGAGGCAGCCACTCAATGAAGGAATGCCAAACAAAACAAAGAAGACAGTAAGGAGACAAATCTCCCATCAGTTTCAGAGTTCTGGTGTTTTGACTAGCTGCATAATCTCAGATGGTGGGAGCACCTTAATCAGGGCCTCTAAAGGTGACTATAATGACCAGGCAGTTCAAAATATTGGGGCTTTTGGACTAAGATCAGCTCAAGGGCCCTCTAGAAAAATAGAGCTGCAGAGTTAACAGAACATCTGCAGTTATAGGTTACCTTTTGTGAATTAGGCCCAGATGTGGTAATGCCACAACACAAGAGCATTTTTAAAAAATTAACACTTCTGCATTGCTATGGAGAAACGCCACAATAATAAAGCACCCCCCTTTAGTGATTCTTGGTGTTTTGGTCTCTATTTAAGTTTAGATAGATTTGTGAGAGGCTGGACATGGTAACTGGACCCTGATGAGTGATTTTGTGTGAATAGTAAGGCTTAAAAATGTGTCGCATGGATGCCTAGCTGATAGAGAGAAGGATGTTTCATCACATCCCCCCCCTTTCCCCGTTAAAGCCCTAATGCCAGAAAACACAAATGGGGATGTGTCTAGGCTGCTCGATACCAAAACAGATGAGGACAATGAACAGAATATTTTATTTTAACTTGGGGAATGTAGCTTTGCGGTTCCAGAGTAACGTGGACTGCGCCATTAAAAAAAATTCTTGTGAGCTGGAAATGGAGTGGAGAGGGCAGGTGTGAGGGCAGCACAATGCTAGCAAGACTGCTGCGCGTTTCTCCCCCCACACGTGCTTCCCAATGTGAAGCGTGACAAGGAGTGGCAAATCCAGTTTTGGTGATTTCCCACATCGTGAGGCAAATCTGGCCAAAACTCACGCCAGTCTCTGGACAGGCTCGGGTTGTTGCCGATGTCATGTGGAAGCAGCACTAAAACCCGCCAGCAACTAGAGGCTGTCCAGAGCAAATTCCTCAGCTGGAAACGGTCTGAGAGGTGGACAGAAAATGAGGCCTGGATTTTGGGAGCAAAGAGCATCTTTGTGTTCCTCCTCTTGCATGAGTAATTTGCTGATGCTTAGTGCAGGATTTTATTCTGTACAGGAATTCTTGAAAAGATTTACCTGAGCCCAAAGTGGCTGGTACCAGCAAGTTATATCTTCCAATGAGTAACAGAGTCATGGCCCTTTAGATTCAAACAAGCTGTTCCTGCTTAGCCACAAAGCACAAAGAGAGCCAGTTTGGTGTAGTGGTTCAAGAGTTACTCTCTCTTATCTGGAGAATTGGGTTTGATACCCCACCCCTCCACTACATGCAGCCAGCTGGGTGGCCTTGGACCAGTCACAATTATCTTGGAGTTGTTTCAGCCCCACCTTCCTCATAGGGAGAGGAAAGGAAGGAGCCACTACGAGACTCCCTCAGGTAGTGAAAAGAGGAACATAAAATACCAGTTCTTCTTTTTCTCAGTATGGGGTTTGAGCCAGATATTGAAGAGCAATATTGAAATGATCAGGAGCTCAGCTCACAAGTGGGAAAATCATTGAGTTAGGGCACATTCATCTGGTGATCCTGTTCAGACTGAAGTGTTCAGCACTCTACATTTCTTTATGAGCTACTGGCTACCTGTTAATGTTTTCCTTCCTAGCTCCTGATAATCAGACTGTACTACAAATCCTGTGATTCCAGGTTCATAGCACTGTGCTGTGATGCATGGGGGACAGGATCCTTAAGCTTTCTCCCAAATGCCATCATTTTGGCATGAAATGGCCCTAGGGAAAAATTTCTGGCACTTTGTCAATACATGTTGTTACCCTAACAGGGCAAAGAGCAATTCTCTGGGGCCGTTTCAGCCTGGGAAAATGGCATGTGTGGACTTAAGGATTCTTTCACTGCACACCCCTTCTTGATCCATATCAGCCCACATACACCTGGAAACTGATTTCCAAACAAGGAACTCATTGCTTGAATTTCCAAAAGGCTTGGAGAAGAATGTCCTGTTCTTTTAATAGAGGCTTAAGTTTAGCATTGGACAGCTGATGCTCTTCATGGGGAGGAGTTAAATAATACCACTTGGTCAATAGCATTCCATTGAGCCTCTATGAAATGGCAGCCCTGTCACATCATTAGGACCCAGGGGAGCTCAAGGGGGAAAGCCCTGAATGGGTGGGGGTATTCTTGGGTCAGCTGATTCTGCACTGGGTTTTCTGCTCTTCACCTTGTACTTCCTCTTTCAGAGACACTCCCCCGGGTCCTCAGACTTCTCTGCCCCTTTAATTGGGAGCATATTAAACATTCATCCTTGCATAGTCTAGGCCTTCACAATCCAAATGTAGATTTGTGCTCCTGCACGGAAGCTGGGGCAGTGACGTTTCCAGTGAGGAAACGGTATGGAACTTCACTGCCCCAGATTCCATGTAGGAGCACAAATCTGGTGCGGACGGGGTACACCGGGCCAAATGCTCCCCTGTGCAGGACCAGGAAGAGGTGGGGTAACCTGCCCCAACTCAAACTCCAGCATGCAGCCCAGCATGAGGTCTCCAGCGCAGAAGCAGTCCCTGTGATTAAAAAATGGATTCCATTTCCATTCCAAAATGGAAATTAGCGTGGCATATGCGTTTAGGTCTAAAACCAACATGGTCCTTGATCAAAGAGGGATAGTGGTACGCTTTGAACTGCTCATTTGGATACGCTATTGTAGTTTTTCTTTGTGATGCTTTGATCTCAGAGGAAGGGGGGTGTACATCAATATAATGCACAAGCCTATATGAAACAAAAGGCATTTTATGGCTTATCTGTGTTCTCACTGCAATTTCAATCAAAGACAAACCTCTGAATCATCCCAAACCCTGATATCACCTTTAGAACAAAGACTTTTGTGGAGCATAATATCACCTCTCACTATTAACATCACTCGAATCTCCCACTTTATCTCAACTATCATGTCTGTAAATGCTGCTCCTTGGTATTTTCCATTCCCCCATCATTTCCTGGGTATAGCCATTACTCAGAAACGGGGCTAATGCACTAGCTGTCTTAGCAAATTCATCACTCTTATTGTGTCTGCTTCTAGCAATATGGATTGTAATAGATACTTCATATTTCACTTTCCTTTCTCTCTCATATCCCTTTGTTCTTTTCTAATCATCATCTCCAACAACATTTGCCAGTAGGCTCGTTTCTTCAGTATTCAGTTTCCTTTGGATTCAAAAACTGATCTCACTTTCTCTCCTGATGTACTCTTGCATATTGTTGAGTTATTTCAGATATGCTGCTGCCTTTCGCTCCAGATTTCTGTCCATATTCCCTCTAGTTCCTCATGAATGCACTGACAGTTATTTCCATTGCACCTTATGTGATTGTGACCCAACTGCTCAGGAAAACTATTTAACGGGGGGGGGGGTGGCATTATCAGTCCCATGCAACAACATGGGCAGGAGAGGAAAAAAACATTAAATGTTATCTCCGTTGTGCTGGAAATAACAGAGGCTAAGGTAGAGCTACATAACTTACATACTCGAAAAACCTCTTTCTCATCACTTATTGTCCGGTTCCCACTGCAGGTCTGCAAAGCAGGTTCCCAGTGTAGATAAAGGAGTCTTCCATCTAAAGATGAGGCATGCAAAGCAAGATAAATGATAGCCCTTTTGCAGAGAGTCCATCCATTACTGCTTAAAGACACATTCTTCTAATTAAATAGTGGTTTTGCAAACTCTCAGAGACCTGAACTTATGACACTGCCTGTATATCCTCAGGCCATGGTCCATGTATCTCCGGACTCTCTGCTCTGACTGGCAGCAATTTTTTGGCAAAGGAAAGAGTTGCTAACATTTGTACCTTGAGATCCTGTAGCTAGAGATATAGCAAAGAGCAGGAAGCCAGTAGCACCTTAAAGGCTAACAAGATTTGTGGCAGCCATCTGAAGACGTGAGTCAATCAATTGATCGATCAATCTTTATTTTACGGTTATTCAGACCAAAATTGAGTCATGACTCATGTAAAGTTCCTATCCTGCCACAAATTTTGTTAGCCTTTAAGGTGCTACAGGACTTTTGCTCTTTTCTACCATTACCGACAGGCTAACATGGCTACCTATCTTGACTGAGTGGCAGATGCTAGGAACTGAACCTGAGACCTTCTGCATGCAAGTATGTGTTTTATCACTAGACCCTTATCCTAGGGAGAACATTCTACAACATGAGCACTGCTATGCTAAAAGACAGCATTCAGAAATCTTGGACTGTGCAAGATGTGTAGTGTGCATGATTCAGGGAGCATTGGAGATGTGCATTCAGCATGGTTGGATTAGGAACTTCCTGATATCTTTCAGCTTTGCTCCTCCAGTGTCCTAACTGGTTCAATTGGAGACTTCCTGCTCCTTTTAGCCCACTTCTTCCCAGTTTGCCTCCAGAACAAACAGAATGAAAGCAGAACAACAATTAGTTAGGTGGTTTCTTTCTCTTCTCTCTTTCTAACACAAAGCTTATTTCTCTTCTTAAAGAAATTATTTTATTTTATTTTAATTAAGTACATTTTGTTCCACCCCTCTTACAAGGGGCTCGGGGAGGTATACATCTGTCTCCCCTCTTTCATGTTGAGCTGTGAGCTTGATTAGGGTGAAAAAGAGAGAGAGAGAAACTGGCCCAGGATCATCTAGCAGGGACTTGGCCCTGAGTATCCCAGCCTTAGGCCAACATGCTGACCACCACACCACATTCTTGGTAGAGTTTAAATTTGCAAAGCGGAACAGAGCGCCAGCTGCTTAAAAGAATAAAATAGTTTTATTATGAAGATAAACAACTTTATATAGAAAGAAAGGAGAGAGAACCCTACAGTCTGATTAACTGTTGTCTTTGCTCAGTTTATTGTTGAGGCAAGCAGAGAGGAAGTGTGCTCAAAGGAGCAGGAAGTCTTCAACTGAGCCACCCAGGACACTGGAGGATATTATTTGAAAAATATCAAGAACTTTCTGACCCAAATATGCTAACTACACATTTCCTCCAATGCTCCCACCCACAGGACATTGCCCATATTCTGTTTAATCATGCACAATACACAATCCTTATCAATGATTCCTCTATATATTTGTGAAACAGCCTGGGGGATGGAACATGTCTGGCTGTCCAAGTTGGAATAGGGCCAATCAGGGTGCAGCCCTTTCAAGGCCCGTTCTTAGGAACGGGCTTTGAAGCTAGTACAATATATAAATGGGAAATCACTTCCCAGTTTTAAAAAATCATGTATAGCCTAGTCAAGATATTAGACAGGCAAAACAAAAATGAGCTTTGAATCAATTTTGCAGAGGTGAGACAAAAAGTTGGGCTTAAAGAACCAGTAGTGGCTTTTCAACTAAAAACAAAACAAAACAAAAACCTTGCTCATCTGTTTAGTCACCTGAGAGGATAAAAGATAAGAAGCCACATTCCATTCACTGGTGACACAGCAAATGGGATGAAAATAATTGGAGGCAGTGGGTTTAGTAATCTTTTTCCACCCACCCTGTCTTCATTTGGGCTGACAACTTGCTCAGGATGATTTTGGATTTTAAAGGAACATGCAGTGAAAAAATCACGCTAATCTAAATATCATGTATTTTGAGCTTGAGAGAAGGTTTGGAGCTGTGAATTAACCAGAGCTGAAAATCTAACAGCAGATAAGGTGCTTGTTTCAGAATGCCTGTTTGCTTCTGCTGCTTAAATAATTAATAGAAATAAATATAAATGCTATGTAAAGAAAAGAAATATGACCATGATATAACACACATCCAGTGGTCTCCCTCATCCAAAGGAAATTAAATGTGGCAGAGATTCTCCTGGAACTCCTAGGAAAATGGGGAGCCAATCGGTTAAAATTCCACTCTGTCAATGCGGGCCAAGCAGTTCAAATCTGCCAATAAGGTCCAATCAGTTTAAATTGGGAGTGCAGACAATGCACTCTCTACCTGGAGTGTGTTACCAATAGGGAGAAAGCACCCTTCTAATGAGGGCCAATCATGGGATTTATCTGTCCTCTTTCTGCTGCTTGCTGGGTGGAAGAGGTGCTGGTCTCTCTGAAAGGCCCTGCTGCTGGTAAGTTACTCCATTCTCAGCCTCTTCCCACCCTCCATCTTCCCCAGCTCATTTGTCTGTAGCTCCATTCTCTCCTACTGGTCAGAGCTCTCTGACAGTTGAACATTTGGTTGGGCTAAGATTTTATCCAACTGAGGCCTGGGTAAAACTGGGAGCTCCTGGCAAGGCTTTTCCTCCGAGGTGTCCTCCCTAACGGAATCTGGGCACACAACACCTCCCCATGGCCCTGCAGCTGGCCATCAGAGTGATCTTTGCTTTCCCTCACCCTCCCTCTCCTCAGAGGGGCTGGTGGGATCCTGCAGTCTTCCCCACCCAGCCTGGCCCTTGGGAGATGTGGGGGGATGGAAAGGAGGCACGGCCTTACCAGACCAGCCTGTCCTTTGGAAGATGTGGGGGTGGGAAAGTGGCAGCCCACCCCTCCATGGCCTGCCCAACAGGCCATTGGAAGATTATTTATTTATTTAATTAATTAGATGTGGAGTTGCATGGGAAGGTGGGGAAAGACACTGTTGTATGGGGGTGGGGGCGGTGCACCCTCCCCCCCACGGTGAGGCACTGGCTGTGGTGGCCTGGAGTGGCCTATTTGGACACCGCCATGCACAACCCTAGGAGGGGGTAGGAGGGCCAATGCCCCTCCAGAGCAGCTGTTTTTTTCAGGAGAACTGATGCCACCCTTCCCTCCTCCCCCCCTCTTTCTTTATCTCACTCTCTGTCATCTTCCTGAAGGTTTCCAGGCCTCATCTGGAAATTGGCAACCCAGTTGGCTGCATAGCTTGAGCCTTCGGGGGGAGGTGGGATATAAATAAAATGATGATGATGATGATGATGATGATGATGATGATGATGATGATGATGATGATGATGATGATGATGATGATGTGGAGTCAGGAATCACACCCAGCTCTTGAGATTAGAGGCTGCTACTCTTTAACCACTTCAGCACACTGGATCTCAAGACTGAACGGATAGCAGGGGAGGAGGGCCAGAACCCAGGAAGGCCACAGTGCAGGTGTGTGTGCTAGCACCCTGTTGTATTTCTGGGTGCAACAGGCTTTGCCTCTAGTAGAAGATAAAACTCTGATTGTGTTTCCCAGAGAACTTTGCCAAACAACAGGGAACCTTCTTCCTTGATCTCATTCCTTCCTCTTAAGCCAAGCATGCACATGAATGGCCACTAAAATATGAATCAGTGTGGAATGGCTGTGTGTCAGATACACAAATAACAACATAGCCAGCCTGGCAGCAAATATGCTGATCTTGTGGAGATGCTCAATAGCATTTGCATCAGGCAATTAAATATTAAACAGGCAGGAAAACAAGTTATCATCAGTTTCTATATTTACCAAATTGCATGTGGCTTCATTCACCAGCAAAGAAATTCAAGAAGCATCTGACTGCACTTACGGCATTCCTGGGTTTCAGGAATTCCTCTGTGGCTTGGATGCCTATTCCTTTTTCATAGATCTACATTTTTGTTATGTTGGGGGGGGGGGGCTCAAGGTTTATTTAGTGTTTCTCCCTTCCACACACAATTCAGTCAATAAGAGCTTTCTCACAAACCTGATCCAACTTGAGAAAAAGAACAAAAACACCTAACTGGTGCTTTTTGACCATTCATATTCATCATAGTTCCTTACAACAATCCTGTAAGTATGCCAGTATTAATATTATATTATAGATGGATGGCTGAGCATGAGAGATACTGATTGGCCTCAAGCCATCTAGTGAGGTCATGGCTCTGATGAGCTTTGGAATAGGCGGTGGTAAGTAGAAGTACTCCATCTAAGTGGGTTTTAAGGCCAAACTGCATGATGGACTTGTGAAGCAGTCAAATGCAGACAGTGCACCCCTTTGCAGACATTGGGTTGAATCCAGACTAAATTTTCCATGAAGAGGAGGCATTCCCACTAGGGGAACAGAACTTTCCTGCCACCCCCTTCCACTGCAGCTCACTGATTTCCCTGAAACGCTGCTTCTGGGGGACAGGGAACCCTGTGGAAGATCAAAGGCAGGAATAGACATGACATATCCCCATCCATTAATGGAAAATTTAGTATGGATCCACCGTGCTCATTGTGCAAACAGAGTTAGAGTAGAAGAGGAGATTGCAGCAATAGGTTTGACACTGAATTTGCACGCATTGAGCTAAGGAACGGCACAAACCTGTTGTGCATACAAAATGCTCTGTATTTTATAAATGGTTCCTGTTCCCGTGTACACATGTCTCTTTCTGCCACTGGCCAGGTGTCAAGGGCTGCTGCTTCAGATCACTGGTCCTTTTTATCTGTTTCATTACATATTTATATCCCGCCTTTCAATTCATTGAATGGTGCTTTCCACGTTCGCCTTTTTCTCTTTATTGAACCATTTGCTCATTCGCTTAGTCCTTATAAAGCCCTGCATTCCATTGTCCTCCTGTTTTTAAAGAGATGATTTGGGATTAAAAATGTTTTTTTCCGTGCTAGTGCCCTGATCTTTTCAGGTGTGAGATAACATTATTGCCCCACTTGATATAGAAGCTAGGCTGGCAATGATTCCAACTTCTTGTGTTACTGGAGAAATGGATAGGAAGAGGCGGTGGAAGCATTAGTGAAATGCACAATGTCAGTTTCTTTCTTCTTAACAATTAAATATTAGTGCAGCACTTCTCAACTGCCCTAGTTCTCAAGTGACCCCTACAGCAGGGGCTGTGGTGCAGGCACACATGCATGCATGTGCAGGGACATGCATGGGCGCACATGCACTCATGCCACTGCTCCTGCTCGCTGGGGCACTGACCTCCTCCATGCAGCCTCGGTGAGCTCTCAGGCAACATGGAGGAGGCCAGCGCTATGCGGCCGCCACTACCACAACCCCCAGGAAAGGGCCAAACAACCCCTTGAGGGGTCACGACCCCCACCTTGAGAACCACTGTATTACTACTTTTCTTTGTATTACTTATTACTACACTTACTACAATTACTATTACTGTATTACTACACATTAATTACTACACATTAATACTACTGTATTACTACACATTTATTTGGTCTTAAATACCATATTGAAAATAACATTCTGCTCCTAATAAGCTCTCCCTCTCCACCAGCAGCTGACACAAGGCTGTCTCAGGAAGAATGAATTAAGTTCCTTCAATTATGGCCACTAGTGATGCTCGCGTTCATCATACATTGGTAAGGAGTTGTTTTTTGTTGCCCTGTTCAAATCTGCGTTGCAGGTTGTTTCAGCTAGGCTTTCCTTAACAGCACTGTACGGGACATTTATGCCAATTTGGTGTAGTGGTTAGGAGTGTGGACTTCTAATCTGGTGAGCCGAGTTCAATTCTGCACTCCCCCTCGTGCAGCCAGCTGGGTGACCTTGGGCTCGCCACGGTGCTGATGGAACTGTTCTGACTGAGCAGTAATATCAGGACTCTCTCAGCCTCACCTACTTCACAAGGTGTCTGCTGTGGGGAGAGGAAAGGGAAGGCAAATGTAAGCTGCTTTGAGACTCCTTCAGATAGAGAAAAGCGGCATATAAGAACCAGCTCTTCTTCTTCATATGAACTCTCAGTCAGCAAGATGGAATTTTACTGACACTCTACCCTTGTTATGCTGCCATTCCTGTCTGCAGGCAGTTGTTTCAATAGACAATTAATTCAGTCACAAATAAACACTGTGTTTTTAAAAAACCCACAATACTGCTTGGTGTTTGTCCTTTGTGATGTTAATGGATCCCTGTCTGTTTGGATTGGAAGTAGCTTCACTCACAGGAGAGGAATGGGAAGGCGACTGTAAGCCGCTTTGAGCCTCCTTTGGGTAGGGAAAAGCGGCATATAAGAACCAACTCTTCCTCTTCTTCTTCTTGCACAATTTTGCAAGAACCTGTTACAAAATCTGTTTGGTTGACCGTTGAGTCATTCAGCACTGAACCCATAAACCTCACATATGAGTGACACAAATCACTGAAAAAGTAAGTTCCACAGTCGAATGTATTTGCTGTAAAATTAGTGAAATCCCTAATCATCCGTGGTGCTTCTGCTGAGAGGAGGAATTATTTGAAGGGTGTTTCTGGAAGATCTTTGTTGGGGAGGGGTAGAAGGGCTAGGCTCTTAAAGCCTTGCTTTGGACAGCAGATTCTTGAGTTTCTTGTAGGAACAGGAGGGGGGTTTGTTTTGCTATTTGCCAGAGTTGCCCATGTGGGATATCCTCACGTTACATCATTAGTGCCTGGAGCTTGGGAATGGGACTCCTTTCGCACAGTGGCTGCCAGTACAGAAAGTTTGCCATACATTGCGGTGCTTCTTGTATGAATTAATCTCTTGAGATCTTTGCACTTTAATAGCCCCACTAATGTGATGACTGCCAATAATCTTCAGATAGGGCAGAGGCCCCAGACATGGCGTGAGACCCAGTCCATGTTCTCCCGACCATTTGAGAAAAGTCTATTGGTATTGAAGGGAGGTTGGAACTCATATGAGAGCCACACAGTATGTTGTGTATGGTGCTTCTAGGCCACAGCACAGGTTTTTTTTTAAAATTGTTATTCTGTGGGATTTTATAGTGTATCATTGGTACAGAAAATGGATGGCACTGCCTTCCACCAGGCATTTGGTTCAGACCTGTGTGTAAACTGCACGGAGCTTTTATTACAACCCCAGATCGATTCAGTCCTTGCCGTCTACACAGAATGCAATTTCCGTTTGGATTTGGGGTGATTTAAAATTTCCTTCTGCAGCAAGGATTGATCCGGAGTGACCCTACCTTTATTGTGTGATATCTTAGAGTGCTTTTAATCCTGAATATATTATAAAATCACATTGTTTTTAATCGGGGCTCTCCTCCGTGGTAGAGGACCTGTGATTGGCCACAGGTGGTCATGTGATGAATTTGCCTTAAAGGAGAAGCCCCTAATTTCTCTCAACTTCTGTCGGTCCTGGATTTTTTCTCCCTTCTCTGCCTTTTTCGATCTTCTCCCCCTCCCCTCCAAGAAAAGAAAGATGCTCCCAGCTTGGCTCCTTTCCCCCCACCCTTCAAGAAAAGAAAGAAAGAGGCTTTGCTCCCCCCCCCCTTCTGAACTACCCTAACCACATGCAGAAGACTTTCCTGTTTCAATGGGGAGGGGGGGGAAGAGGAAGATCTGAGTTCAAAGCGATCTGAATTCAACAGGATTGACAATGGAATAAACAAAGTAAGTGCAGACTCTGCCCTGGTGACTAGCAACATCTACAGGGCCCCTGCTCCCTCCCGCCCCTCCCTCCCTCCAAGAAATCCACCCATGCGTTCTGCTCTGGACCTGTTTGCATTGTTTATAATCTGTCACCTCTGTTATAGTTTAATGTTAATGTCATTGTTATTATGAAAAGCTGAGTTCCATGTACTGTTTTCTGCATTTTATGCAAACCGCCCTGAGCCTCAGGGGAGGATGGTATATAAATAAACAAACAAGCAAACGTTGACTTATTTGCTTATTAAGTGATTTCTTCTTATTTACTAGAAACTGATTATGGCCCAATTATCACATATGAGAGGGCAATATATACATTAAATAATAATAATGATGATAATTAATAATTAATTATAACGGTCACTTTTTATTTAATGCTGAATTTTTTATTTGAATCTGTCCTCATGTGGCAAGATCTAGAATTTACTACACAAGGAAATCTCAGTGAAGAATAATATTCATGCTAATGGATCTGTTGCTTTGTTAGCCTATTTTAAATGAATAAATAAAATTGAATCATTTGAGGGTCCACTCAGAAATAAGGGACATGGGAAAATAAAGTAATTTTAAAAAGTAAAAACAAAATACAAGCACGGGGCATAAAAAAGCCTCTTTCAAAGTTAATAGAAGCAAGATATTTTTCTTAATTAGCAATGCTTGTTAATTATGGTTGCAAACATGGTAACAGAATCCACAGCCACTCATCCTCCTTCTAGGCCATCTGCCCTTCTCGAAAGCATGAGTGCATTCGCAAGGCCACTTTCTATAGACAGAAACAAAGTTAGACTTTCAATATCTGTGATTAGAAACCCAAAACATTTAAAATTTTCATTTAAAAAACAAATGATAGGGGTGCACAGATATTATTCCCCTTGGGGTACTATTTTCCTGAGACAAACCTTCAGTGCTCAAACGATTATCCTAAAAGTGGTAATAGCAGTTTGGAGGGTGGTTGGATGTCTCCCTTGGGGAAAGGAGGCAGGGGGGAAAATTAATCCTCAGCACAGCAATTGGCACCCAAAACCTACCCCTGCCCACTCCATGGTTGTTTTAAAAGATAATGCAAGATGTTTCCAGTTCTGATCATTGAACTCCAGTGTTCTAATCTACACTGTCGCACCTTCACACCAACAAGCTGAAGCGGGCCTAGATGCAAGGGAAGGTTAGATGATGCTCCTAGGCCTGTAATACATCTGGAAAAAGATGGACATTTGCCTGAGGCATGTTGACACAGGAGAGAGGAAAATCAGTGAAATGCCAGTTCATGTGCAGTGAAAAAGCACAGCTCTCCTTCGCATCTGGTGGTTATTCTCTCAGGACAAACCACAAAGCTTTTGCCCACTGGGAATGAGAGATTCAGAGCCGCTTATATTCATACAGCCACAGAAATAAGTGTTTTGGTCACAGTGACTTTGTATTCTGGCTCAAAGGAAGCATTTGACAAAACAGGATCCAAAGCACCCTGGGAGATAGATATACTTCAAAGTATACATAGGGGACTCAAGACACCTTTATTGGCATAATAAATCACATAGACCAAGAGAGACATGACTAAATATTTTTTAAAAACCCTGCATTATTCCATACGTAACTAAATTTGTTCCTTCTGAGTTAACAAACAATGACTGTGTACTTTCAACATATTCCCAAGTACATGACAACTTTAACAAGCTTTGTGAGATCCCTTTCACAGATTTTATAATAAAGTACTTAGATCTACATCTTGAAGTTAGATCTGACAAATAATTCTGAATTACAACTCGTTAGTTCAAAAGGCTGGACAATCTAGTGCAATTTTGATTAGTGTGTCCAGAACTTTACAACCATGCAAACAGTACCTTTCTGATGCAAGAGCTTGGAGATATCTTCACAGGGGGATCTGAGAAGAGGGCATATTATAACACACCCACACCAAAATCACCCTGGGGAAATACTTCCTAAGGATGCTTGAGCTGTTTGCCTTCCTTTCATGTGCTTGCTTGTGTGCCTGTGTGCGCCTTTGATTCTCCAGTGGGATGCTTTCACAATTTATGTCCTCATCTAATGCTGATGTAAATTCCACTGGTATCAATTGTAATGTCTCCGTTTACCTATCCAGAGTTATGTTTATCATCAGTTAGAATGCTTGCAAATCTTCACTCAGAATCTTCAGAGCTAGGAAATGATGGCTTTGGATGAAAGTTCTGCACTCATTACAGTTTCCATATTGCCTACAGACAATAACACACTCCATTAGACACCCATTTCCTGCCCAACAAACACCAAATAGCCATATTTCCCACAACTATATATATGCTCAGCTCAGTTCCCTGCCCTCTCATCTGCCGACTGTTCAGTTACACAGAGAGGAGGCAATTGTTAACAATGGGCTAGCAGAGCACATTCATTTATTCCCTCCCTTCATTTATCCCCTCCTGGGTGTTAGGTGGACTCACAGCCCTCAGCCACCCGGTCTCCCTACTCACGCTGAGCAGAGGGGCTTAGCTACTTGGCTGAGTAAGGACCCACATTTGATACTTCTCTCTCCTGCTGGGTGTTAGGTGGACACAGGGCTCATGGCCACGTGAGAAAGGTCATGTTCATGACCGCTACTTTAGGGGATCAGCATTAGCAGTCTCAGGGGACTTGGTGATGCATTCCATCTCCATCACCTCTGCCAAATCCTCCACCATGGCACGCCTGGCATCCCTGCTGATGCTGGCCTTCCGATTAACTACTGACAACCAGTACTGGCAGGCAGAGATATTAGGCTGCAGATCATTCTGCTGCCTAGTGTCTCCCACCCGCTGTTTCCTTTGGCCACACCTGTTGGCCTGTAGCCTCCACAGACATGTAGCTGAGGCTGAGCTCCTCTTACCCTTGTAGGCAGGTCCTGGAGGAGATGACATCCTGTGCTGTACTCTTCTGTTCCACCAAATGCACCATCCTGGCATAGGTGGAGTTCCTCATCCCCCTCTTCCTGCCACTCACACACCAGACAGGCAGACTTGATGATGTGTGGATGTGGGCGGCTGGGCAGCAGCAGGTCTCAAAACAAGGACCACTTGTCAAGGGGGGGGCAGCCTCCCAGGTGGCCTTGACAGTGCTCCCCAGCCCGAGTATCCTTCACATCCTTCACCAGCATGTTAGTACCCGCTTCTGTAACCATGTAGCCACAGATGATAATTGGGAAGATCCCCCTCACTGGCTTTAATGGTTCTAATCAAACAGCCATCAGAGATTTGCCCTCAGAGCTGCAGGGAGGGAGCAAGGCAATGGAGTGCAGGATATGCAAAATCTATAGTGTACAACAGTGATCCCCAATCTTTTTTGGGCCGGGGACCAAGGGGGAAGAGGGAGGCACTGGGACGCTGGTGGGAGCAAACGCGCAGGCATGGTAGCTCTGCGCCTACACATTTGCGCCCGCCGGTGCCCATGACTCTCTTCCACCCACAGCGCAGCACTCGCTGTGCCACGGGGGGAGGAAGGTGCAGGCATGGGTGCATTGGCAGGTGCAAATGCACAAGTGTGGCAGCTCCGCGCCGGTGCGTTTGCGTCCGCGCCGGTGTTGGTGCCTGTGCCTCCCCCCCCCCCCTGCAGCACAGCACTCACTGCGCTGGAGCCCGGGAGTGATCGGCTGCTGAAGTGGCCAATCGCTCCCAGAGCAGCAAGCGCTACATGGGGGGGGGAGAGGTGTGTCCACTGGCGGGCTAGCACAGGCGCCTCCCCCCACCATGGCCCGGTACCGAGGGCTCCATGGCCTGGTACTGGTCCGCAGCCCAGGGGTTGGGGAAGACTGGTGTACAAGATTCAAAAGGATATGAAGAATATCCTACAGGGGGCATCGGAGATGTGTCTTTAGCATAGTTAGATCAGGAATTTCCTGATATTTTTCAAATAGCCTCTTCTAGCTCACTGGAGCCTTTCTACTTCTTTAAGCATACTTCCTCTCTGTTTGCCTCTTGAATGACATAATGAACAAAGACCAGACAGTTAGGGCTAACACTCTCTTTTTATGCAAAGTTGTTTTCTTAATAAAACTATTTTATTATTTAAGCCACCTCGTGCTGCACCCCTTTTTCCATATCTGAACTCTGCCAATGTGGAATATGTGAAAGAAAGCTACATCCTGACGCTAGAAGGCAAAAAGAGATAAGCAGACAGACTCTGCTTGGAATAGGTGAAGCACCTGGGAATGCAGGAACTTTCTCACTCTGTCTCCTTCCCACCCAATGATGTGGCACAAGGAGGAATCTCTCTACCTCCTCCTGCAATACACTAAAGAAAGCAAACACTGCAAGATGCCATAGGTTTCCTGTGTTTTCTCCTCAAAAGGAGACCCATCCTGGTAAACATTCACCACTGAACCTCAGAGCTAAGCTTTATATGGTGGTGTTCTTGTGGCTGCCACCATTTTAATTTGAAAATGCTGGAGGGGTCCACAGCACAGTCCTCCCCCCCCCCCCAAAAGTGCTGAAACGGCCCTGGGGAGGGATCAAAGTGCCTCAGTCCACTGTGCTGCGAGCTTGATCAAGATCAAGCCCTTATGGCATTTTAAAATGATGTTAAAATGGCACCATGGCAGCCATGAAGATCCTGAAGATCCTGTCCCATCTAGTTTGGCCCCAAGCTGTCATTCTTGCCTGCTCTTCTATTAATGGCACTCTGGCCAAGGTCCTGGTCATGCCATTTCGAACCAGTTTCAAAACCACTGAAATGTACAGTGTAGATGTGTCCATGACCATGACTAAGCCTTTGGTTATGTTATTCACCTTTGTACCTATTCCAATCCCACATATGGCTGCTGAATAGCCAATTAATATTGTAGCTGATGTATGCAGATATCCATCTGAGACATTTAATTGGCTTCCAGGACTTCCAGTCTCACATGGTATAGCCTCATTTTTCTATTTGTATCATAAATCAAATAGCAATAACTTTTAAAAACTGCTTTCTTGTCACAGTTCCTGGCAGTTTTAATGGTATGTGTCTAGTTTGTCTCTGTATTCTCTAGAAATAATTATATACCGGCCTTTAATTGTGCTGTTTTATCTATACAGCCGTGTGTGTGTATGTGTGTGTGTGTCAGCAGTAATCCTTTATGTGAATCTATTGATGCACATATATTTTATATAAAAGAGTAATACTCCTCAGAATTATAGTACTAGTATATTACTATTCATCTCCTGATGTCTTAGCACCTGCAGATTTATAGAAATATCATTTTGCTAGGAAGTGTGATCTATGCTGTATTTATTTTAAGATACATTGCTTAAAGCAGCAAAGTTTTAAATAATGGAAGATAGATTATGTCTGTGGGATATTCACCCTCTGTTCTCCTGTTGCTTGCAAGTTCATTGTTCCCCTTCTCTTCTCATTTCATCATTACAGGACATTTTGAAAAGGGACATAAGAAATTAACAGCCTTAACAATGCACTCCAGTGTTTTACTTTGCTTTGTTTTCCTGAAGCACGAAGGTGTCCAGTGTCTGGAGCTCCAGACACATTGAGGTGGCCTGCTTCCAACACTGAGCATGAGATTAAAGACAACAACATTGTGGGGCTACTCCTTCTGTTTTTGTTTTTAGGAAGTGTCCAGGTCCCCTCCCAAGTCCCCTAGACTTCTTCCACCCACTCCAGGAGTCCCCACCCCACCAACCCCAGCACACAGGCTGCAGCAATGTCCCAACTCACCTTGGGCAGGCAAGAGGCCCTGGAAAAGGGTCAGCAATTCTACCACGGTCAGGTCATCCAGCAGATGCTCCCCAAGTCCCAGAGGGCATGGAAGACACATGCTGGCAATCCTCACGGTTGAAAGAGCTGGGAGATCTGAGACAAGAAAGGAAGCTCCTGCAAGACATGCCCACACAGAGAGGAGGAGTGAGAGGCCTCTGGGCAATTGAGCCAGCCCCTTGATGGGTCTAGCAAGAAGAACAGCCCCTCATCACCAGCAAACTCACCTCAAGCTCCCATGCATGTCTCATGCCCCAACAACCACAAAGACAGGGAGGGCAAGGCTGCAGATGTACATCTGTTGGTCAGAAGGCCTAAACCACCTCGTGTCCTGCCTGCTGTTGGGTGTAGTCATGACTGCCAATTTAAAACCTTGGGGGTTGGAGCACAGTGGTGGAGAACCCGGAAGACAGTTGGGTGTAAAAGGAGAGATAAGGGAAGTGCTCAGGGTTGGATGAAAGGAGGAGAATGAATGAGAAGGAGAGACAGTGAGAGAGATAGAAAAGGTGAGTGACGGAAGGAAAGAGAGTAACACGGGGGAGCAGAAGAGGAAGGTGGTGAAAGGAGAACAGCAAGGAAGAGCTAGAGGCCTGGGGGAGCCAAAAGAAGGGAGCTGCAAGGCCAACAGAGGGCACCTCACCCTTAGAAGAACCCCAAGGCCTTTACTGGAAATTTACACAGAATCACCCTGAATTCAATAGCAGGACTGTGTGTAGGGCTGCCAAACTCCAGATATCTTACCATTGTTCCCTGAGATCCGTTCTCCTTCAGTGAGGGAAGTCATCCAGACTGCCTCCTCTTGCTCCAGACAGGTCTATGCAAACGTGTACTGATCTGGCTCAGAGTGAGGCTGACCCTCCAGTTTTAGTTCAGTTCCACTGGAGAGAGGAAACCGTAAGGAAAAAATGTTTTGTTCCCCTGGAGAAAATGGCTGCTTTGGTGGATAGATTATATGCATTATATTCTGCTGAGATATTTCCTTTTCCACACCCCACCCTCTCCAGGCTCCACCCAAAACACCAGGTATTTCACAACCCAGAACCAGCAACCCTAGCTGTGTACCAAGAGTAAAAAAAAACTTTGTATCTGGTGTTCAGGTAGTATTTTTTTTCTGTTATTGCTTAAATTATTGTAGGATACTGCTGGCTCAGACTTCAGCTCTATATGGCTTGTTCAGGTTATGGTGGTTCATTACCATTACTTTCATTGGGGAATCTAGTGGAGAGTCTAGGGAATCTGTAAAAGATAATAACTACAAATGTGCACAGTCTTCCCTCTAACTCAGCCTTTCTCAACTTTTTTACCATTGAGAAATTACTGAAACATTCTTCAGGTTTCAAGAAACCCCAGAGGTGGCACAGTTGTGCAGAATATGGTTGGGAAGCATAACTGTGACACACCCACCTGAGGCCACTCCCCTTCCAGGCCCATCATTTGCCATTTCAGTAGGGGTAGGTGGGTTGACATGACCATATATGGTCATATCACCCGATAAATGTTTAACAAATTTTTAAAATATATTGTAAATGTAAATAATTCTTACCCATTTGGGAAGCCCTCCCAAGGCCATTAAGAAATTACAGTAATGCAGTGGTCCCCAACCTGCAGGCCGCCATGGCGCCAGGCCGCAGCTCCCTCTCCCCGCCCCCCGCCCCCCCCCCCGCAGGCTTGTGCCCCGGGGAAGCTTCTTACTGCGGGAGGGCGGGGAGAGGGAATCAGGGCCGGGCCGCGCATCGTGCATGTGCGGCCCGCGGGCGCGGCCGGATGCGCGGGCATGGCCCGTGCGGGCGCGGCCCGATGCCCTGCCGGTCCCCAGCCTCAGAAAGGTTGGGGACCACTGCAGTAATGGATGCAGAGATAGAAAAATGGAATAGGGAAAGAACCTAGGTATATGGCAAGGAAAACTACCACAGGTATCTTTTGAATTAGTGGATAATTTAGACATAGTTGATATATGGAGAATCAGAAATAAAAACTCACATGAATATGCTTTTTTTTTTCAGCCAGACATAGGCCATAGTCTAGGATTGATCCTATATGGGTATTGAAGCAAATTAAACTTATGACTTTAAATGTAGAAATTTTGCCAGGTGTAATTTCTGACCATAAACCTGAAGTGTTAGAACTCAAAGAGTTGAAGGCCAGAGGGAGATTTAGATAAACATTAACTGATCTATTGTTACAAGAGGTGGTAAAGGATTGTAAGCAGAAATAGACTGAATTTTTAAATTTCAACCTGGATAGAGGAACTGAAGACCAATCAGTGTTCTTCCCAAACAGGCAGATTAAAAAAAATATGAGAACATTAATAAACGTAATTGAATATTATTCAAGCCACCCAGATAAACAGTTAGCCTTACTCTTCTGAAGGCCCCTGAACAAGGTGATCCCACATCCCACATAACTTCTGCTGCTTTGCAAGCCTGGTGCACTCTGCTGACACACTGGAGGATACAAATCATTCTACCATAACAGAGTGTTAAGGGATCTACAACTTTAGAGAGTAAATCTTATATAACAGTGTGCTGCACTATGCCCAGGACATTTTCTTCTCCCACCAAGGCAATCCACCCTTCTTTTGCTAGATGAAAGAAGAATCTCACTAACACATGGCTAAATGCCTCTTTAATAATGAAGCATGAGTGCAGCTGCTCAGACATAAGCATCACAGTATCCTCTGCTAAATCAATACAGCCTCATTATGTATGAATTATTAATACTGCTTATTGATCACCATTGTTCGTGCACAGTCCAAAATGAGTCACGCCTTTACAGAACCACATAAGGACATGATTCCCTACTTAACAATCTAATTTTAGGTACTAATAAATGTCCAGTTATCAAGAAGTCACAAAACTTGTTCTTCATCTGAAGGTTGGAAACCCCCAATGAAAACCTGGGGTTTCCACATCATAATCCAGCACTCTAGCCATCATGCTATACCGGATCCTATCCATTTTTTCTTCAGTCAGAGCTCCAGGCTGTTTTTCCACATCCTGATTTGTTTTTGGTCTTACAGCATAGCTGGGGAAAACAGCGAAAAGGAGACCAAAGGTTTTAGCTATTAATCATTTATTTAAAACTCATTTATTTAAAACTTCCTTGCAAGACTCAAGGAAGTTTACAATATAAATGAAACATTATTAAAAGAAATTGTTAAAAACACAATAAAAGCAACAATTATTAAAACCCAATAAAATATTTTAAAAATTAAAACTCCAATTATGACTGCCAATTAAAAACCACATATATCAAATAAAAACTTAAATAAAACGGACTTTAATTGCCTCCTGAAGATCAACAACAAGGGAACAAAGCACACCTCCACAGGGAGGTTGTTCCATATTTGGCGGGGCTAGTACTGAAAAGGCCCTCTTTGATGTGCTAATCAGTTGAGCCTTTTTCATTGGTGGGACAGTCAGGAGGGCCTTTCCATGTAATATGGAAGGACCATATGGAAAAAGATGGTCCTTCTGATACCCCTGCCCCAAGCCAGGTAGAGCTATCAAGGTCAAAAGCAACACCTTGAATTGGTCTGAGGAGCTGATTGATAGCCAGTGAAAATGCTATAGCATTGCAATCAGACACATATGCATTTTTGGAGCCCCAGATTTGCTTTGTATATCTAATTTTAATCCCATTCTTCCTCTCACAGTAACCACAGTGATCCTATGAAGTGAGATAGGGTGAAAGAATGATTGGCACAGTGTCAACTAATGAGCTTCAAAACTAAGTGGGAATTTGAACTGGGGTGTCCACAGATCTGGCCCAGTTTTCTAAACACTAAAATACATTGGCTCGTTAACAGTGCAATCCCGAAAGAGGTATATTTTTTAAAACTCATGGGCTTCTTAGGACTAATAAAATGGTTAAAACAAGCAGATTGGGCAGCTTATCAAACAGAAACTGGTATTTAAAAATCATACACCATTACATTTCGAACTCACATCGGAAAATAAACTGACCTTGAAAACATGGATTCTTAAATGTGTTTTAATTTTTTTATTCCATTTTTGTCCTACAAATGAATGGTAGAAAAGGTATTCATTTCAGTTTGAGTTGACTGATAGACTGGGAATTGCCCACAAATAAAAAAATTTTGCAAGCAAATGAAAGATTTGACAGGGTATGTTCTTCTACTCAAACCTGTCAGTATCTACTTGTATATTTAAGTATCTGGAAGTCATGAAGAACTGCCTAGTGAAGGAAACGGGCTAGACAAAAGCCAAAAAACAAGACTGAGGACCAGACTAGACTTATGCCAGCCACCAGTAGGATCTATGGCTGCTGTCTTTAAAAAATGCCAGAAAGGTCAACCTGTGGTACAGCCAAAACAGGGATCCTCCCAGCCCCATGCTTTTTCAAGTGTTGGAATAGTTCCTCCTAATGGCTGTTTGAAAAAAAATGCCCTCCTGTTATTTTTAAATGGCTGATTGTATCTCTAAAATGGCAACAGCAACCAGAGGTAAGACCGCTAGCCACCACAGCGTTTGGCTTGGTGCTGAGGTGCTGCTGATCAATGAAAAAAACAGACCTGTTTAACTGTTTTTTGCACATGTTTTAAAGTTTAGATACTGAGGAGTAAGTTTCATGTTCACAATATGATTATAACTAAGGGTCTGTCCAACTTTTAACCAATCACAATGTTGTTTGTGTTGGAATTGCAATCAGCAAGTAATTTCGTGAAAGCAATCCTGAAAGGTTGCTGTAAAGTTATTAGGCTGCTAAACTGTGCCTATGTACTCAATAGTGACATCAAATAGCCACAGCTGGGATTGCAGTCGAAAAACCCTGAACACATAACCTGAGAGATCACTTTGTTTAAACCAGGCTACCGCCTACTTCCTCTTTCTTCAGAAAGAGAAAGCTCTTTTGCTAGCATGGAGGAAATAATCCTCTATTAAGCTCTCAGCTCTCTCCATCTGCTGATGTGTGGACATGTAGTCCTCATGCAAAGCCAGCCATAGGGGCTTGCAATGTGTTTCTTTGTTACTACTTTTAAGCTTTTGTGCGTTGCTTCAGTAAGGAGACTGAAGCAGATGAATTGGATATATATTTCTTATAATCTTTCCAGTAAAGATTGCTCCTTTTAAATCTCAAAGTGTTGTGAGTCTGAACACTACATCCACTAGTCCCACTCTGGGGCTAACATCCAGGAGCATCAACAGCACACATCTCTTTCTTGACTCTAACTGGGAGCACTTACAAATGGAGAATATATAAACACTCTGAAATCAATGCCAGGCACAAGATTCAAAGGAGTCCTCTACCTTTCAGACCTTCAGGGAAAACCAGTTCTTGAAGACTTTGACTCTTTCCACACAAGTGATACTGCTCAGATTTGCATTTTTTAAGGGCTGGCTTTTCTGTCTGTTTCCACATTAAAATCTGCCGTTCCAGGCACAGACACGAATTGCCCTCACACTCACCACATGGTTAAGGAATTCCCAGCTACAGCAATTTCATTTTTAAGGTGAATTCTAATTCAGGGCTGCCCAATGAAGAAATGCTTGCATTTGGGCTTTTCCCTGAGGCTGCCATTTTGAGTCATATGTGCATGCCCCTTTCCTTGTCGCCATCCTCCCTTTCTCCCCCTCCCTCCCTCTGTCCCAAATTCCTGACTTTTTAAAAATGGGGTGATAGTGTTACAATGCTGTTTCTAGCTATACAAAATAGTGGCAGTCTTGCTCATTACACTGCATCAGCACTATAACGCAATAACTTACTTTTGAAAAAAAATTATATCCAGTATACTTGGAGGGGAAGGGGATGGTGATCAAAGGCACAGAAAGGTGGAATTAAGGGGCACAATGAAAAGAAAGGTGAAAGCAGGCACCATTTTGCAAAAAAAAAATGGAAAAGGGGAAGGGAGCAAAGCATCATGGGAGACTGCCTCCTTCTGACTGTCAATGCAGAAAACATATAGCAAATTACAGTCTGGGAAATGAGGGAAGGAAAGCCCAAATGTGGAAAGAAAAGGATAAATTCACAGCATCCAAGGGAAATCCAAAGTGAGGCAAAACCAAGATATGTCTCAAATGCAGAAATGGTATTAGTGAAAGCTCTCTGCACTCACATACATCACAGCAGGGACACAGCATATTTTCATAAAAATATAATGAAACAGTTACACTTTATTATAATGCAACATTGGAAAAATTCAGAGCTCTCATAGAAACACGGTCACATTTGGAAAATTTGGAAAATTCAGGACATTGTCAGCAAAACTCTTACAACACATCACAACCCAGCAAGCAATACAAAAGAAGGATAATTTAATGAGGAAACAGTAGTACATAATTATATGGGAAAGTAATCCAGTGAGGTAAATTAAGAAATATAAATGTGTATGTTTATGTGGATATTACAATAAACATAATTAATAATGTGACCAATCAATATGATGAGAGGGAAAGGAATGAGAATTTATGCCTGTTGTCTATACTGTTGAGTAAAATGTACAGAGCTTTAAAAAGAACAAGAGTGAATGAAAAAAATACCCCTTAAAGAGGCTCAGATGAATATGCTTAATAATAAGATGCTATTAAAATATAAAATCTGTAACATTAAAATTTATATACTGGTCAACAAGAGGTAGAATGTGGCCACAAGCGGGTGGTCAGCAGGGCCTGGCTTGGGGGGTGGTGCCTGTCGTCCTGTGGCCCCCCTTCCCGTCGTGGAGACTCACCGGGGCCCGGGCGGGTGTCGGCATCCAGGAGGCAAGTTGGGCAGCGCTAGGGCACACGGCTCCGCATGGCGTGCGATGGCTCGGAGTGGCAGTTCTGTGGGAGCGCCCCCGCGGCAGTCCCCTGTGCAGCGCCACCAGTTTGGGGCGGGCGTGGGAGGCGTCAGCGGGCTGCTGGCTGCTGAGTGGCTCGCCGGCGTTGTCCTAGTCAGCGGCGCCATCTTGGATCCCTGGAGTTTGGCGCGGCGGCGGCAGAGAAGTCCAGGGAAAGCGGGGAAGCATCGTCAGAAGGTTTGGCATGGGCGCGGCAGTGGCAAATTCCGGGAACAGGCCTTAGCCTTTTATTTAATTTTATATTTAATCTTATTGTCTTAATTTTATTTATATTTTATATTTAATCCGCTCCGCAGGAGTGGATTAAAAGTGTGTACATTTCCCCCAGTAAGGAAAAGAGTTGCTACCTCTTCTGATGAATGTCCTGGAACCAGAGGCAAGAGTGGAGCACTTACTTCATCTTTCTCATAACTATAAGACACCAACATGTTGCCTACAGTCTTTATCAACTCTCTTCCTAGTCTCTTTTGGTCTAAATTTCACTGGTTTATTAATGCCAGCGAAATTGAGCAATGCTCTTCATTTAAGTATCTTTAAGTAGAGCCAGTTCGGTGTAGTGGTTAGGAGTGCAGACTTCTAATCTGGCATGCCGGGTTCGATTCTGCACTCCCCCACATGCAGCCAGCTGGGTGACCTTGGGCTCGCCACGGCACTGATAAAACTGTTCTGACCGGGCAGTGATATCAGGGCTCTCTTAGCCTCACCCACCCCACAGGGTGTCTGTTCTGGGGAGAGGAATGGGAAGGTGACTGTAAGCCACTTTGAGCCTCCTTTGGGTAGAGAAAAGTGGCATATAAGAACCAGCTCTTCTTCTTCTTCTTTGTCATGGCGAGTACATTTAAATGCCATCATTTTACCGGCATGTTGTTCAATGGGTGCCATTATAAAATTCTTTTATGCCAATGGTGGCCAGTTAATTTCTCTCACACTAAATGTCTTTCAGGGTAAGATCGTATCACAACTTCTGTATGGCAGAGAGATTTGGGCCTGGCAGGGAACATTTTGGATAAATTTGAAGTTGTCCAAAATACTTTTATTAGGAACATTTTGGGTTTTCTCCAAAGCATACCAGCTGCCTTCCTCAGAAATGAGGTTGGGCTTCCAACTATTACCTCCATAGTGCACCTGAAACTCCTGAAGTCCTATTTATCACTTAATAAACCTGAGACCCACCTAGTCTAACTCAACTTTCAGTTTTATTTAGGAAGGAACTACTGGACAGCAACACTTTCACCTACCTTGCATTACTCCCCAACCTTGATTTGATTGAATCCTGGGAATTTTGTAAAGTTCAAAATTGGGTTCATGGGAAAGATGCCTTACATGACAGGGATCTGATCCAAAGCACTAAATTTTCCAGGTGGTATCTGAGGCTTAAACATGCCAGATCTTTCTCCAGATTCCCAAATGATCTAACAAACACCCATCTTAGAAAAGCCTTTACTTGTGTAAGGTTTCAGACCTTAACGTCTGCATACTTGCATAGCAGATTTAATTAGGTCCCACCAGATTGTTGGTTGTGCCCTTGTGGGCTTAACCAAGTAGAAGACCTCATCCACTACATCCTGTATCACCCTCTATACAACGACATTCGAATCAGTTTGAATACTGTACTGTCCACCATCTCTGGATCTGATGATGATAAAATAATATTTCTCTTGGCAGATGTTTTCCCTCCTGTCACTTTAATGGCTGCTAATTTCATTTTCATTTTCTTATCCATTATTATTAGAAAAAGATTTGTTTCAAGTATGGCTGAGGAATCCGCATTTCAGCTTTTATGTCACTTCACTGATTTTATTCTGCATTCACAATTTTCTTATTGTGATCACCTGATCACCTATTGTGATCAGGCTGCCCCCCCTTGTCTCTATAACATTTATTGTAGGGACTAGGGAAAATTCCTGGAGTGTCACTGTAGGCCATTGGAGGTGAAATGGAGGCCATTTTCCTCCTCAGTTCACCATAAGAAGGAAATTTGGGGCTAGAGGCAGGTAATTCCCTGCCCTTTTTGGATAAATGGGAAGCCTAATAAGAGAATTGCTTGGTAAGCTGTTGCACAAAGTAATGCTTACAAAATTAACAAACCATGTTCATAGCAGGGACAATTAACTATTCATTAGAGGGCACTAATGACTCCAAGAGCTCCAACTGGATGATTTTTAGTAGTTTTATTATTATGTTTCCTTCTTGTTATTCTGTTTAATTTCCTCTTTAAAAATCTTTGTCTAATCATGTTGTTAAGCACCTACCACTCCCAAACAGTGAAATATTCAGGGGCAATGCTACGTAGTTTAGTGTTCTTTGGATGAGGGAAACTCAGTTGTGGGGGGGGGGGGGCAGAGACAGACAACATTGGCTCATGCTTCAGTATTATAATCTATCTGTCTACAGTTGTGGATATATATGAGTGTGCTTGAACTGGTTTTGAGATGTATGTCTAAAAAGGTAAAGGTAAAGGTATCCCCCGTGCAAGCACCAAGTCATGTCTGACCCTTGGGGTGACGCCCTCTAGCGTTTTCATGGCAGACTCAATACGGGGTGGTTTGCCAGTGCCTTCCCCAGTCATGACCGTTTACCCCCCAGCAAGCTGGGTACTCATTTTACTGACCTCGGAAGGATGGAAGGCTGAGTCAACCTTAAGCCGGCTGCTGGGATTGAACTCCCAGCCTTATGGGCAAAGCTTTCAGACGGCTGCCTTACCACTCTGCGCCACAAGAGGCTCTGATGTATGTCTACATGTTGCCTTAAAGAAAGGAAGGAGGACGTTGTAGCCTCTCATACAAATGAGAGACAGCACGGAGCTGCATTGTTCCCTGATTCAGTAATCCATTGTGTGCTTGACAGGGCTCAGCTTTGTTACAATGCTATGGTTTATATGTGGAATTTTTAAATCCTGACAGCTTTTTTAGACATTATGTAGAAGCCAAAATGATGTTTGTGTCATACCTGAAATTCTTCAAGACTCCCTATTTAATTTACACTAGTCCTTTGCTCCTGTCATGTGACAGTTTCTTTGGAAGTGGTAAAATATTTAAGATCTTCTGCACAAACTATTATTCCTGAGACAAGTTTTCCTTTTTCTGTTGTCATCCCAAGCACATTTCAGCAAAACCAATTTGGAAACTCAATGATGCTTTGAGGAGGATACTTTGAGCTGAACCTGTATTTCTTGTTTATACAATATAAACAAGGACTTGGTGCCAGAATGGAAAGCATTTAATACTGGGAATGCTATAAATTCCCCGCGACATTTTGCCTTGGCTTGTGATTCAGGGTGATATTTAGTGTTTGTTAAAGATCTCCAGTCAAGGCTGCAGGGCCACTTGTCTCTTCCTGTGTGATAAATATTTTTTCTGCATTAAAAATATCACCACAGAATATAGATTAACAGAGAATGACAGAACAATGGCAAGACATTTTCTTGCCTGTGATTCCGAGATTTTAGCAGATCCAGCCTCTTTAATCCAAATCTCCCCCCACTCTTTAATGATATAAGCTGTTTAACTAATATACAGAATTTGACTTCTTGTTTGTTTGTTAGTTCAATTAAACATCGTTAAACTGCTCGTACAGAGTGGTAAAATAAAGTGCTAAGGGGTAAAGGGGAGGAGAAAGGGCGGGCCCTGTCCGTGATAAAAACTCGGAAGGACAAGTGGCACTCAAGGGCCAAGTGGCCAATTGCACGCGGCTCCCCATTGGCTACTTGGCCCGTCCTCAGATAAGCACTCCGGTGAGTCGGCCATCTCTAGAGTCAGCTGTCCTCGCTTCTGCGCTTCCACCAAGGTAAGTACTCTCCCGCCAGCCACCTAGGGACCTTGCTCGGGGAGTGGGGGGCCACCCAGGAAGGGGGGGTGCCACAGGCCCGTGCCCCGGCCCTGCTTCTTTCCCTATGCCCAGCTACGGGACTTCCCCAGGGAGGCGCTGCCCCAAATCCAGCACACCTGCCACATCCACGTGGTGGGCTGCCTTGCCCCACTAAGCTGCGGCCACCTGTATGCCCGCTGCCAGCACAGCCCTTCGCGCCATGTCACTGCCCATCACTTCGGCCACCTGGCCACCCTTCTCCCCGGCCCTGCCACGGCCCGCGCCCTGCCACTTACCCAAAGAGGGGCCTAGCTGCCACCTGCCAGCTCCGGAGTGTTGACGTCATGCCGCTGCTCTGCCGCCATGCCCCTGCTCTGGCCTCGCTGCTAACGCGGCACCTGCATGCGCAGCCTTCTTCCCCCCCCCCAAACATGCCCATTTTTATAAATGGGATTTGTTTCTAATTGATACATAATTCCTCAAAACATGGCTCTGGGGGTGGCTAGCAACTTATTGCGAATAATTAAAGTCACAATATTTGTAATTCACCAAAAACCCATTCAAGCAGCAGATAAAATGCTCATAGTGCCAGGCTGAGAAGGAAGCAACTGCAAGCTGTCTCCTTAACAAGAATTTAATACATTATAAGTATCCCTACTCTTGCTGGTTCAGGGCTATGACCTATGTTCTCTGCTTGCTAGGATGAAGAAATGCATGGGTGTTGCCTTCATGTCTGGGGTTCTGGGGGGGGGGGGTGAACTTACAATTTTGGCTAGTGCTAGAGTGCACTCCCCTTCCATTTGCATTTTGTTTATATTAACATAATAAATTAAGTTGATCCCTGCATAAAGATTTTTGCCTGGATTTCTATAAAAGGGGGACCAGAATGAACTATAAATATATATAGAATGAACTATAAATATATATAGAAACCCACATGAGTTTCCATTATAAATATGGAAATATATAAGAGGCTAGACAGGATAACTGCAGTGGGGATGTGAACATGGGCTCTGGTCCCAACACTTCCTCCCACCTGCTGGAGAGCAGGGAGAAGAGGACTGCCCATGATTGATAGCCCTGCTCTATGGTGAGCTGTCATCTGGCAGGCAGGGCCATGAGCAGAGGTTGGCTGCAGAGCACTGCGTCACGAGGCACAGTTGCCAGGTCTGGGTTGAATACTACCTGGGGATTTGGAGGCGGGAGCTGGGAGTGGGTGGGACTGGGAGTATGATGGGGCAGTGGCATGTAGCTCTATGGAATCCACCATTCAAAAGCAGCCATTTTTTCCTAGGGTCCTGATCTCTTTCATACAGAGATCAGGTGTGATTCCAGGGTATCCACAAATTGCATTTGGAGACTCACAACACTATTTGGAGAGTCTATTTCTGCCTCAGTAGAAGAGAGCCTGCTTGGCATGCAGAAGGTCCCAGTTTCACTCCCTCTCATAGCCAGTTAAAAGGAGTCTCTGAAAGACCTCTGCCTGACACCCTGCAGACCTGCTGCCAGTTTCAGTAGCCAATACTGACTCTGATGGACTGAGGAGCTGAGCCCAGGTGAAAGGCACCCACAAAGGCCACAGAGCAGGCCTACAGGCTAGCACCTATTGCTTTCCTGGGTGTAACAAGCTTTGCTTTCTAGTACAATATAAAATTTATTTAGATTAAAACTTCTGGTCTAAATTAAGCTCCAATATTGCCCATAAGAGCCTCTTGTGGCGCAGAGTGGTAAGGCAGCAGAAATGCAGTCTGAAAGCTCTGCCCATGAGGCTGGGAGTTCGATCCCAGCAGCCGACTCAAGGTTGACTCAGCCTTCCATCCTTCTGAGGTCAGTAAAATGAGTACCCAGCTTGCTGGGGGGTAAACGGTAATGCTTGGGGAAGGCACTGGCAAACCACCCCGTATTGAGTCTGCCATGAAACGCTAGAGGGCGTCACCCCAAGGGTCACACATGACTCGGTGCTTGCACAGGGGATACCTTTACCTTTACCTTTATTGCCCATAAATCTCCTGTCATGGGATTGGGGGGGGGGGCATAAGCCTCCCTAAGGTTTATAGCCTGGCAGATGCGGATGGAGAAGCCTATGAAATCAGATGCTGTTTATTAGACCTGGTGGAACTGCTATGACTTGCAAGCCCTGTGGAACTGTCTAAGGCCCTGCAGGGCTCTGATCTCATTGGGCAGAGCATCCCACCAGCCTTTCGGCCCTGGCTCTGATTGAGGCAAATTTAGTCTCTTTAGGGCCAGTTTTAATTGAAAGAAGTCAAGATGTGAAGACTGGTAATACAGTTGTGATTGTCCAGCAACTCCCACAATTACTATTGAGCTGTCCTTACCCACAATTACCACTGCTATTTTTGGGGGGGGGAGAGGGAGATCCCCTTTTTAAGAATTCAGGTTTTTCTAGAATCCTGAGTCTTTTCTCAGCTTTGAAGTAAGATCTGCCTTGTCTTTTCACAGCTCCAGTATCTAGATTAAAAAGAGGCTCAAGAACTGCCTGAACAAACAGCTGGATTGCATGGCAAAATTGCTCCTGGACTCGATCACTTCATTCCTCAGGCATAGAAATTGTTTAATGCCTTCATTTAAAAAAATCCTGCACACCAATATTGGGTCAAGAGAACATATGTCGAATGCATATAAATAAAGCCACATAAGAAAGCTCTCCACAATTTAAAAAGGGCAGTGCTGGGGAAGGTGTGTATGTGGGGGGGGGGGGACTGGTTGGTGGGATTGGGTAGGAGGTAAGACATGGACAATTGGCTGGGTTGGAGAAAGGGGAGGAAACACAAAACCTGGGAGGTTTCTGGAAGGAGAAGAAACCCAGGCCATTTGACAGACAGGGAGGAGAAAACCAGGCGATTAGATAAAGAGGGACACATGGGAGAGATGGGATGTCCCCTTCCAGTTCTCATGAGTTTCCCACATTATATTGTTTCTCTGTTAATGTCATTTTAGAAATTAAATATAACTTTTTTTTTATGATGATGCGTAAGATGCATAAAATCCTATGGGAGGAACAGGGAGAGGTTGTGTGTACCCACGTGGTCATGGACTGGCAGCCTGGCAATCACTTTTGTGCTACCAGATCTGGGTAACCCCCCTCCCCCACAAATCTCTGAGGCCTGAAGGAATGGTGGAATACAAATGTAGAAACAAAATATTTTAAACATTAAACTTGAAAGCATTTCAGCTCTCCATGTCTGATATTTGGCTACAGCCATGTGTAATGATTGGCAAGTAGAATGTACTTACTCTACTAGCTAAGCACAGGGGACCAAATGTGCTAATGAATGTAGCAATGAAACACAGCTGACCTGTAAGTTTGGGTAGTAAAAAAAAATGTGTAACACAGTATTGCACTTTTCATTTCTGTAGTAAAAATTGATTCCCCTCAGCAGTCCGTGAAAAGAGCAAGTGACAAGATTCTGACTCTCATAAGGCTGCCAAGTGTTCATGATAGCTTTTACAAGTGGCAAAATCTCTTATTAATTGTTCACATTTGTGAACCCCTCGCCATGCTGGCACAATTCCCTTTCTCGCAAAGTTATTACTCTGGGCAATCCATCCCACTCGGTGTCACAGTCAAACGTTATTTCGCAAAAATAATGAGAATATGGAAATTCAAACTCTTCCACGGCTTCAGTGAAGACCAGTGAAATGCCTGAATGTTAGTATGCAAAGGTCATGCACTGAAGATCTTGACTTTATAACAATTATACAGACAGTGCAAACAGGGTGTTAATGGGGCAATATATTTCTAGTGAGCTTTGTAACAGGAAAATCTAGGGCTGATGCTAACTAGGGCTGATGCTAACTGTCTCCCCGAATAGCTATAGCAGTATAATGCCACAACAGCAGCCTTCTGAGAAAACAATCTTATGTATATGATAGCTCAAGATGGCTTCCATTTGCCACATCCTGATATAAAATCAAAGATGCTCAATAACTGGCTACACAAACAACTAGATTGCATGGCAAAATTGCTCATGGACTGTACCACTTTATTCTTCAGGCATGAAAATTATTTAATGTCTTCATTAAAAAAAAAAAGTCCTGCACGCCAATATTATGTCTAAAGAAGGCTGGACTAGAACCCTTGTTCCTGATATTTACTCTTCTGTTTTTCATAGGAAACAATTAACATGTGAGTGCCCAATTTTAGCAGAAGAGCTGGGTTTTATATCCCACTTTTCACAACCCAAAGGACTCTCAAAGCAGGTGAGGAGTGGGGACCAAATGGCACTGATATGGCAACATTTATAACTACTATTGAGCCAGTGCTGTGACTGGAGAGACACCCAACTGTCTGCTTCAAAGTACTGGTGTTATCACTAAACAAACACAAGGGCTTTGTAATGCGTAAGGAGGCCTTTAATTTACCCCCCAGAATTATGTGGATAAAATGAAGAAGGGAAGAACCCAGGTAGGACCTGTGAGATAGATCTGCATTTCAGAGGCTGTAGATATAGCCTGAATGCCCCTGGCCATCATTTGCACATCTAAAGATGCAGTGTATGTTGATAGCACGAAAGAGAGAGGAGACAACTATCCGTTACATCCAAAATGGGAACTAATATTAATAAAAAGCTTCAACTACATTGCATCCAGTTCTTTAACTTTCAAAATAGATTTTATTTCTGCTGCACTTAAAGTGGTGACAGAAGAAGTAGCCAGGCTGTGTAAGCTCCCTGTCCGTTACATGGAAGAGTTATATCCAGGTGAAGGGACACATAACTCAAGAGGGCAAGATTCTTCAAAGGCTTTGCCTGCTTATTTATAGCTTGTCTTTCCCCCAAATGGCACTAAGGTGCCTAACAACTAACTTTAAAATACAGTCCAATCGTTCCTTTAAAAATCCTTACATAACAGTTTTATTCCAAATAAAAAGTATCCGTATCAAAAGTCCTGTGGGCACATTCTTGGCAAATTGCTTTTGCACGGGGACTTCTAGACCTCTGTGTTACTTTCCAGTTGCTGATAGGTTTGCAACCAACTAGTCTATCACTAATAATATTAATAATTATGTGCTGTGAAGTCAACCAGCCCATTACCACCTGAGGACCATGGGGTTTTCAAGGCTAGAGATCAGAGGTGGTTTGCCATTCCCTGCCTCTGGACAGCATCCCTGGACTGCTTTGGAGGTCTTCCATCAACTGTTAGCCATCACTGACCGTGTTTAGTTTATGGGATTTTAATTTCTTCCTTCCCTGGATCATTGAGCAGGCTATGTGCAGCTTGAAAAAGTACCATTTGACGTAATAAATTAGTTCACTTCTGAGTCAATTTGTTATTTATTCCATTGAGGAACTTGATAATATTAAATTACTCCTGTTGGGTCCACTTTTGTGGAAGCCCCCCTGCAAAATGGGAGACTACTGGATCCTCGTTTGTACTTCAGTTGCAACTAACCTGCTGGACTCTTGCCTGGGACTCTTGCCCCCTGGCAGGGGCTCCTGGGAATTGTAGTCCATGGACATCTGGAGGGCCGCAGTTTGACTACCCCTGATATAGACAGTTATGAGTAATAACCACACAGTACTGTAATACAAGTGTAATACAAAAAATAGTCTATATGATGCTTTAGTCTATATGATGCTTTATAAATGACTATTTTGCACTTTTGGAGGCATTTCTTACTGTAGTTTCAGCATCACTATTACGCAGCTCCCTTTTTCCTGGTATTTTCTATTGACTGTGTAGCCCAGTTTTTGTTTGTTTGTTGTAGCTTTTGAGGTCTGACCAGACTGAGCTATTAATTACAAGGTAATACAGTTCTCTTTAAGAGCCTCTTGTGGCGCAGAGTTGTAAGGCAGCGACATGCTGTCTGAATCTGTCTGTCCATGAGGTTGGGAGTTCAATCCCAGCAGCCGGCTCAAGGTTTACTCAGCCTTCCATCCTTCTGAGGTCGGTAAAATGAGTACCCAGCTTGCGGGGGGGGGGGTAAACGGTCATGACTGGGGAAGGCACTGGCAAACCACCCTGTATTGAGTCTGCTATGAAAACGCTAGAGGGCGTCACCCCAAGGGTCAGACATGACCCAGTGCTTGCACAGGGGACACCTTTACCTTACATTTCTCTTTAAAATTGACAGAAATTTCACTCCCCTGTTCCTATCAATACTCTCCACAGCTCTTTATTCATATTTTTCTCATTTATAAAGTCAATTGTCAGCACTTTTTGAATGCATGGCATCCTAGAGAGTTGGGTGTGTTTTTCAAAATATTTCTGATGATCAACTGATTGCATGACAGTGTAGTCTCAAAAGTCCAAGTGCATGACAGCCTCCATACTGCAGGTTCTACTTATGCCATTACGATTCATAAGCTGGGTGACACAATGAGTGAGTGGCTTTTCAAGGGAATCACATACTGAATACGCTTTTACATCTAAATGCATTTTCATATTACCAGAATGAACATTCAGTTTCGTAGATAAAAATGGCTAGTTGTTAGAAGGGATGGTTTCCTTTTGGATCCTGAGCTGGAGTGACTTACGAGGATCAAGGGAGTCTCCAATCTAGCTGTTAACTTGACCCCACTTTTGAAGTCCAAAATGCTTTGGAGTCTGATTTCATACTAGCATGATCACTACCAAGTTAATCCCTCCACTTCCTTGTGGAGGGATTCACTTGGTGGTGATCATGGACATACTTGCCTACAAAAGCCTGTGCAATTTTTCCCAACTGCAAGGTGATCTCCCTGCTCCACCACATACACACAGACATACACATCTTTGGTCATCTAATGACATGTGAACTTGGCTCTAAAACAATGGCTAATTTTCATTCCTCAAACCAGTCTCTTTTTTGAAGAGGGAAGGTTAGGATTGCCATATGGGCCGGTCAGCCAATCACAACGTTTGCTGGAAATTGTTAGGCTTGCTTGCTTTGGAGTTGTATTGTTTAAAGAAGGTTTCCCAAACTGGGCAGTACACCCCTCCCTGTGGGGGTGATGGAAGGATCCAGGGGCGGTGATGAATTTGGGAGCAGTAGGGAGCAGCAATCTGACTCTTCCTGCTGCATTTTCCTAGAGAGAGACATTCCAAGGTGGCTTGTCATGACCTGTCACTGGGTTGAAGCAACCCTGGACTTCCCTGGTGGTTTCCCTTCCCAGTGATGACCAGGGCCACCCTTGCTTAGCTTCCTGTAGAAAACGACAGCTTCAGAAAGTGGGCTGGATGGGATCCTATTCCTGCTGAGTTCCTTCCCATCCTTAGACTCTGTCCTTCCCAGGCTCTACCCCAGATCTGCAGGAATTTCCTAACCCAGGGTTAGCAATCCTTCCCCAAAAGTCTCCATCTTTGGGAGGCCAGAAAAGCCCCCTGCTTGCTCCTGGCCATGGGATTTTCCATTGCTTGCTCCCCCTCTCTCCCCCTCCATGAGGACCCAAAGTCACTTTTACAAAGAACATATATATTTTTATCCAGATTAAAATATGGCTTCTGCACAACAACAAAAGACATGTAAACAATATAGTTTGCTTTGAAGTTGCAATAGACCTAACACTAGGAAAGAAGTATGTGTATGGGAAGGGCATTAGGAATGTAGCCTCGGAGCCAAGGGAGTGGCAGCCTGAAAAAGATTGGGCACCCCTAATTTAGAATCTAACCCAAAGGGGGTGAGTGCACCCCCACCTGTGACATTGCCACACAATGAGACCTGAAATTGCACACTGTCACTTTAGAGACTGGGACTACAATCTTACACGTACCTACTAGGGAGTAGGTTCCCCTGAACTCAATAGGGTTTACTTCTGTGTATATGTGCTTGGGATTGCATTGTAGGACAGTAGTTGTAAAGATCTCTTCTTTCCTGGGGCCACAGCTGCTAAACTTCTTCCATCTATAGATTTTCCTAGTTTAATCTTCAATTGCATTCCAAAGAAATGTGAAGACCTCTGTTTTACTGGAGGCATTTGGATTGGGGTATTTGTGAAGCATTTAATCTTAAATTTTGACATATTTATCTATTTGTATTGATTTTTGTACCTGGGTCTTTGTCCTTAGAGATAAGTTGGTAAGAAAGAAATGCAACTAAGTAATGCTTAATAAATAGTAATGGCTCCTAATTCATAATGATAAAAATAATGTAATTATTAAATCAGCAAATTAAATCATTTCAAATGTAAAAGATTGTGCATCCGCATTATTCATATTGATTGCATACAGGAAAGATTGCTGGGTTTTGATGCTGGCATCTGTTAGTTGTATCAGGTTCATATTGTGCAAATGAACCATAAAACTGTAGGTCAAGGACCATCACTGTTACAAATCTCCAGTCAAGGACCATTACTGTCACAAATAAGAATTTTGTAAACAACGATTCTGTGGCTAGATATGTAGAGATCTTTCTTATCATTTTTAAATCAATATGACTAGCATTGTGGGGAGGGGGAGTTCCCAGGTGGTTCGCCATATAGCATTTGAAAACACTTCAGCAGTTCATTGACCCATTTGTGAGTGTTTGGCTGAGTTCAGTCCTCCTGGGGCAGGACTTATAAAAAGCCAGCATGATCCTAATGGCTCCTGATGGAAGGTCATCCCCCGTTTCTTTCTGCTAATGTATCTGGAGTCAATAATTAGCAATATTGTGTTGGGTAAAGTAATTATTTATTAAAGGGAGTCTGTCACAAAGGGAAAAGTGGAGTGATTAGCTTTACATTTTGATCAGTTAATAGCACTCAGGCCAGCAGCTTGTCTGAATCATTCTGAAGCCTCCAAGAATCAATCAAGTTTGTGGGGAGTCCACTGAGAGGCATAAATGGAAGCATCTGTAACTTCATAATATTTATTTTTACAAATGGGGCTCATCATTAGATAACGTTAGTGCTGTGAACCACTGGAAAATACTCAAGATATTATCTTTAGGACTTACATGAGTAATGGAAGAGTGTTCTTGCGGTGAGTGTTAACATTTCTGAATGATCTGAAGTTCAGGAAAGAATACTTTTATAGCTATTGATAAATAATAAAAATACAGTAGATACAACCAATCATGTCCACAGCAGTGGAGAGGGGATGGAGTTGCATACAGGAGGCATGGACGCGCTTTCCATGGAAAATACTTCAGTGGCTGGACATCACTAATATCTGGCCAAAGGCATGCCTGGCGATTAGCCACTCACACGGGTAGATGGAAAAAGACTCCACTGAGTTCTATGGAGATGCATTGGTAGAATGGTGGGTAATTAGTATCCACATGAAGTAATTTTCAAACCACGTTTGTGGTTGACCGACAACAACAAAAAGAGAATGTCTCATGGCCATTAGTCTACTGTATGGATTCAGTCTGTAATAAAGAATTTTAGGCATGATAACATTGAAAACCATCTAGCATTGTGATGGCTTAGCTCACATTGCTTGCCTCCATTATTGTTCTCTTTGGCATGATCACTGAAAGGCTCTCTGAAACCAAGTAGAGTTCTGGGGAAGCTCTTTCACCTGACCAGTTATTAAGGACCAATTTATAGCCAATTATTCCTCTCAAGTGAAATGCAATCTCATCCCAACATCCCTGCCCGCAGCCTAATTCCCCCGGCCCATTTCCTTTAATCACTGCTCATAAACAACGACCTCCATTCTGCAACCATTCCAGTCTTTTTTTTCCTTTTGCCTTAATCAATTTTGAGCTAGCCATAGGTCACAGAAAACTGGGGGAAGTATTATAGTTATTTTTAAGTCTTCCAGAGTGCTTATTGGTATTCTTAGGTTTTCCTATAGCAAGTTACATGGAGCCAAACCAGAGCAGGGTTTTATGTTTTTTTTTTGGGGGGGGGATTTAATGGGAAATGGTGTTGTGAATCAAAAGGGGCATCCAGTCATGCACCTTCTTCTGTGATCTCTGTTAACAAAGCCTCATTTCATGCTCAGAGGACAAAACCAAGACTTCTTTGTTGATATATTTTGCTGGAGGTGGGGGGAGAGTTGCCCATCTGGCTCAATGCAGCCCAGGAAAGTGGACGTGGGACAATATGGAGGTGGGGATCCTCATACATTTATAGGACTCTGTTCATCATGTGTAGTTTCAAATGAAATGGATTGTTCTTTACCCTTCTTTGTAGAATGATCCCTTGTAGACTTTGCAGTATTTCATAATGCATTCATAACAAAGTAAATAAATATTACCACTGTTCTCTTTTGCCATCCCTCAATTTAAAAAATTCTGGTTATGGAGCTGAGGAGAGCATAAAACTGTCACCTTCCTTGTGTCCCAGTCTGCCAACTACAGTTACCAGTTGGCTCCCCCTGCACTTGGGATGGCTCATCTGGTGTTGACTTGAGCCTTTTTCATCTTGGCTCTGACTCTGTAGGATGCGCTCTCTGGAGAAGTGAGGAGAGCCATCATTCTTGGAGATCTTCGGGAGACACTTCAAGGCATGCCTGTTTGCCATGGCTTTTGAAGGAGTCTGAATTGACAGGGGATGTTTTAATTATTATCTAGCTGCCTTTAACCAAGAGAAAGGGTGGGCTGTAAATGTTTTAATAAATAAATAATCATAAATATATTTTTTCAGTTGTTGCAGGCAGAAGCATTTCTTCCATCCATCAACAGGTATTTACTCTTTATTGCTCCTGGCTTCAGAATAAATGTTGATAAAACAGAAACAGTCAGAGAACTTATCTTTCAAGTAACATAGAGTTGCAACAAAAATTCCAATTTAAATGTGTTATTGAATTGCTGTAATAATGCTGTGCCTAGTGGTAGCATACTAGTTTTGCATACAGAAGATCCCAATCTCTGGAATCTCCAGTGAAAGAGTCTCAGGTACAGCTAACAAAGGCACCTCCCTGCCCCTGCCCCTGCCCCTGATGCCGGACTGCTGCCAGGTGCTTAAAATTGGACAGTTTGCCCCACCACTTCCTGTGTCCTCACGGGGTAAGAGTTCCCTGCTGGACTTGATCTGCCCTGGATTTCTGCCTCCACATGAGGCAGTTGGAATTGAAAGGGCCTTTTTGCACGGGGATCTTTGTTGCAAATTGTTTGCGGAATGAAAAATCGCCATTTAAAATAGTGGAATTCGTCGTTATGCATACCTGCCTTTGTAGTGGAATCAGTTGCGTTTTTTAGCGTTTCCCACAGGCTTCCGGTCTCGACAGAAATCGCTAGAAAGGAAGCGCTATTGCCAAGCTGCTCCCGCCCCTGGCCGTCAAGCAGCCAATGGGCAGCCGTTAGCATGCTCCCAAACAGCCCCTTTCCCTTTAAGGAAGGTTTTTTTTAAAAAAAAAAAAAACAGACCCATTGTAACGAATCTGGGTAGATTCGTTGCAACGGAGAGACCCATCCAGCTGCCTGGGGTGTTTGAGCTGTCGTTTGATCGGTTGATCGTTAACACGCTGCCTCAGAGTGAAACCCCCCCCCTCTCACGGGCCTGATTTTCGGCTGAATGGAATGTGTGAAATGTGTGTGTGAAATGTGTGTGTGAAATGTGTGTGCTTAGTGACTGAAGGGGAGGGACTGAAGCCGGGAAGCCTCTGTTTGAGCTGTCATTTGATCGTGGCCACGCTGCCTCGGAGTGGAAAAAAAAAATCCCCCCTCCCCCCCCCTCACGGGCGCGATTTTCAGCCGAAACAGTGTGAAAAATAAAGGGAAAATACATCAGCAAACGGGCTTCTGCGGGCTTCTTGTGACTGTAAACAGCTCTGAGGAGGGACTGCAGCCTGGGAAGCCTCACTGGCTAAACAGAGGCTCGCCGGTGCGTTGATCTCCACTCGCTCGGGGGAAAAAAAATGGCGATCGCTTCGCCGGAAGTTTGGAGGACAGGCTCAGGAGGAGGGACTTTGAAGAAACCGCAACAATGGGAACGCACAGGTCTTTTTCGCTACTGTTGCAGATTGGTTGCAGGAGTGTATCGCTTTCCGGAGGGTGAATCCACTTTTTGGGATTCCCCTAAAAGCGCCACAACGAAGCGCTTTTTGCTGATTGGTTTCAGGAGTGTTGCAGATTGTCTACGACGTCGTGCATTAAGGCAAATTAGTAGCGTTTTCAATTAGCAACCATTGTGCTATTTTGAAGCCGTGCAAAAAGCCCCAAAGATTCCGCTGTGTAGGAGGCCCACAGGAGCCATTTTTTTCTATTTAGGAATGTGGTAGTAATACTGCATTCCTAAACAAAAAAAATGTCCCGGGCAGCTTGGTGGAGCTGTGCGGTGCCATGGAACCACCTAAGGTATTTTGTGTTCCTTCTGGGACACCATAGTTGGCCCAGGGTGGGGGAGGAGCCAGGTCTGGAAGGGTAGGTGGGTCTGCATATTAGAGATACTTGATGGGATACTTAAAAGCTGTCTTATTGCATGCTGTCTGCTATGAAGATAACCTAGTTCAGGGTGTTGCAGTTCCCTTCATTTTGGACTGTAACATCTACCATTGTCCTAGATAAGAAGCCCGTTGTATTGGTGAGGACCTGGAGGGCATTTTTGGGATGGCAGCAGGAACTCCGTGCCTCCCCCCGCTGCCCCAAAAAGGCTCGCTGAGGCCTCAGCAGGCATTTTCAGGGAGTGCTTGCGGGGAATGTGCTCCACCTTCTGCTGCCCTGAAAACTCACTGAGGCTTTGGCAGGCGTTTGCTGTGCGTGTCCTGATTGGCCCGTGGAAGCAGAGGCCGGACCGGCTCCACTCAAGAGTCCTCTGCACAAATTTAACAGCTAAGTGTTAAAGATACCCTGCTGAGGTCCTTCCCTTCCCCAAATTACATTGTACACAGGTTTTACCCCCAATTCTCTAGGAATTTCCCAGCTTGGAGGTAGTAAACCTATTGGGGATCCTATTTGGGTAGAAAGATAGCATATAAATGTTTTAAATCTATCAGTCTCTAGAAATAGATTTGAGTGTCACATCCTTCTCCCAAGATCATAATAGATTAGAATAGATTATATAAACATTCTGTATATGTGAATGTTCTCTACCTTCTTTCCTTTTAACCGGCTTATAGAGTTTGCCTGAACTTTCAAAGATGTTTTCTAACAAATGCTTCTAGCTTTCTAGTTTTGTTGATTTCTAAGTCATCTGTCTCAAAGCTACATAAACTGGAAGAAAAATAACTGATCACTACTGAGCATTAGCTCTGACAGAGAAGCCCAGCAGTGTTGCAAATCTATACTCCCAGAGCATGCTTTCGAAATCTCACTGTAGTGCATGCCATCAGCCTCAGACCAGCACAACAGCTGGGTAATTGAGGACAACTAGCTGGCAATAGCACTGCTGTGAAGGCTCCAGAGTCAGCAGCCTTGAATCAATCAATCAGGGAGCAAGCTTGAGTCAGCAATGTGAAGTGGTTGCGAAAAAGAAAAATGGAAATGACAAGTGCCACCTTGGAATGCATCAGCAGAAATGCTGCTGCCAAGGCACAGAAAATAACAGTGCCAGATGGTTTTGTTCTAGCTCGGTCTTAATAGGAATCCTGGCTTCTTTTTTATTCCAAGAAGATGGGTGTTCTTCATGGGAAATGAAGATGGGAAATGTTGAGAAGAGAGCAACTACTAAGGAGAGGGATACTTAGAATGTTGAGCTGAAATCTTCTGCACACTTGGGAGTGAGCCCACTGATAGAAACACTAAATTAAGTATGCATTTAGACTGATGCAGAGAGACTGGATTGGAACCTGCAAGCCATCCGTGAAAGGAACTGATGGTCACCAAACTTCCCTGCTCTGCCTTCCCACCCAGAAGCCATTTCTGACCCTAGGAACATTTATTCTTGGGATCACAAGACCCAAGTTGTAGGACAGGATGCTGCACTTGATTAAGGTCATAGACCAGCACAAGTCTTAACAAAATCCCATTCCAGCACAATGAGCAAGGGAAAACTTGAAATTAAACCCACTCATGATAATTCAAAGGGAGGTACATATTCCAAGGAAAATACGAGACAGTAAGTAAAAAATCAAACAAAATTCTACAATATCTTTAATCTTTAAACAGCCCGTGGCGCCACGGGCGCCACGGACTAAATAATTCGTTAAGCCCCCTAGAGGTGGGCTTTGTCCGTGATGAGGAAGGGTCCGGGTTGGACCCTTCCTCACGACAGACAATCGGAGGGACCAATCGGCAGGCGCTTCGCGCCTGCCGATTGGTCCCTCCGATTCCCAGCCTGAGAACTCCCAGCCTGAGAACTCCCGGACTGACACGGCGAGAGGCGCGAAGCGCCTCTCGCAGCGTCAGACCGCCGCCCGAGGGAACCCCCAGCAGTCGTGCGAAGCGCGGCTGCTGGGGGTTCCCTCCCTGCTGGACTCACGCGCCTTCTCCCCTTTCAAAACCCCTTTTTATAAAGGGGCTTTGAAACTAGTTTAATATAAGACTTAAGCCACCAGTCTCTGGCAGATTTTACAAGCAGCTACACAGAATTTCCAAGCATGTGCTGATACCAGTGGGTTTCCACCTATAGGTAGCATCCTAACATAGACTGAGTCTGGTCTCCCAGTATGCTTACTAAACAAGCATAGAATAAGCTCTTGATATAAGGGGCAATGATCAAGGGTGACTCAAAAATGGTTCCAATTATCATACAATAGCACTCATTTCTCATGCTACTTAGATCCTACTTAAAATCATACAACACACAGCAACAACTATTGAAAGGGGATTACCAGATATCCAAGCTGGCTTTCAACAGGGGTGTAGTACATGTGATCACATAGCAAATTTGCGCTGGATTTTGCAAAAATCACAGGAATATCAGAAGGATGTCTACATCTGCTTTATTGACTACAAGAAAGCTTTTAATGGTGTGGGTCACAATAAATTGTGGGAAGCCCTGCAAAATTTGGGTGTACCAGTGCATTTGATCAAACGTATGCAATCATTCTATGCAAACCAAGAAGCCATTGTACGTACACCATTTGGTGACACTGACTGGTTCAAAACAGAGAAAGGAGTGCACCAAGGTTGTATTCTTTCCCCCTTCCATTCCCCCCTCCTAGTTTGTATGCTGAGATCATTATGAGAGAGATTGAACTCAAAGAACCAAACAATGGAATTAAGATTGGAAGAAGGAATATAATCTTCAGCATGCTGATGATGCTACCCTCCTAACAGAAACTAAGGAAGGCCTAGAACAGTTGATTACAAAACTCAATGAAGTAAGCAAGAAATATGGCCTTTTTTAAAATACTAAAAAGACAAAAATAATGACCAATGCAAAATTAAAACAGACATGTCACAATAATAATTTATGGTGAATGGAGGTGCTAGGAAAAAGTTGGTTCTTTTTATCATATGTGGTGGAATTGTAACAAGGTTAGAAAACTTTGGATCAAAATTCATGCCTATTAGAAAAAATGTTGACTATCAAGTTCCCCATGTACTCTGAATATATGTTGTTAAGCTTTATTCCTGTGAACCTCCCTCATAATGTTGAAGAACTCTTTTTTTATGCAACTATGACAGCGAGAATTGTAATTGCCCAGCACTGGAAGCATTCAAAGTTTCCTAAGGTGACAGATTGGCTCGACAAATTTGGAGAACTTTGTAAGATGGCTAAGCTGACAAGCTTAGTAAACAGAAAAGATTTCAAAGAATGTCAAGATCAGTGGCACTTCTATGTAGACTGTATAAATAAATCATAGAATCATAGAATCATAGAGTTGGAAAAGGCCATACAGGCCATCTAGTCCAACCTCCTGCTCAATGCAGGATCAGCCCAAAGCATCCTAAAGCATCCAAGAAAAGTGTGTATCCAACCTCTGCTTGAAGGCTGCCAGGGAGGGGGAGCTCACCACCTCCTTAGGCAGCCAGATCCACTGCTGAACTACTCTGACTCTGAAAAAATTTTTTTCCTGATATCTAGCCTATATCGTTATACTTGTAGTTTAAGCCCATTACTGCGTGTCCTTTCCTCTGCAGCCAACGGGAACAGTATCCTGCCCTCCTCCAAATGACAACCTTTCAAATCAAGAGGGCTATCATGTCCCCTCTCAACCTCCTTTTCTCCAGGCTGAACATTCCCAAGTCTCTCAACCTATCTTCATAGGGCTTGGTCCCTTGGCCCCAGATCATCCTCATCCCTCTCCTCTGTACCCTTTCAATTTTATCTACGTCCTTCTTGAAGTGAGGCCTCCAGAACTGCACACAGTACTCCAGGTGTGGTCTGACCAGTGCCGTATACAATGGGACTATGACATCTTGTGATTTTGATGTAATGCCCCTGTTGATACAGCCCAAAATGGCATTTGCCTTTTTTACCGCTGCATCACACTGCCTGTTCATGTTTAGTTTACAATCCACAAGTACCCCAAGGTCTCATTCACATACAGTGTTACCTAAAAGTGTGTCCCCCAACCAGTAGGCATGCTTTTCATTTTTCTGACCCAGATGCAGAACTTTACACTTATCTTTATTAAATTGCATCTTGTTCTCATTTGCCCATTTTCCCATTGTGTTCAGATCTCGTTGAACTCTGTCTCTATCTTCCGGAGTATTTACCCTTAGGAGGGTAGAAATTGGATTGATATAAAAGATGAAAAGCAGTGGGGCCCAAATGCCCCAAAAGCAGTGGGGCCCCTTGAAGTTTTAATTGGGTTCATAAGATGCCATTGCCTGCTGCATCTGACTTTAAGGATGATGTTAATGTGTAAGGTATGGATTAGGTAAAGAAGCCTGTGGTCTATTGATGTTGCATCTAGTTTTTTTCCCATAAGATAGTCCTAGAAATGGAATCAAAGACTGCTTTCAGATCTATGAAGGTAACATAGAGTGTAGCTGAACTTTTCTCAAAACTTGCCATGAAAATCAGGGAGAGTGCAAAAGTCATGGAAGAAAGTATGAGAGTAAATTGTGTTCCATCACGGTAACATAGACTGTCTGGAAATATTGGTATAAGACTTATAGATAGTAGGAACAGTTTTGCAATGGAATTGTGCAATCTCTCTCCTACATACGATTTTTAAAGGGGGGGGGAAATATACAGCTGTTAGGCATTCTATTGTTCATTATTCTTTTGCACAATACATAGGTGACCTGTGGGAATTAAACAGGTGCTGGGGGCTGAACCTTGGTTAATCTATCACAAACTAAGGCCCATTCAAATGAGTTCAAATGTAAAGCTTTCCTTGTAATTGTTTCACGTGGCAGGTGGCAACTTTGTTTTGTTAAAACATTTTTATGCCTCCTTGCCATCTGGATACCTGAGATAATGCACACCAAAAACATTTAACATGGGAACAATTCAACAATATTAAAAATGATTAAATAATTAAATAAAAAATTGTGAACAATATAACAGGAGGCCAATAACTGTTATTAGGGGAATGCAAAATGAGGTAGGGCCAGAACCACCGCAGAACATAACTTCCCAGCCCCAAATGGTGATCCAGAAGGATACTGTGATTGATGATATCAAAAGCACTGAGAGGTCCAGGAGAACTGACAGGACTACACCCCCTGTATCCCTGCTAGCATGTCATCTACCTGGGCAACCACACCAGTTTCAGTCCCCTAACCATGTTGTTTTTAACACTATCCCTTTTTTAAAAAAAAACTGCAAACCAATAGCAAGGCAGTGAGAAAGATAGAGTGAGGCCATCTCTCTAACTTGCAAGTTTGCTATAGGCAGACAGGAAAATGTTTTAAGATCTCCCGCTAGCAGTCTGAATTAACAGACTCCAGATAAACATCATCACCTTGAATCTACTGCATGAGTAAACTGGCCCTAAATCCTGTACTTTATGGTTGTGGTTTGTTGCTGCATTTATTACTACTTTTAAGCCCTCTGGCACTCAATGAACACTGCACTGAATGTCGTATGATGACCCAGGGTACAGTATGGGGAAAAGAACATGCGGCACAAAATAATTTTCATCCTTCCTTTCCCCAGAACAGAACATGGAATAACGCTTATAGAATTTAATTGCATTATTAAAGCAGTGGAAACTTAAATGAAACAGCAGCTTGTTTTTCTTCAGCCAGGCAATCCCTGAGCATGTTTCGCTGCTACGAATTGCTCAGTTCATATACATAGTCCATATATTTTCCATTTGGCACAGGAATATATTTAATAGGCTTGATTTCAAGGTCCTTTTATTACTGAGAATGATTTTTTGGCACATTGGCCGGCCAAAAAATGTGCTTGTATAGATGTATGGCATTTACTTGGGTACCTATGGAAAAAAAGTCAAATGAGTTCACACAACTGTAGCAACTTTATTTCCTGAGAAATGCTTGGCTTTTATGTAACAAGATAAAAATGAGCTCTGCAGTGCTTGGAAAAAGAGAATGATTACCAATAGTTGGAAAGCCTGCAAAAGACTGAAGTATTATGGCATTAAATAACCTCTGGGAATCTCTGTATCTCCCCAAGGCCACCATCCATTTCTAGAAAATAAAATATTATCATGCTGGCTGAGATCTCCTCGAATGCAAGACTTTGTCCTAAAGAGCACCCCGAAGCCAGTCAGATGTACCAGGAGTCAACAGGGCATGATAGAAACCACCAGCCTCAGTTGCCTCTGCCAGTTGCATCCCCTACGTAGGCCCGAGAACAGTGATTCCCAACATGATGCCACTGGTTCTGCCAATGTATTTGTTGCCAACTTCTTTCATCCCCATAACATCTCCAGCCCAAAGTCAGCAGCCATTCCTGACATTCCTCCACTTATTTGAAGCAGGAAGTGTTATTTTAGAGCAATTCAAGAGACATCACCATTATGTCTGCTGGGAGCACCCATTCAGGAAAGAACTGCCTCCATCAAAGATGGATGCTTGGCTTGGAATCTTCCACCAGTTTTTGATTGGTCCAGTCTTCATACCAGCCAGTTTGTAGTGGCACACATTATTTTGTTTGCAAATTCCAGACATTTCCATAGGATTGGGGGGTCCTGCCATAGAGAGTCTGTTTCTAGTATCTACTACCTACTCTTGGTATGATGAACTCTGTTCATGGCTGACCCAGCATAGCATGGCAATGAATTCCATGAATTAATTGTGTTTTGCATGAAGAAAATGTATCATTTCACTTGGCCAGAGCAATAAATTAAATGTTCCTGAATTTTAGGGTTTTCAAAGAGAGAAAGAACTGTACTCAGAACCAAAATAAATGTTGGAGTACTGCATTTGGTTGCTCCAGACAATTATTCAGTCATTGATGGTTGGCTGCAGAATGCATGCACTAACCTCCATTAACAGCCCTATACTTATGGTTGATGCAAAAAGTATACCTCTGATATCTGATCTGAAATGGAGTGATCAGACAAGCAAGCCAATATTTGATAATTGTGGGCATCAACTCACAAGCACACCTCTTCGAGCCACCCACAGCGGTGCATCTATATGAAAGATGGGTGTAATCTGAACAAGGAAAAGAACAGGAATGCAGTCCTATGCATGCTAAGGCCGAAATAGTCTGGTTGGAGGTTCCCATTACCATCTCTGATCATAGATTCAGGTGGGTAGCCATGGTGGTCTGAAGCAATAGCTAACAAAGTTTGCATGCACACAAAAGCTTACACCCAGAATTAAACTTCATTGGTCTTACAGGTGCCATTGGACTCAAATGTTGTTCTGTCGCTGATCATGTTATTTGCAGATGTTACTTGCAGGAAACAAGGTTCCAAAGCATGCCAGGGCCTAATTTGGAGAAAGGCCTTTATCGTCCTCCCATCCCCTGCATTGTTTTGTTGAGATGAAATGGAACCAGGGGAACATTATTTACTTCCCTGGGGAGCATGTGTACTGAATACTGCATGGACAGTCTTGCAGAGGGCAACTAATGTCCCCGGTGCCATCAGATCTTCGGAAAACGGCATGGGAGAGGGGAGCTGAAGCCCCTTCTACCTCTTATGCCATGGCCTCTATCTAACTTGGGCCTTGGAGCATTTGGGAACTTTGCTCCTCCCCCCCCCCCCCCCGCCCCCAGTTATGTTTGACAGTGACACAATTTTATCTTTTCTAGTTTGGCCCTTGGTCTGCACTGGTGAAATGGATTTAAGCAACTGAATATTAGTATGGGCAGATTGGTAGCCACGAAGGTCAGAAACCGAGTTCACAGGGACTCAGCTCTTCACCTTGCAGTGTGAAAAATCTGGATGTTGAGTGAATCACAGCTCTTTATTAGCAAATCGCCATAGACACCTGCCTTTGTTGCAGACAATAATAACACTGTGCCTTGTTTGTTCAGGCTGCCATCATTATTCTCCCTGCTGATGTGTTTGATTTATGACTCTTAATATCTTTGAAGGAATGCCCGCGGTAATTGCACTTGCAATATTGATTTTTGACAAAGCCCATTTTATTCTATATGAAACCATTGCTTTTAAATCAATGACACACGCACGGCTGGTTCAGTGATAATAACACGAATATTCTGATAATGCTTCACTTCAGTGCGTATGTGTGCTTTTTTGTCAACAGTTTTTGTTTATAATGCACAACTTTGAAGGCTCGAAGAAATGGCTAAATAAAATGGCTGGAGGCACACCAACTCGTGAGACGCTGTCCCAGCAGCCTCGTATATTTTATGCAGAACAAAACATTCTTAATTAAGTGGGTCCTGCTGTGAAAGGGGGGAAAAACCACTAGCTTGCTTCCAAGGGAACTGAGCATGAATGATTATTAAGCATTCTCAAAAAGAAGAGAGACGTGCACTATTTTTTTAAGGGACTAGAGAGAGCTACGGGGGAAAATCTTCATTACAGGGAAATGGCTGACAAAGTCTTTTAAAATGACATCTTTCCCTTGTGTGCGCTGAAGCTAAAGGTAGCGTTTCCCCCCATGGTACTTTCATTAAATGTAGTGGTGCTCAATCCATTCTTATTTACTACACTGGAGCTTTAATTTCTCAGTTGAGATTCAGGGCGTTCGGCAATTCAAAGAGTAGAAACCTTCACAACAGAGAAACCAAACATGCAACCCACCACCTCACCTTGTCCTCCCAGCCATGCCACTTAGTACTTGCCCAGGTTAAAACATTGTGCTGTTTCGCTAGGACATCGTATTTTTTATATTGTGATATGACAGGCCTGTGTGAACAGGAAATCTGGCAGTCATTTGGAGGCATCAAAAAGGCTGGTTGCTGCGTTGTGAGGAAGTGCTTGCACTTTCCCCAAAACTTTCCTGGGGATCTCTTAATAACAGTCCAATAGTTCCCTGAAGCGAAAGGTTTTCTTTTTATTGGATCCCGGCCATTGCCCTTCATGGCAGTTGCCTAGGTGACTCTTCATTAAATATCCTAGGCTACGTTGGCAGGAGGTGAAGTCAGGCAATCCACTTTTACAAGGAATGCCAAACAAGGCAAAATCTGCTCAGTGCTAACGGTAGGGGGGAAATAGGAGGAAGCAAAAGAAATTCCTCCTGCATTGCATATAAAGAAGATTTCAGAAGAAGAACTTGGAAAGGAATGTGAATATAGAACAAGTAGTTCAGGGGTATGTAAGCTTCTGGGGGCAGAGATCCATCTGTTTTACTTATGTTAACTCTGTGAGGTATCACAAGACAAAGGAGAACATCGAATAACCTCTGTAAGTTTGCAGATGAATTCCCAAGGAACTCAAACCTTTGGGCCCAGATCTGAGATGGGAACCAGAACACAGGTGCCTAGATGCTGCCGTACATGAGGTCTTTCTACACCAGCACCTCATCAGGTGATCAGCAGCATTAGAGGTCCGAAGAAGAAGAAGAAGAAGAAGAAGAAGAAGAAGAAGAAGAAGAAGAAGAAGAAGAAGAAGAAGAAGAAGAAGAAGAAGAAGATCTGCTGTATTCAGATCAATTTGAACCCAGGTCTTCCTCCTAACCACCTCCCCCCAAACTGAAACAGAAATGGTTCTCCACTTGATTGGAGCCAAGATAAGAGCGAGGAGGAGAGCCAAACACAGCAGGAGGCTCTTTCTTTCTTTCCTGAATGGAGTAGGGATGGGGGTGGGGAGGCTTGGAGACAGCAGCTCACAGAGAATGAGGAGGGGAAATAAATCGAAGAGGGAAATCTCTGCTGAGAGAAGTGTTCGCTTCTGGAACACAGTCACTTTAAAACTGGGCAAAAATAAGTCTTAGGAGGGAAATCTTGCAACCGGGAACCAGGAAGTCTTTGAACTGATGCTCTGGCCATTCAGGGAAGACTGCTTTGCTATTGTCAGCATTGTAGGAAGTTAATGCGGCAAAACACAGAAGATCTACATTATATTGGGGGCTTTAAAAGCCAGGTCTTCAAATATAACAACTTATATCTGCTCCTGGATACCACAGGGAAAGGTAGGGCCACTATGGATCAGTCATGGATATTGAAGAGGGAAAATTTAAAGCACCCCAAATCAAAATGGAAATCTAATACAGTGCAGAGGGAAGGGGTTTATTTGGGTTGGGAGAGCATAAAAAGAAAAGTGCAGACTCAACCCAGGTAAAGCTCCAAATGACAATGCTGATTATCAGTTTGGTGGTATTCCCATATGCACATAAATCCATATTTGGATCCTAAACAGTGTGAGTAGAGTCATGCTAGGCAATTTCCTGCTTCCCTCTGCCACTGCATACTTATACTGGAGCACAAACCCGATGCTACTTTGGCTCCTTAGCCCCATAGTGCCCAAGCTTTCCCCTTTCTTTCTTTTGGGTTCATATCACCACTCCATTGCTTATACTGCCTCTCAGTCATACAGCTGCTGGGCTCTCTGCACTAGAGATGCCAACCTCCAGATGGGACCTGGGGATCCCCTGGAAATATGTTGGACTTTGTCGTTTAGCAAGAACCAGCCACAGACTGCCAGTCAAAGGGTTAAACTGTTTGTTTAATCTTGTTACTAGTGGAACAGGCAGAGTGGGTCAAATGGTCTGTTTTCAAATGTAAATTTCCTAGCTGCCCGGCCATGGCCTGACTCTGGTTTGTCATGTACACAAGTTTGGCAGGAAGAAAAAGAATTCTACTTCCTCCCATTGTTTGAGAAGAACTCTACTTTAGGCAGAGAAGCAGATCCATCTTGAATCTAAACCATGTGGCAGCTAAGGTAGACAGCTCCTGTCATGCAGGCAGTGCAGCGGGCAGCCTGGGCTCAGGAGGCCCCCGCACAGGACCCCTAGCTCTGGGACGGGGCTTGCATGGTGCCGCCATTCCCGCCGGCTGTGGAAACGAGCTGGCAATGGTGGTGGCTGTGGTGCCCTGGGGGCGCGAGATGAAGCAGCGGCAGATTCTTCCCTCTTCAGCTTCCTCCCTCTGCCCAGTCTCGGCATCTTCAGCTCAGGGCAGGCCCTCGGGCAGGGGCGACCTTAAGCCCTGCATCCGCCCAGGCCCGAGCGTCCTCCCCAGTGCTCCAGCCGCGCTGCAGCCCACAGGCAGCTCCTCGCTGAGCTTGTGCACCTGGAGCCCGAGGGGAGCGATCGGCGAGCTCCACCCCACCCCACCCCACGAGAGCGAGCCCGGCCAGGGGAGGAGGGGACTGCAGAGCTGGCAGGAAGGGATGAGATGGAAGACCCACTCAGAGCCCCCTCGCATCTAAGGGTTGGGGGGAGGGGGGAGGAGGGCCCACCTGCTGCCACTGCTACTGAGCAGGAGCTGCCCCCCGCTGCCACCCCCGTTGCCCCCCTGCCCTTGGTGTCCCACCTTAGGTCCCCTCAGAATCTGGTTACCTTAGTCATGAGCTAAGTATTTTCTTGTTTTTTAACTTCCAGTTCCCTTACCCTGTTTAGCTAGTAAAGTTTATCTTTTTACATACAGTAAATCTGCCTTGTCTGGTCTCATTATTTATACAATAACTCTGCTAACTTTTAGTACAGTAACTCTGCTAAGGGAATAGATTTTTTTCCAGGAAAATACAGCTCATCTCCAGACTACAGAGATCAGTTCCCCTGGAGAAAATAGCTGCTTTGGAGGGTGGACTCTGTTGCATTGTATCCCAGTGAGGTCCCTTTCCTCCCCAGGTTCCATCCCCAAATCTCCAGGGGTTTCCAGCCTGGATCTGGGAAGCCCTCTCTGCACCTTGACTTCTAGGAACTCGACCCAATCAGCTTTCTCTAGGTACCTTCATCTCTGTGAAGTTTCCAGCTAAACTGCCAAGAACCACTTATCTCAGAATCCAGATGTTGTTTGCCTGAGAAGTCCGACTGTTCATAGACATTCCAAAAATTGCATTAGATCACCCATGCAACATCACAGTCTTCACCATGACAAGCACAATATAAATGAGATTATTAATCATTATCAGTGGTTCTGTGCATATAATAATACTATGCTGCAAGTATATATTTCACAGCCCATTTTTTATTATCCGTTGTTGAACCACCCAAACATTCAACAGAGCAGTTTTAATAAAGTGTATTCATGACAGCAGACATTCTGACCTGTGCCTAAGACAGAAGGCGAGGGCTGCATTCTCAGGTAGCACTGCACCGTTTCAGGCTGCAGACAGGCCTTCACGCTACGAGTGCTCTCCAACAGAAATGACTCCCTGCAAGGAGAAATTTAATGCAACAAGGAGCAAGTCCAGCTGGTGGACTCTGTCTTTCTTGTAATTAGATTTATTAAAATACGCCTCCAAGCTAGTTACAAAAACCATGCAACTTACAGTATACACCATCTCTCTTGTGTTCAAGTATGGTGGCTGTTGTTGTTTATCCAGGCATGCTGTCAAAAATATATCCCTTATGTTCAAAGTGATAGGGGATAGAATTTGGCGGAAGGTGACCAGCACTACTGGTTGTCAGCTCCCAAACCCATTCTGCGGCTGCTCACTGGGGCTGTAGAAGTGCTGAAGCCTGTCTTGGATCTAGCAAAGGTGGCACAGAGGTCACTTGTGTGTCACTCTCAAACTCCTTGCAAAGCATCGTGATAGAATGCAGCCGGTAGGGTCATCACAGGGACATCTTGGAGGTCCCACATCCAGCCAGAGCTGAGGTTCTGTTTTTGACCTTAACAGCCATCTGGTTTAAGATTCTGGTTTTGACCTTCAAGACCATCCATGGTCTGGGCCCCATATATCTGAGGGACTATCTTTAACCTTATGACCCCCCAAGGGCCCTTTGCTCTGTGGGTGCGAATCTGTTGGTGGTTCCCAGCCCTAGGGAGGCGTGCCTGGACACGACCAGGGCCAGGGTTTCTTTTGGTCCTGACCCCAACCTAGTGGAATGAGCTCCTGGGGAAGCTGAGGGCCCTGTAGGAGCTTTCTCAGTTCTGCATGGCCTGCAAGACGGAGTGCCGAGTATTTGGGTGAGGCCAGAGCGATTAAAATCTGGGCCCTCCTTGCCATAACTGTAATATCTCCCCACTTATCTCCCCCACCCCCACCCCTGAGGAACAGAATATGGCGGAGGGCCTGTTGAGTTTGGTGGTGGGTGGGGGCTTGGGGACTGGATGGCTGCTGTTGTTAATTTTAAGGGGTTGGGGTTTTTAATATTTTTATTGTGGGGACTTTCATTGTAACCCGCCAGGAGCCAGCTAGTCCGGGAATAGCTGGTAATAAATCAAATAATAAAATAATTACATGGTCCACATGGGAGCCTGAAAGACAGCAGTGGTGGTGGGGTGTGTATAATGAGGCACCAGCAGCCATGCCCTCATTTTGGCATGTGGAAATGAGAGTGAATTCTTAGCAGGCCCACAGAGGGGGTAATTGGAGAAACAAAATCCCCAGGCTCAGGTCGCTCTGAGAACCCAAAGCACCAAGAAAGCCATGTGATTTGCCTTCATAGCAGTTTTAGATAAATCTGCATGATGTTCGGGGTGGAGGCAAAGGGGATAATTGCCTGGAGGACAGGTAGCAGGACTCAGAAGACTCTGTCTGCAATAGGCATCTACAAACAAGTAGCTGACCATAAAAGTAATTGCAGTTAATTAAAAATGAAGATTGGCTCTGGGATGATATTTGAATTGGGAGGGAAAATGCCCATAAGAAAGCAATTCAATGTTTGCTCAAGCCAAATGAACAATGCTGTGTCAAACGTGTATCAAACACACTTCTGGGAATAAGGATCTCAACCTTGAAAAGTAATAATGGTGCAGAATCTTTATGGCAAGGGGCACACTTAAGACAGGCCCTGATGGTAAGAGGTACATTGCTAAATGCATTTACTGTAAAAGTCTTTTTATCACTTGAGGTAGCAATAGATCATTATGCACAAAGGAAAAATGGGGGGGGGGGGCTCTCTGGTGTATTTATGCACATATTGCTGCCGTGCTCTTAAACTTACTAATGCAGGGGTTTTTTTTTTTAGTTCTTAACAACTATGAAAGAATAATCACTTCAAATTTAAGAGATCTAGGGATGGCTCTGCTACCTATGCAGCATGGGCCTACCTGTGTTTACTCAGAAACATATCCCTTTGATGCTGTTGCCACATACATCTGACAGAGAGGCTGATTCCGTGAAGGTTCAAGGGGGTGGGAGGTTACAGTGGAGGAGCGATTAGGGTTGTGGGTGTCCTGCAAAGTGCAGGGGGTTGGACTAGATGACCGAGGAGGCGACCCATTCCAACTCTATGATTCTATGACTGTACAAGCATGAAAACTCAGGGTTGCCATCTCTGGGTTGGGAAACACCTGGAGATTTGTAGATGGAATCTGGGGGTTGGGGAGGGGAAGAATCTCAGTGGGGTGCGATGACATAAACTCAACCCTCCAAAGCCGCCATTTTATCACGGGTCTGATCTCAGCAGTCTGGTGATCAGCGGGCATTCCAGGAGATATCCCGGCTCCACCTGGAAGCTGGCCACCCTTCTGAGGAGGACCGGCTCTCCCTTCCTGTGGCTATAAAAGCAGAACATGCACAAAAGGCAAGAAGCTGAGCTGGAACGGCCTTTCTTTTCCCAGTCTGCATTTCTCATAGTGCTTCCCCTGCTGAGGACAGCGGAGGGCTGATAGCATGGAGAGCTGCTGCCTCCCAGGACTCTAAATCACAAGCCGTGAGGAGGGCGTCCAGCTGTGGCCACTGAGAGGCTATTACTTTAACCTGCACTTGCAGCAGGAAGACTTCGCCGGCCTCCCAGTCTGGGTGGCAAATCATTCCTTGGCAACATGATAGGCAGCGAGGGCAGTGAGCCGAGGCAGAGGTTTTTAAGCGACCTTAATTAAACTTTTAATCAGAAGCCACTTTATTGTACATAATTATATTAAAATAGCCGCTGAATACCATCTTGCACAAAACAATCAATGTACATGATTTTTTCAATAATCCACGTTTCGACTAACAGGATCTACTCTTTCTCTACATGAATGCATCTCTAAGCCATTTATCCATTCAGCCCCAAGGATTTCTCCCCTCATCTTACATGCCTCCTATTCCCTTACAGCATCTTGCAAATAAGGACACGGCTAGTCCATATGTACTTGTGAGGGTTTTCTCTGGAGTTATCTTTCATGGATCCTCGTAATACAGCTGTGGCCTCCAAAGGGAGCTTACAGCCAATTATTTTTAATGTGATACCCACAGCTCTGCTTCAGTCAAACAGTGCGTTGTTTCACAAGACCAATAAGTGTGTGGACATAATTGTATCTTTGCTTAAAATATCACCTACGCATATCTGACACACTATGTATCTTACTAAGTGTCTCGGGAATGTAGTGCTAGTGGCAGAAAGACTTGAGGTATAGGTACACTAAAAAATTGTGTCTCTTTTATAACAATTTAAATGCCATGGCTTCCTTCAAAGAGACAAAGGAACTGCAGTTTGCTGAGGACTATTTGTTAGAGATATATGTGTGTTCTTCCACACGCTATTGTCCCATGGAGAGTGGGAGTAATTTTTAAACCTCTTTCAGACTGCAGTGTACACATGTGCACATACCACTTTTCAGGAAGAACACTCTAGAAGAACAAGTGGGAACCCACAAGGACTTCTCTGTCCACCACAATGCCTCCTTCTCTTCCTTGAAAGGCCCTGTAGTCTCTCCTCCTTTCCAGCCTTAGGGGGGGGGGAGCTGGGAGTGGGGAGGGGTTTGGGGGGACTTAAGTAAATGACAGCCTCTTGTGGCGCAGAGTGGTAAGGAAGCAGACATGCAGTCTGAAAGCTCTGCCCATGAGGCTGGGAGTTCAATCCCAGCAGCCGGCTCAAGGTTGACTCAGCCTTCCATCCTTCCGAGGTCGGTAAAATGAGTACCCAGCTTGCTGTGGGGTAAACAGTAATGACTGGGGAAGGCACTGGCAAACCACCCCGTATTGAGTCTGCCATGAAAATGCTAGAGGGCGTCACCCAAAGGGTCAGACATGACTCGGTGCTTGCACAGGGGATACCTTTACCTTTACCTTTAATGCTATGGAATCTACTTTCCAAAGCAGACATTTTCTCCAGGGGAACAGATCTCTGTCACCTGGTGATCAGTTGTAATTCCAAGGGATCCCCGGGTCCCAACTGGGACCTGGCATTTCTACTGTACCCTTACCCAGGAAAACAATGGCTCTTGCATAGAGCTCATCCATTCTCTGCTTCACTTTGCATGGGGATTAGCCAGATGCCAATGTCCGTCTTGCCTTGAGTGGGAGGAGCCAGACATTACCATCTATCTTGGCTCACTTTCATGTGGAGTTTATTGGGACAGACTGTATCTTTCCTGCCTGTCCTCAAGGCTGGCTAGATGCTGCCTCTCCTGCCTTGCATGGGGCTTGAGTGGGTGAGGCTCAGGCTTTCTGTAGAGCACTGGCTGGCCCAGTTGGGAGAGCAAGCCCATCACAAGCTATCCAGGTGCTCTCACTGGCCCTCTCCCCATCTATGAGGCAAGTTAGGCTAAGAATGTGTACTGGGCCCAAAGGAACCCAATGAGTTTCCGGAGAATGGGAATTTGAAGTCCTAGTCTAAAACTCTAACCACTACACCTGATCTTGAAATAAACCTATTCAAAGAACCTGATCTTGAAACAAAAACCTATTCAGGAATATTCTTTGCCAGTTTTCAAGAGACCTGCATCCATCAGTTATTGTAACAACGCATAAGATTCTGTGAACTTAGGCAGATGGTAAGTGGGTGGGCAGAAGGGATTGTGCCTGAGCTTGGCTGGTTTGGCCCTTTCTTGAATGCCCAGGGAAATGCTGATCACCACTTTGGGATCAGGAGGCAAATTTCCTCCAGGCCAGACCAGGGATTCTGGTTTTGGGGGGCATGGAATTGGGATCACTGTGGTGGAGCAAGTAGTTGCAGATTTTCTGCATTGTGCAGGGGGGTTGGACTAGATGACCCAGGAAGTCCCTTCCAACTCTATGATTCTATGATAAGAAGATGGGTACCTCTTGTAGGTGCTCCCTACTAATACCAGAATTCGTTTTATATCACACCTGTTTGTTGTGACCTGTACTGATCCTCTTCATGTTGTATTTATACTATTCAGTTCTACATCCACTGAAAGTTGCTAGATTTAGATCCTGACTCCAAAAGACTTACTGTGACTCAGCCCTTTTTAAAACCTGTTCCTTAGAACTAGAGATTGGGCTAAGGGGATTAGTTTTCAAGTTCAACTGACACTGCCATCGTACTATAGTTGTCACTCAGTTTGAGAAACAATAGATATTTGTCAACTTACCGCTGATTTTCCACTGTACTAAAAAGTCTATGTAGGTCTGTTGTGGGTTCATTGCTTGCCCTGATGAAGACAGAAAGAATTAGCCATAACTAAAATGTTAAAATATAAATAAAAAGAATCTCTTTCTATCTTCCTTATCTCCCTTTGTTGAACTTTCTAGGGTGAAAATAAAGCACCAGTATTTTTTTTAACAGAAGTTTTGGATTCTATGTTCTGTTGCAGAGTTCCAAGGCATCTGTTGGTATAGAAACCTTTTCCTTCACACTAGATGGTGCTCTAGCCCTTCCTCACAAGGACAATTGTGGGGGGGGGGGGGCGAGGGGAGAAAACGTGTCCTTAAAAAAACAGGAAATCAATGCAGATATTATGATTCCAATTAGCACTTTCGGGACTACTCACCTCAATCCTGCTCACCCAGAGATCAACCTATCAAAACATGCCTTCAGATTAGTAGAAGGTTATAAAAGCGCAATGTAAAGACATTTGTATTTTCATTTACAAGATCAAAGTCTTCCATTGCTCTGGCAGGACAAAAAATAGAGGTATTCACTCTGAAATTAACAGTCTTCTTGGCAAGAAGATGTTCTTTGTACCTGCAGCTTAAAATTTTACAATGCTTTTAGCTGTTGGCTTTATTAGCTTTAAACTACAGTCAGATTTAATATTATTTTTAGGGCATTTATGGGCAGTGCCATTAAAACCACTGGAGTGGTGGTTATAGACTAAAAAGTCAAACAGTATTACCTAGTGGCTAAAGCTGATCTCAAGGATTAAGGGTATATCTAAACAATAGCTTTAAATGGCCTTAATTGTCATTCCCCAGCCCTTATAGGAAGCTCTGTGAATTGTTATGCTGGGGGAAGCCTGGGGAACTTGTACAGGCGTCTCCATATGTTTACAATAGTTCCCAGAAATCCAAGGGGGAAGGCATGGTTGTTGAACTGGTATAGATTTGAGATACTTTTACAATGAAGGCATGCTATTAGGATGGATTTATATTTATAGATGGCGAAAGTAGGGATATGGATCACACAAAGCAACTGCGATATAAAGATGCTATTCAGCCTTGTATTGATTAAATATAACAAGTCCTGAATTGCAGTGGTAGATTTCTCTCAATCCACAATTTCATTCACCAAGGATATTTTTGTTGCACATTATAATGATAGAATCATAATGTTGGAAGGGGTCATACAGGCCACTGAATTCAATATCCTGCTCAAAGTAGGATCCCCAGATCACCAAATTGTTTTTCAGAGCTTTGCAGAATTACCCCTTTAAAATCTGTTCTAGTATCCTCCCTGAAATTGACTGGCTTGTAATTTCCTGTGTCATCCTTCCTCCCTTTTTTGAGAATTGGGATAACATTCATTCTCCTCTAGTCTTGTGGCACATCACCCATCCTCCAAGTGGTCTTGATGATGATGGGGAAAGGCTATGCAAACTCTCTAGAATGTTCTTTGAGTTCTCCTGGGTATATACAAACTAGCCTAAGTTATTTGTACTCATCCAGTACAGCCAGGTGACTCTCAGCAACCTGGCACCATGGCAACCTGGACATCATGCTCTCGATGATCTTGTTCTCTTCCTCAGGGGAAAAAAAAACTGAGGCAAAATAGTCCTTGAGCCTTTCTGCTTTCCCGCTGTCAAGAATTTCTCCATTTTCACCCAAAATATGTGTACCACGCTTTTAGAAGAGTTTCTGTTTAGTGCTTCACCTGACAAGATGTCAAGTAAGAACACAGCTGGTACTTCCAAGGGAATTTCTGCCAGCTTCTAAATATGCTTGGGTTTGTATTTCATATAATCCTTAACCACTTGGAGATAGGGTTGGAACAGTGTTACCGTTGGAGATTTAGGGCACAGTTCTAGGCAGGTCTACTTAAAAGTACATCCCAAAATTGTTATACACGATGAACAAATATTTTGGTAATAAATATTATCTGCTCCTCAATCTTTTTTGGTTTATCACAGGTGTGTTCAGCATGTTATTAGAAAGAACATATGTGGAAGTCTTGGGTCAGCTTAGAATTGTGTTCTTACAGGTATGCTTAAAGAATTCTCAGTTATCCCAAGGCTGTGCCTCATTAATGGGAATGTAGCAAAACCCTCCCATAGCAGATGGAGCTCTGCCACAGTTATTCAATTAAGCAGTGGCCTACAAACACAAACACATGCTATACATAAAAACGAAGCAATTATATTGCAACATGATGCTCTCCACAGCTGTTATTTCTATTGGAATAGGCCTATAAGTGATGGCAGTGAACTACTGTATGCAAATCTGGAACCAGCAGTAACATCTCCAATGTGAATGTAATTAATTAGCACAACAGAAAAAAAGTGATGGGCCTAACGCTTCCAACACGGGGACTTTGTATGATTTGCACATTAGGATATAATGGGGTCAATTATATATAGAATTCTGTATAGAATTATAATATAGAATTCTCTAAGATTCCTATAGAATTGGCAAGAGTCGGACACGACTGAACAGATAACATCATCATCATCAATGCACAGACCTGCCCAAGTATCAGCATGTTGAAAACGCAAAGCAAGCAATTTTCAGTCCAACTCTAACATTTCTTTATTTTGTTACATTTTGGTTTAAGATGTGGTCCTCTTTAGGCACTGGGCTTGCCAATGTGGCCTTATGTGCCAAAAGGTTGTGGACTCCTGCTGTAAAGTACTCTGTTTCAATGTTTTAAGCTTTGATTAAGACCTTGGGCAATTTTTATTGACAATGTATCAGCTAGACATTTGTATCCTACACTCTCAACCAATACTAGGCAGTTCACCGCCCTCAGCCGGCCTCGGGAGAGCAGTATACAAATCTAATAAATATAATATTTTAAAAATATACAATATATTTAAATTATTCATACTATAAAGATAACATGCTATATTTTCACAAAGAAGAGGATACAATAAGACTGGAAATATGGACAAAACATTTCACTATAAAGTATAGTTGCCAGGCCAAGCCAGTGTAGGGGCAGGGAAATTGTGCATCAGCAGGATGATGTCACTTTTATGGAATACCCAGAAATGATTATGGCAGCTCTATGAATCACTGGAAACTCTATGGCTTGGAATAGCAGTGGGAAACAGGTGGGGCGTTGGCCCTATGACAGAAACACTTGTGCCTTACAATATGTTTGGATCTGCTGGGAAAATCCATAGGAAAAAAATAGATTTCTATCTACAGGGGGCTTCCCCCATTCCTCTACAACCTTAAAGGATGCTCCTGGGGAAAAGAGGACTCCCAGGAGAGCAAGAAAGTCATCCACTGAAGTCCAGAAGATCAGCAGAATTTGTACCTCTCCTTCTGTGTTTAGAAATATTCCGAGGCTTCCAAGGCCCAAACAACGTCATAGCTTCTACAAACCAGATACTCTCCAGGACCGTTTATGCACTAGAGGTTTCATGCCAGGATGCAGGTTGGAGTTTTAGTCGTGGCAGGTTGCCACAACTCTTCCTGCACCCACACGGGGGAGCATTTGGCCTGATGCACCTCATCCACCCCTGATTTGTGCTCCTGTACAGGAGCTGGGGCAGTGAAGTTCCCAGTGCATAAATGGTCCCAGTGCATAAATGGCCATGAAACTTTACAACCAGAGATCAGTTTCCAGAGTCTGGAAGGGAAAAGGCCACTTTACACTAGTAAACAAGTGAAGGATAGTAATATAATTAAAGAGAGAGATGGTCTACACATTTTAAAATTATAATGCTTTCAGAATTACAATGCCAAAGAGATGCATGTTCCTTTCAGTGTAAAGGGTAGATTCACAAGATGAATTAGGGGCATGTCAAGGGACTACTGCAAATAGGGGCACTATTATCCTTCTCAGAAATACAGCTTTTCATTTCCTTCAACTGTCCCCAAATGCACTTATTAGGTCAGAAAGATAAAGTTTGGGGAAGATATGACATTACTTCAGGGCGACACTTTAAGGATTCTCTCTGGTAAAAACCAGGAGAGTGCAATTTTTAAAAAACATCAGTATTTTTTCGGGTCAGGTGTTTTGGACCTGAAAAATGTTGGTTTTTCTAAGAAAAAGTCTGGAAATATCAATTTTTTCCAGGTCCAACAAACCCAAGAAGAAAAATACCAGTTTACAAAAGCCAGCCTGATCCTGGGGCTTGGCTTCTTCTGCAGCACAGTTTCAACTGCACTGCAGGAGAAGCTGGCCCCAGGATCTGTGTGCTTTGAGAAGGTCTCTCCCTGCGGTATGCAGACCTGGCTGGGATGGCTTTGACTGCAGCACGGTTCCAACTGCACTGCAGGAGAAGCTGACCCCAATATCTGCTGTGCTATGCCTGGCCTATTGCTCCCAGCAGCACAGCAACTTCTGCAGCTGATTTCTTCTGCAGCCCAGTTTAAACTGAGCTGCCAGATAAGCCAGCCTCAAGCCAAGTCAGCAGGAACAGTCTGTCCCCCCAGGCACAGCTGATCCTTGAGTTGTTTTCTGCAGACCCCTTTAAGGGACTGCAGTAAAAGCCTGACAAACAGCTGAGAGACAGGAGCAGTCTGATCCTGCCTCTCTGCTGGTTTTGGATCTCCCAGTAATTCCCGAATATATCTAGGATTTTCTCAGGATTCCCCACCCCCACCCCAGTTTCCCCCGAGAAAACCCAGGTACAATTATGAAGCAAAAATGTATATTTTTGGCTTGGGTAGATATGAATGCACACCCCTAATAAAAACCATACAGACGTGCTGAAATCCCTACATATTTGCTATAGAGGCAATTCACCCCCCCCCCTCCTGCTCCTCAGTTTCCTGGGGCTGGGAGATTGGGGCTTAAAGCTGGGGACTCACCCACTACAATTGGTCAAATGGCAAACCTAGTCAAGGCAGCAAAATGCAGCAGATTCATCTTGCCCATTGAGCTACTTGAGCTGAGAAGCTCTGGAAACCTTTGGTTGAGAGATAAGGTGAGGGAACTGCAAACATCAGGACAACACTAAATCATTTCTAGTGAAGGCTTTTCTATGTCATACTGCTGAGCAGACTTGCCTCTGGTTGTCTCCTGTTAGCCTTGGCTATTGGGGCAGCACACAGCATGGGTTTAAGGCAGAGGGGACAGATGGGGACAGGCCCAAGGCTGCTGGTGACCTTTTCTGCTGTCAATTATGAAGAGATTGAGTTGCCCCAGGGGTTCCAAGTAGCCACTTCAGTCTGTTCCACCATGGGAGGGTTCTGAATAACAAAGTCTTCATAACACTGCAGCGTTTGCTCTCGGCCTTCTGTGCTGAGTTCCTCTGCTGTGCATTTTGCACTGTCAGTATAACTGCTCTACATGATCTAATTGTGTCTGAGTGACAGATCCCTATCCCCGAGATGCCCTGTCAACTATGAGTATCATAGCTGGGGTTTGTGTAGCACTGAAGGAGCTATGATTGGTTGCAGGAAGATGGACCTATCCCGTGGGCATGACTAGCTGCAATTCCAGGACTTGGGGGCACTTGTTTGGGGGGCATTCCCAGGCTGGAGCAGCTTAGGGAGCTGATTAATTCCTGGCATACCCCTCAGCTCACCTCAGCTCACTAGTATAGTGAGAACCCCAGTATAGCTCTGGCAGACAACCGGATGGGAGCCCCAGTATAAATCCGGCAGACAACCGGAACAGACTGCAGCCCACTGCCACATACCCCAGCCTTTGGGATACTTCAACAGAACTCCAAGATCCACTGACAGAACCCTAAGTCAACTTCTTAAGCACTTTCAGCTGCAGATCTCAAGACTGTGCCGTAAATAATTTGAGAAGATATGGGTTGAATAGTCCTGGCAGGAGAAGTTAGGGCCTAGAAATCCTTCCCAATTCTATTGTAAAATCTGTGTAAATACAAATTATGCCCCATGGAACATTACAGAAAATTCCAACCTGGATTAAATGGAATTATAATTCAAATAATCAAAATCCAAAAAATAAGAAGAAATATATCCTACTTCAATAGCTGTGTGTTATATTCCTGCCCCTGGGCTAAGAGCCAAGGACCAACAGCCCTTCAGGCAGGGTTGTCATCTTTGGTAAATTCCTGCAAATTTAGGGGGGGATTCTTGGGGGGCGGAAGGTTTGAGGAGGAAAGAGATCTCATCAAGGTATAATGTTCTTTTGTTGTTGTTGTTGTTGTTAGGTGCGAAGTCGTGTCCGACCCATCGCGACCCCATGGACAATGATCCTCCAGGCCTTCCTGTCCTCTACCATTCCCCGGAGTCCATTTAAGTTCCCACCAACTGCTTCAGTGACTCCATCCAGCCACCTCATTCTCTGTCGTCCCCTTCTTCTTTTGCCCTCGATAGCTCCCAGCATTAGGCTCCTTCCTTCTCATGAGGTGGCCAAAGTATTTGAGTTTCATCTTCAGGATCTGGCCTTCTAAGGAGCAGTCAGGGCTGATCTCCTCTAGGAGAGTTCTCCAAAGCAGCCATTTACTCTAGGAGAATGGTTCTCTGTTGCCTGGGGATCAGTTGTAATTCCAGAAGATCTTCAGGCCTCACCTGAAAGTTGAGTCATGCTCAAGGGCTTGTGCTCCTGGCCATGGCCAGCCCTTACCCCTACAGCTGAGATTTTGTGCAGGCAGCAAGATGTTCCCCCAAGAATTCCCTTTCCTTGCTTTAGAAACCTTCTCAAAATAGGCAAAAATGTTAGAATTTTGCAATACAGCATTTGAGAATTATCTTGAATAAGAAGGGATTTCACATGGGAAGACAGTCCCATACACCCCAGAGTTAAGTAGGACTGAAAAGAGATTTAATAGAACCTTGATGGGAAGTGCTAGATGCACGCTATTAGGTTCAAATTTGCCTGATGTGTGCTGGGCCAAAGCAGTCAATACTGCAGCATACTTGTGCAATATAACATACTCAAAGGTGACTGGCAAAATGCCATATGAAACCTGGAATGGCAGAAAACCTAGCCTAAGACATTTGAAAACTTTTGGAGCTAAAGTTTATGCTTATGTGCCAAAGCAAAAGGATGGAAGATTGGATCCCAGAACTGAGCTGGGAGTCTTTGTAGGTTACAATCCACACAAGAAAGGATTTAGATTTTTTGAATCCAAAGCTTTCTGAAGTGGATATAAAACATGTTGTGTTTGTGGATGAAAATTGTACCCAATAGCTTTGTTCACCGAATTTCTCCACAGGAGGGGAGGAATGCAGGAACAGTGAGGCCAGAAGCTTCACACAATCGGTCATAATGCCGCCTACAAAAGCCAATGCTCAACAACAATGGGCAAGCTCAAGAGAAGGGGCAGCATCATCCAGTGGAGCAAATGCCAAAATACATCACCTTCTTCAGACAGAAGGGGCAACGCCATCTGCTGGTGAAAACACTGAACTGCATGACAATGCCCGACCAGAAGGGGCAACCCAAGAAGCAGATGTGACAGTGCCACCTGCTGTGAGGAGATCAAAAAGACAGAATAAATGAATGCATGCTGAATATTATACTTCTCAAGTCAAAGCACTAGATCAATGTGAACCTTCAATCTGGGAAGATATGAGTTTCCCAATGAGTGAAAGGGACAAATGGCTGGATGCAAAGGAAGAAGAGCTTGACTCTCGTTGCAACAACTTCACATCAATCATAACATAGCTGCATGAAGAAGGATGGTGGTAGAGCCAGTGAACATGACATCAACATTTAAGCAAGTAGCTAGAGCTTGGCATGAGAAGCTCAACAGCCTACTTGAGGCACAAGGATTCAAACGAGGACCAGCAGAACTTTGTCTGTACTCCAGAATTAAAGATGGACCGTATCAATATATACTAGTTTTTGTTGATGATTTGCTTTTATGTTGCAAAAACAAAGGGGGAAAAGAGATTGTTGAAAACCTGAATAAACATGATGAAGTCAATCAACTAGGTGATATCAGCACCTACCTTGGAATAGGAATGGAAAGAACCACAGATGGTGGATATCTTCTTAGCCAAAGACATAAAATAATGGACTTTGTTAATTCAATGGACTCTAAAGAAAAAGGAGGAGTTGGCAATCCATTAAATATAGTTTACATGTCTTTACTTGATGGACAACCACTGGATAATAAGAAGGGATACAGAGAAGCCATTGGAAAGTTGTTATACCTGAGTAATGTTACCAGACCTGACATTAGAGCTGCAGTAGGGATCTTGAGCAGTGTCAGAATCCGGTGGTTTCTGCCATTATTTAGGATGTTTATGTAACTAGGATATGTAGAGTTTCATCCTTGTGTAAGAGATGGGGGCAGCTTGTCTCCTTTGTTGTAGTTTATGACTCTGATGTTCTTTCCTGCATTTCCGTTCCTCCCCCTCCCCTCTTTTCACCTCTCAGCAACTCATTTGCTCCATTCCTTTTCCCTTCTTCCTTGAAGCTGGATGCCCATCTGTATGTTAACACTGTTTGATGTTTCCCCGTCCTCTCTGGATTCCCACGGGAGGGGGGAACAAGGTTTGGGATATATGTTAAGACCTTTGTCCACTGCCCCAGTTTTGACAATGCCTGGATGAGAGTACTTACTTACTTACTTAATAAAGAAATCTTTGACTATTGAGCAAGAGTTTGCTTTTCTGAATAACCGAAGATCCTCACAGAGCAGAAAGGTCAACTCTCCTGATCACTATGTCAAGAACCACAGCTAGTGGTATATATGTATGCAAACTGGCATGAAGTCAAGTTTGACAAGAAATCTACAAGTGGATATTTATTCTTTTTCGGAGGAAACCTGATCAGCTGGACCAGTAAGAGACAGCATCTGATAGCTGCTGAAGGCATAGCCTGCAATGCTTCTAATGAACTTGAATGGATAATAGATCTACTGAAAGACTTTGGCAGAGATGAACATAAGCCAGTCACAACGTATGAAGATAATGCAGCCTGTATCTCAATGATATTCTCAAGGCAAGAATATGAAGAAAGCGATGAGGCACGTCATGATCAAGAATGCAATTGCTAGAGAGAAGTTCAAGGAAAGACTCATTGATGTTGTATATTGTCCCACTAACAATATGATTGCTGATGTGCTGATCAAACTGTTAGACAGAAAGAGATTTGTGAATCTTAGAGATGAGCTAGGATTGCTTGAAGTCAGCAGCTAACTCTTAACTATGTCTATTTCGCAAAAGTCAGTGGCTGACTGTCAGAAAAAAGGTTAATGTTTATTGACACTGATTGCGAGCGGGAACAGGCAATAGTGGGTCAGGTGGTTTGTTTATTGATATGCAAAGTGTTTACCAGCCATTGCTTACATGCTTGCTTCTCACATCTGCAGCTAAAAGTAGAAGAGAAAGATATCTACTTCCATCCTTTGTTTCAAAAGAAGAAGGGAACTGCTTTAGGCAGGAGGGAAATCCGTATTGGAGTTCAGCCATGTAACAGCTAGGAGTTAATAGCTCCGTCATGAGTTATATAGAGCTATGCATTTTCTTGTTTTATTCCCTAGTTCCCCTACCCTGGTAGTCTAGTAAAATATGCTTTTTATACTACTGCCTTGTGTGGTCTCATCATTTATATATTAACTCTGCTCCTATTTTTACACAAAATATCCAACAAAAATATGTTGCCTATGGTGAATCCTACAACTAAGTGGGCTTCCATATTCAAAAGTAGGAGGCACTCCTTAAATATTCTTCAAAGGCAGCCCATCTATAAATACAACATGATCAGTCCAATGAATATGTAGTCCTAAAGGATCATGTGTGTTTAATCTGTATTTGCTGACCCTCTCTGGAAGACCTACCCTGCCATATTTATATCCTGCTCTTTTTCCAAGAACCCATGATTCTTTCCCCTGTTATTCTCCCAAGAGATTTGTTGAAACTATCAGGTATTCTTCTCAGCTCAGCAGAGATTTGAATGGAGGTCTCCCCATTCTGAGTAATGGAAATTCTGATTGTGTAAGTCAGGCCATCAGTCAGCAGGCATATAGTCCAAATGGCCCCAGTTCAGTCTTTTAAAAATGGCTACCAAGTATGTCATGATTCGATCATTGACCATAGAAAAACTTTCCACTGCTAGATAAATTTTTTTGCTTGCAATGAAAGCCATGTCATTCCTTCTTATGGAGTAGTGTCCTGAATAGTAGATGGTAAAATCCTCCGATTGAAAGATATCATCATTTGTCCAATGTAATTCACTGATGCTATGGAACTCAGTGTTCAACCTGGACATTTCTCTTTTGACAATTTCCAATTTTCCTTGAGCCAGTCCTCTAACATTCCAAGTAGCTATTCACTGAATCGTAAAGCACAGACCTTTGCTTTCACAATTTCCAGTGGGAAACCAGGCCAACAAAGAGCACAGTGGTTGGACGTGATCAAGGTGGACATTGGCCGGAACATTGCATGGCTGAGGGAGACAGTGCGGGATCAAGGATCATGATGACAGCTGGGCCATGGGGTTGCCAAGAGTTGGAAATGACTGAATAGCTGACGATAGAAACAACCAAGTATGTGGGCCAGAAGTCACCTCTCTGAAGAACTCTGGGGAACAGGGTTCTCTGAAGAACTCTCCAGTTGGTTCACACATAGGAACAGCTGACATTGATGTGGAATGAGCTAAAATGGCTCCTCCCAACTGGGATGGTGGCCTTTGCATAGAGTCTCTCCATATCAGCAGCAGCTGTGGGGCAGGCTTCTCATCTTAAAGTGCCATTTCTCAGCGGACAGACTGAACACACATGATAAAGTGGAAACGCAATGGCATGTCCACAGAAGAATAACAAGGAAAATAAATTAGTAAGATTAATAATAAACTCCTGTTTTTAATGGGGGGGGGGAGACAAGTGCAGTGTTGTATGAATGCATAAAGTTGTGAAAGTAAATTATAGCACCAGCTACTTAGTGTGAGGGGAAGTTCATGAAAAACAAAAGGGATATGATTTTGTGTTTGTTCTCGAGAGAAAAATGCAGGCTGGAGCTGAGAACAGAAGAGGCCCTCAGCACAAAAAACTTAACTCCTTCCATAGTTCAGGAAAGCTGTTTAAGAGTATGAAAAAGAGACAAATAAGCCTCTAGCCAAGTTTATTATAAACACATTAATTGGCTTATATGCCTCTTGAGTCTGCACCTTGCAATCTCAGATTATTGAAGAGCAACATTCCTCTGAGGCATTTATTTTGCTTAATATTTCTGCCTGTTCCAAATCTGGCAATTGGGTTTTGGGGAACTGCAATCCATACCCCCTGTGTATGTAAGCCGTTTTCCTAAGAGAATGTAGGAAGTACCACCATGGGATTGTTCTGCATCTACTAAGTTGGAGGCTGGTTTTTAGACTTCTACCATGGAACTGAAGCATTATTGGACTAGTGCATAGGCTGGGCAATTCCTGAGGATCTGGGGGTGGAGCCTGAGGTATGAGGGACCACTCAGTGGTGTATAATACTATAAAGCAGAGGTAGTCAAACTGCGGCCCTCCAGATGTCCATGGACTACAATTACCATGAGCCCCTGCCAGCGAATGCTTGCAAGGGCTCATGGGAATTCTAGTCCATGGACATCTGGAGGGCTGCAGTTTGACTACCCCTGCTATAAAGTCTACCCTCCAAAACAGCCTTTTATTGGGGAAACTGATCTCTATATTCTGGAGATTTGTTGTCATTTTAGAAAAACTCCAAGGCCAGCTTGGAGACTGGCAACCCTACATGATGGGAATAAACAGGGATAACTCAAGTTGAAATCCTTGGCTGGCCTTAAAGTTCATTTGGAACTTGGGTCTTGAACCCCTTACAATCTTTTGTTCTGAACCTATGAGGGAAGATTTGTTTTGGCTAGAGATTTGTCCTGAACCATGGTCCCACTACTCTTTTAATTTTATTATTGTTTTCTTATTTATTAAGGTTTTTTTAGTCACCACTCAACCAACACAAATATCAATCAAATAAGATGTATAAAATATTAAAATATATGACTCAACACCATACTGCTATCAAACCACCCCAGGCCATCTGGTTAACCTTCAAAGGCCAGCCTGAATAATTTAGCCTTACAAATCCTGTGGAAACAAAGCAAGTCCGGCTGGGCCCAGATGTCACCACTACCTACTTAAAGCCAAGCCGAATGTGGTTCTAACACCCTGCATCAGAGGGGTCCGAGGTAGAACTTTCCAGTCATGGAAGCTCATGAACCCTACTGAATTCCAGAATGCACTTGTGGATTGTAGGATTGCAAGTGTGTCCTGCTGAGGGAGCAGTGGAAACATGGGACACAAATCTCCTTGAAGCTTTTGATGAGGTTGCCTCATTGACTTCTTCCACCTATGCAATGAAACCATAGAGCTGGGTGATCTGAAAAGTACTGGGAAGCATACAGCACTGGCAGAGAAATCATACTGAATCTGACCTATCATGCTATAGAACTCATTGTAATACCTGTGAAGCTTGCAGTGACAGCGGCAATGAAAAACTGTTTCTCTATTATTACAGTGTCAGCTAATTTATGTTCATCCCAGTTGTTCAAGGTAGCTCAGCATCTGTTTATGCCTAAATTTGAGCCTCTAAGGTCCCAGAAACAATTAGCTATGATACTTTTGCCAAGCTTTTTTGCTGCTAAAATATTGAGAATATGCTCTGATCTGCATATCATTATTACCAAGGTACACTATATCAGAATCCTCATGGTTTTGCCATGATTTAAGAGGCTGTTTGTAGCTAGGTGCCTGAGTTTGACCTTCTAACAATTAGAGCAACTTGCCTCTGATGTGTGGTTTATGGTGCTTCCCCCTTCCCCCTCTGCATTCTATCCCCTCCTTTCCTTCACAAACCATCCCCTGCCTCTGCCTGGTGTCTTGGAGTCTGAGGACTTATCAGAATGTTATGGCTATAAAAAGCCGGCCATTTTGTAGGGACTTCCCATGGGGGAGTGGGGAAATACCAGGGGAAGATACATGCAAAGATCTGTACCCCAAACCCCAGTTCTTTCACTGCCTTGAATTAGTGTACTTGCTTGGCTCAATAAATGAAACTTTTACTAAAATTACTTTTTGGCCTAACAAAGATCCTCACGCATCACTAGGGGTGTTTATGGACCATTTTTGTGCAGTTTCCATGATGGATCTGAACAAGATCCTGGGAGCTATACAAATCATGTTAGGATCACATCATCAAACCCTTAGCATCTTTCCATCTATATAAAGCACAAGCTGTGGTGGTGACAACTCACCCCCCCCCCCCAGCATTTCCTGCACGGTGTCAGCCAGCATTCCCTGCTGCAGCATCAGCCAATCAGAATCATGGATTTCTGAAAGTAAAAGTTGCCCTGCTCCCTTAAGAGCATGCCTTCAAAATCCTGACAACAACAAGTTATGCTTCAGTTCTTTCTGGCGATTCCAGACTTCTAAAATCCTAGTGCTTTGGTTAGTGAATGTCCCATTTTGTGGTTTGTGCTGAGTCACTTTGTGTTATCTGCCTGGAGTCCCTGTGGAAAAAATGGACTATGAATAATGTAAATCAGTGGTTCTCAACCTTCCTCATGCCACAACCCTTTAATAAAGTTCCTCATGTTGTGGTGACCCCCAACCATAAAATTATGCAAGTATTCTCTAACAGAAATTAAACTTAAACTGACCAGTGGCGTGAAGATCCATTGTTCATGATTGTATATAAATTGTATATAAATTGGTGGGCGCCTTCAGGAGGAGCAGCAACAGTGGCAGCGCCCCCCACCCTGGCCAAGCTTCTCGCCCTGCTGCCAACCCTGTAAAAGGGACATTTGACCCCCAAAAGGGTCCTGACCCCCAGGCTGAGAACCACTGATGTAAATAAATGGCACACCTTGAAGAGCTGTTGATATAGTGGGGAAAGGGCAGAAAATAAGTGTATATTTAGGGTACAGCTGTTCAGTTCTGCTGCACTGGGACCAGTCCAGACAGCTAAGAACAGGAAAACTTTTGGCATAACTGAAAGCCATATTACTATATCACTGAGGGAATGCTAAACAAAAAAAGTGTTATGAATTCAAAGATGTTCAGTTGCTATGCTGCTGTTAAAAGGTACAGGAATCCAACAGGATGAATATTTGAACACTGATGTCCCACTGAAAGGAACTATGGGCCTAAGAGACATCTGGGCGCTCACTGCTATGCTTATGGGTCCTCAGAACATGCCTGCATACAGATCTCGATGAAGTAATGCCTGCGGTTCTGCAGGAGTTATGCTAAGGCTTTAGTGAGGGCTTTGCAGCCCTGGAATGGCAGCGATTGGCCCATATTTCAAAGGATTTACACATTAAAGTTTGTTTTTGCACTTGCTCCTGGCTACAGATCAATGGCAAAGTGTTTTTCATGTTCCTATTTGATCCCTCTAGGCTTCTGATACACAGTATTCTCCTGTCCTTGAAAGGGAGACACAGCTAGGAGGACCACTGAAGGAGGAAGGCAAAATTCTGTTCATATGCCATATGATAATCTGTGAGGGAGGCAGGAGATAAGTGGTACCATCAGAGCAAGGTGCTCAGCACCATTAATGGAAGACATAACCAAGTGGCCAGCCTCATCCACAGGAGTGCTACTGTTCAAACGTTACCAACAGCAACCTGGGACCAACAAATTCAAGGTAAAGGCAAGGTGAACTGATTTAAAGTCATCCTCCAATTTGTTCTATCCACAGCTGTTCCCATCCCACAGTTACATTAGAGAACAAAATCTAAGTTGCCATTCAAAATCATTCAAATTTTGTTGATTTAGAACCACTGTTGGATTATTGATGATGTTACTTTTGATTATGTTATATGTTTAGGTTGTTCCATCTATCACCCCATGATGTTATATGTAAACTGCCCTGAGCCATATGGGAGGGTAGTATAAAAATCTAATAATAAAATTAATAAAATGACGTGTTCAGTAGGCACAACTAAGATAATGTTGGCAGAGTTTAAATATGCTAGGGAGCAAAGCCCCAGGCTGCTTAAAACAAATAGCTTTATTAAGAGAAACAAACTTTGAATAGAAAGAGGAGTGAGAGACCTAACTAACTGTCTAACTGTTCTGTATTCATTCAGTCTGTAGTAAAGGCAAGCAGGGGAGAACATGCTCAAAGGAACAGGAAGTCTCCAAATGAGCCAATCAGGACATTGAAGAAGATTATTGGAAGAATAGCAGGGATTTCCTAATCTAACTATGCTAAATACACGTCTCCTCTAATGCTCTCTGCAGGATATTCTTCTCATGCTGTTTAATCATGTACACTACAGATCTTGCTTATTCCAATAGATAAGGCACAAACTGTAGGTTAAAAAAAACAAGATAATGATGATGATAATGACGATGATGATAAATAAGCAATCAGAAGTCAGTCAAATGCCACAGTATACCTACCACAAGCCATTTAATTCTGACCACGTGGCATCCAAAACCCATCCCCAGGAGTAGGGGGCTTAATAAACTAGTTTCGGAGGGCAGCCATGTGGGTCTGCAGAAGAATAGCTAGATTCAAGTTCAGTGGCACCTTAGAGACCCACAAGAGTTTCAAGGTATATGCTTTAAAAAGCCAAAGCTTTGTCAGTATCTGGAAAAGGGAGCTTTGACTCTTGGAAGCTTGTAACATGGAAGCAGGGCCAGGTGTACATGAAAAGAGGCTATTCCACTTATGTGGCCCTTTCACCTCCCATTTTTAAGTGTTTAATTTACATGAGATATAATAAAATAATAAGATACATCATTGCTGTGATCTATATCAATATGTTAAATGAAACATGTTGTGATTGGTACTAACCTTTATAAAAATGTGGAATATAGGCCCCTCTTGATCTTGAGGCCTTAGGCTGAAGCCTAGTTAGCCTATAGGAAAACCCGGCCCTGCCTGGAAGTCTTGTGAGTCTCTACATCTCATTGGTCTTGTGCTTGTCTCACAAAATCCTGCTTTACTACTTTGGGTTTCCTGAACAAAAGATGTCCCGCTGAAAGACACAGGGAGCATATCTATGTGACAAAACGTGGGGTTTTGCTTATACTAGCTTCATTGCTGTCGTTAAACAGGGGATCTTTGAAACTGTGGTTTGGTGACAATGCTTAGTTCTTTTTAGAGGGATCTAGCCCCCACCCCAGGGTGGTGGCAGGTCAGATCTGTTAAAGTAGGTCAGATCTGTGATGGAGAGACACCCAGCGGTGGATCTAAGCCAATGCTCCTGACGCCATTAGAGCCACTAACTGCAGATGCTAGGATGGAATGGCCTTGCCTGCTGTTTTTTTTTTCTTTTCTTTTTGTTTTTACCCCTACCAAACAACGATCTTTATAGAATCAGGGTAATAAAACCAAAGGTTATGCCACGGCATGATCTGAGAGTAGAAACGAATTCTGGATGCTACAAAAGAAGATATGTCTTTGAACTCTATTCTGCATGCTATTAGAAATAAAGCCAGAATCCTACCCCACTGTGAGTTAAGCTTGAAATGGAAACATTTGGAAAAAAGCCCTTGAATAAGTTCAGTGAAAGAATCAGCACCTTAAAAGCCCATCTTGATAGCTCAAAGGCTCAAAAGGGAATTTGAATGAAGCGAAAGTCAGCTCTTTGCTAAAAAATAGACGTCTTAAAAAAAAAAAAGCAGTAAAAGCAGTTTTAATAGATATTCCTAGAACTAATAGAAAATGCTGAAAGGGATTCTCCCAGAGTTCTGGAGAAAATTCTTGAGATCAAAACTGAAATCTTCCCTTGAAACAGTGAGAACACTTCACAGTCCCACTGGGGTAGCTGCAGTAAGTGAAATTCTCACTTTGTGGGCTCCAAAGCTGTGAAATTTAAATTACTTACTATAAATTGCTTCATAAATGCTTTCTGATGGTTTATATTGCAGCCTGAGGAATGCGTGATGTGTAGACAAAAAGATGAAGCTGATGGATTTATGCACAGAGTTGCTACCTGTAAATATTGCCTCTACTGATTCAAATGTAGTAAATAAGGTATCCAAATAGATTTTACTATCAGATTTCAGTATTCCTCATCTCTGTAAGTTCTAGTCACATGCACTTCCTTCTCTGTCTGTCTGGTGTTTCTCATTTGTCCTTCCTTCAGGGCCAAACTTGACATGATGGCATCCATAGTCTGACTGACAGACTGTCCCCATTTTAGATTTCTCTGGAAGTGAGGTAAGCATGCCCCACCCCTTGTTCCTCCTAGGGCTTGCTGGCTATGGCCTGGAAGATGAAGCACTTCACCCTGCCACACTGTAGGCACAGCAATCAGGACTGGAGCCACTCCTTAAAATGCCGACAGTGTCTATCAGTTAGACCTGTCAATGTAGTCACATTAAGTTATGCCCTCAGGGTTCCCTTCTCTGTCTTTCTTTTGTTGCACTTATTCCTCTGAACCACTACGTATTCCAATCTTGTGTGCAAGCCCAGCTCAATACATTGTACAGGCAACTGCTTATAGGATTGCCAACCTCCAGGTGGGGACCAAGAGTCCTCCCAGAATTGCAGCTAATCTTCTGACTACACAGATTTCCCCAGTGGAAACAGCTGATTTGGGGGGTAGACTCTATAGCAGGCTTTCTCAACAGGGGTTTCAAGAAATCCAGGGGGGGGGGTTGACAGCCCCGGAAGGGTTTCGCTGATTGGGTGGGAGTTAACTATATAATGTGTTGGTTGATATGACCATATATGGTTATGTTGACCCACCCCACCCCTCCCAAAACAGCCAATGATGAGCCTGGAGAAGGTGGAGGGAGAAGGGACCTTGGTATTAAAAATTCTTGTTGGCCAAGGTTCATCACACGTGATACTGACTGGAGTCCAGACAGGTAAGTACTCTCATTTTAACTTAACTGCATGAGAGGTGGGATGGCAAAGGGCAACAGGGTGATGTATGCCTGCCCCAGCCCTGTTCCCAAACCTGCAAAATCAGTTGCTGGACCCTTTCTCATATTGGGGAGGGGGCAGGGGGCATGATGTCACATCCAGTCGGAGTATCTAGGTGGTGTCACATCTAGTGACTTGACTTCTGGAGATGTGGCAGGGAGGTGTGGCCTGCTGACATCACTTTTGGGTTTTTTCAATGGTAAAAAGGTTGAGAAAGGCTGTTCTACAGCATTATATCCTTGCTGAGATTCCTTCCCTCACCAAACTCCATCCATCCCCAAATCTCCAGGAAATTCCCAAGCAGAGATGGCAACCTAGGTGTCCAGTGCAAAATTCTAAGAGCCTCCAGGCTGATAGGGACAAGACTTTCCATCCCAAACCTGCTGTTAACCCGATTTCTATTCTAAGTTTCACTTCTCATTCAATCTCTTTTTTCTTTTCAGAAATTGAAACTGGTAGAATCTTCCTTTAAAGGTTGTATAGCCTATGTCAAATTTCTGAGAGATAACAGCATATCATCCACATACATCTTTAAACATGTTCTTTTTCTCCACATTTAATTCCTAAAATATATTGATTAAATCTTAATGAATGAGCTAAAGGCTCCAAAACTAAGATGAAAAGCAGAGGGAAGAGTGGGCATGAGGCTGGTTTATATATGTAGCGCATGAAGCACGTACTATGGGCCACACTTTTCCAGGGATCCCACATCTGAGCCTGATTCCTTTCTTGCTGCCACTGCTGCTCCTTCCTCAAATGAAATTAAGTTTCCTTTGAGACCTGAATGTATGTTGTTAAGTGTGTGTCCCTAAATATTATCCTCTCAAGCCAGAATTTTCTTTTTCTATGTTACAACAAGGCAGCAAGGTTAATATTGTCTAAGACATGAAAATCTACAGAGATACCCTCTATGGCTGGATAAAGTGGCTGAGTTATCGAACATGGCAAAACTTACTTTGATAGTCAGCAGGAAACCACCGGAAGAATACCAAAAACAATGGCAATTCTACAGGAACTATCTTCTCAAGTGACCTCCAAAGAAACTATCTAGATACAGAGAAGGGGAGGGATGGAGGAATATGTTATCTTCTGTAACTGCTACTATTATTCCTTTTGTAATTTCTAAAATAAATAAAAATATTATATAAAATATTTACTAAGATGGAAACCCAATTATTTAATGTATGTGACCACTATAAGGTTCGCCATAACCATGTTAGCCTCGGATAGGTTTCACCTGACATAGTTGTTTGTTTTAATGGCTTATTTTAACAAAACAATACTTTTCTTGCAAACTTTTCTCAGTTTTACTTGTTTGCATAAAATGTTTATAGGAAGATTTCTGGAATTTTACATAAACTTTGCTTTAGTTGGGGCAAAAGGAGCAGAGTGGAAAGTGACAATGCACAACAACACAATGCTCTAGGAATTCCCAGAATCTCTTTGGTATAATAAGATGTGATGTTGTGATGGTGTGCAATTTTTTTCTCATTATTTTTTGGATTCCAGTCCGTTGGACGTGAAAAAAATTCAGGATTCCAAGAAAATCCAGATCCAAACACCGGTAGAGTATTTGGATCCACACTTTTTTGGAAATCCCACTTTTTGTGTGGTCCAATAGACCCCAAAAAAGCAGCAGCAAAGCTACTAAAAACAGCTGAGAGGCAGCTCAGCTGAAGCTCTTTTCGATGGTCCTTTTAAATTGGACTGCCCAAAAGAGTTGGTCAAGCAGCTGATCCTGCTGAGCAGCCTGGTTTAAACTGGACCACTCAATAAAGCCCACCCACGAGTTAATTTTGTGGGGCTCTGCTGAGTAGTCCAGTCATCATTAATCAGTCTCTTCCTCTGAGTATAAGAAGATAGAGGAATCAGGAGCTGCACCAGTGGAATGCACATCTGAGCAGCTGAACTTAGAGGCAGAACCAGTAGAAGAAACCTCAGGGGATACTGGTTGTTGTTTGTGGCAGGGGTGAAGAGGGAGGAGAAAGAAAAATGAAGAGGTAGATCTGAGAGGCTGGATGTGTGCAATAGCCTGTTGCTCAGTAATGCAACATTTATAAATATTCAAAATGAAAAACAAGATATCATGTTAGTAGGGAAGTAGCATATGGGAGAAACAGCTCAGAGTTCTTTGCAAGTGGGTGCTGAAAAATACAATAAATTTGTCAGTGAGTTCCAGTTGAAAAAGTCTGATAACTATTAGACTATGTGATAATTTTGTGGATTTATTTATTTATTATTTAATTCATGTATACTCTTAGGGAACCTAAGGTGGCTTACATCATTCTCCTCTTCTCTGTTTTTCCCTTCAGAATAACCCTGCGAGGTAAGCTAGACTGAGGAAGTGTGCCTGGCCCAAGGTCACACAGCAAACCTCCACAACACAAACTGAGATTTTAACCTGCATCTCCTAGATACTAGTCTGAGATTCTTAACAACTATACCACATTGATTCTTCAAATGTGGGATTAGGAAATCAAGATTCCATTTGACATTTTGAGAAGAATAAATCCCTGTGTAAAAGATTATTAATTCCAAACCAGACATGACATGAAGTTGCATGCATTTTACTCTCATTTAGATATCAATCTATCCATCTGTCCATCTATCCATCTATCATCCACCCAATCTACATCTCAGATATTGCCCTGGGAGGCTGCAAATCTGAGCAGAGAAACCGCAGGAAGAAGTGTTCCTTAACGTTTTCCCCCATTTCACCCAAAAGCATAAGATATGTTTTTTTTTTTAAGTCAAAGAAATAGAGAAACTTATTATATAGGGTGAAACTGCTAAGCTTTTCTGATCAGAAAGAGTGAGAGGAAAAAAATCATTGCCTTGTACAAGAGTAACTACAGTTACATTTATGGAGGGAGAATTATTTATGTTAAATGTGTGCATACAAGAACTTTCCCACACAACCTACTTCAAAGCATATGTCTGCTTCCCTCACAACATTTATGTGACATGGATTTGGGTTAATGCAAGTGAGAATAGGGAAAGTGATTATTCATATATGATTATTCAGGAAAGTTGGCATAGGTTTGACAGTTGTGACCTGGAAAAGGAGCAGCACTGATGATCCCTTTCAATTTACCCCTCTCCTAGCCCCTCCTCCTCGGGATGAAGAATTGGAGCAGGGCTTTCTCTCTTGTGATGCTTCATTCTGGCACTGCCACCTCCTGAAGCTGAATGATCATTACCACAAAAGGGGTGGGGGAAGAAGGTTCTCAATTTGTAGTCAGTGTCAGAAGGACCAGAAGAAAAATAGAAACATATTTTGTAGGTGAAAGTCAAAAACTACAGGGTAAACATGTTGGGTAAAGGTATAAGTGAATGCTGTTCAGGGCCTTCTCCAGAGGCAGAACCTCCTTGACAAAGTGAGGGAGGCTCCAGCAATAGTGCTATTCGGTAAAATATGTCAAACAAAACTTCACATTTCTTGAGGCTCAGTGAGTGAAGCTGGTGGACAGTTGTCTTCCACTGACACACTTGTACTCTGTTGAGAGTGGGAGAGAAACACTTCAAAACTCAAGGTAAAGGTTTTGCTCTGTTCAAGCCACCAACGAACAACAAGAAAATGCATTTCTCCACAACATGAGGCGAGATGATTCTATTCAGGGTCATGAATAATCAAGTGAAGTCATTAAATGTTGTGAGGGGGAGAACTCTGCCTTCTCTAATGTTATGCAAAAATAGTAATACAGAAGAATAATATTGATTTAAGCAAATACCAAATATTAAGATTTTTTAAAAAGTGTTCAGAGTGTCTTGCAGAAGGACTCATTCATGAGATTTCCAGATCATGTTAATATTTCCACAGATTCTTAATCATTTATGCCTATGACTTACATGTTTATTTAGATGAGCTTTAAGCAGTAGCAACAGGGGAAAGTAGGACTCACCAGCCTTTGAATATGTGTGAAGCAATGCCAGTTGCACTGTGCTGTTCTGTGCTGTTTGAACATAGGATTCTTTATTATTCATTTATTGTATAGCATGTGTAGTATAGCCAGGATGGCTGAGGGTTGTCTGGAAGCCAAGCAAGGGACGTTCGAAGGTGGTTTGCCCTTGTCTGCCTCCAGATCTTGACCCCTAGTGTTCCTCGGGGGAATTACCACCCAAATTCTTGGACGTCTCCCATCCAAATACTAGACGGGGTTGGCCTTGTTTAGCTTCCAAGATCTGATAGGATCAGGCTTGCCTGGACTACCCAGGGCAGAACATAGTAACCTGACAAACATGTCTGAACTTTAGCAAATGGTTGAACTGTTTGACTGAAAAATGAGTTCCTTGCTTGCTACCTGAAAACAGAGTGGGAGCTGAATCACTGGGTACTGGGGAGCATCCCTATTAATCAGTACTGCGAAAGACCTGTCCCTGAGGTCATGGAGAACCATTGCCAATAATTGGCCGTAGTGTAAGGTATCGTATATGTTTAGTATAAACTCTATGTGTTCACATGAGATCCTAATATTCATTTGTCACCAGGATTAAACTACCACATGATGATGATATACACCAGTATTTTGGCAGAACAAAGCTTCATCATGACGGTACAGAAGATGGCACGTGGGGCAATATATCTTATATCTCATGTGATGCTATATAAATATAGATTAAAACAGACCTGCCATACACAGGGTGGTAAATTATGCCATTTGAGAATGATGCAATGCTTTATTTATACTTAGGGGGGAAATTCCGACAAGCAGCAGAAACTGTGTTAAATTGCATGAGCTGAAAAATTACATAACTGTGCATTCCTTATGAAAAGTTGTGACAGGTGTAACTGCTTGCCTTCCGTTTTCCCAAAGGCTGCACGGTATGTCCTTCTCCAGTGTCATAAATAATCAAATATATGGAGTGTGTTGATTTTATTTACACAGCAGCACCACAAACCTGGGACTTTAAAATGCCTGGGAAGTGTGCAGAGAAAGGGTCTGGATCTCTTTTTGAACAGTTCAGTGCAATTCACTGGAATCGCTACCCAGAGAGTAGAAATTCTTAATTGACTGAAAAATACAGTATAAGTTAATTTATGCAGGTGGCTTGAAAGACCAGATAGATGTTCCATTCAGATGTTAAACCAGTTGCTTGGTTTTGGGCACAAACGCAGCTTGTTTGCTGCATCTGCCAGCTCCCTTTGTTCTTCCCACCTCCCTTCCTGGGCAGAGCTTGGCTGAAATTTGCTGAGGTCTAGGTCAGGTACTGGAACAAATCGGAATTTGTTTATTCCCACAAACCATGATTCTAAACTAGGATTAAACTTTACTCTTGATTAAATCAAATCCACTCACATAAAGCATTGCTAATCCCAGAGATGAGAGTGGTCTCTTTCCTGATAATTATTGTCTGGTAGAGACAACTATGGAACTTTCTGCATGCAGCCACAGAAGTGGAGATCTTGTCCCTTCTCCATTTACTTCTTCATTTCCTAGTCTGTTTTTGAAAGCTCTCTCCACTGTACACTTGGAGAAAAGGACTGGCCCAGCTCATCTTCTATGTCAATCAAGCTTCTTTATCTGGTAGCACTATTTCTGCTATTCTATCTGATCCATCTTGGCTTTAAAATGCTTTTTGACATGTAAGTATGATATGATAAACAGGTGACTACCAAGGCAAACTTTTACTAACATCGAAGAGAACAAATTAGTTTAAAAGAAAGCAGAAAATCTCACAAACCAATTACATATAATATGCATTGTAAATGGTTTGAAAAAGATGTCCACACAGAATTTTGGAAGAAGTTGCCTAACTTGGCCTGTGCGCAACCTGCTCTAATCCTGACCATTCAATTATTAAGAATGGAACATCTTTCTTCCTCTAGTGCAAGAGGAAATTAAAATATGCGCAGGGCTTTACCATACATTAAAATTGGCTTAATAATCTTTCTTTCTTACTGGGTAAGCATGTGGTTTATAGATCTGTAAGGGGGAATCAGAAAAGAACATGGTGCTGCAATCCTAAACAGAGGTGCACTCTTGAACACCCATTAATATCACTAGGCTTAGCAGGTTTCAGCTCTGTCTAGGATTTCACTTAGGAGCAGTTTCAGCAAATTATTCCTGCCATTGCTAGACTAGGAAACCATGGCAGTTAAGGGGGTGCAAACCCGTTATAGGTCTACAGTGTAAATATCCCTCTTCCGTGCCTCACATTGAGAAAGCTGCTTTCCCAGATGTCAGTTTCCAGTGTGGACCTTTTTTCCTGAAAAGGGCAACAGGTTTTTCTTTGCTTTTGAGACGGATTATATCATAAGCAATCCAATTTAACAGTGAACTGGCATAAGTAGCCTATGAGGCTCAGAGATGAACTAGAGATGATGACAAAATATATTTTGTCATCATCTCTAGAAAATGATGAAAATGATGAAATCTCATAGGTCACCCTCTGGAAAAAACTGAAATGTTTTCTGTTCATGATAGCACCTCTGAATTTCTTTTATTATTATTATTATTATTATTATTATTATTATTATTATTATTATTATTATTATTATTATTATTATTATTATTATTATCTTGCAATTTATTGCCCGCCACTCCCTTACGGCTCGTGGCAGGTTACAACATTTTAAAAACCCCAATAAAATCCATTAAAATCCCTCAACAACAATTACAATATAACATTATCGGTTAGCAAGCTAACCTGGCAAGATAGGCTAATCAACCTCCCCCTCCTACTACAAGCAGGTGGAGAGGGGATACTGATGGTACTAATCCCCAATCTCAATCCCAGGTCCCGGATCCCGGGTCCCCGGGGGGGACATAGATGTTAGCCTCGGCCTCAACCGTAAACCTGGCGGAAGAGCTCCATCTTGCAGGCCCTGCGGAATGATGGAAGATCTTGCAGTTTGGATTCTGTAAAGTGAAGCCCTGGTGCACTTGCTCTTTCCTGAATGAGGCTCCATTTTTTAGGAGTTTGTCTTTCAGAATTTGCTGAATGTCATAGGGATGCGGAGATAAATGTTCTTCATGTTCAGACCTGGACTGAAATAAGCCTTGGTTATTGATTCCTGTGTGGGATTTGCATCCAATTGTATTTGAGGATATGCTTTCGGAAGAGACACAGCTCATTGGAAGAATACTTGGCATGCAAAAGGCATTTGTGTCGGGATCGATCCATTTCAAAAAGGATCTTAACATTAAATAGTATTGGGAAAGATCCCTGCCTAACACTTTGGAAAGATAATTCTATACAGCGGCAATAAGTTTACACTGTAGTGAATCTTGGATAGAATTCAGACTCTCCTTGTTACTACCTACCAAATAAACTACCCCATGCTGTGCCAGCTCTGACTGCAAGTGCTTGTATGGCTTCAAATTTTAAATGAGTTTGATATAAATATCCAGGTTTCCTTCAAATACGAGCCTCTGTAACTGGCTGTCTGTGAAGTATGGCAGTATTCAAGAATCCTTAACCCTTCTTAGGAAATACTCATCCCCTTACAGCTTTATATCCCCTCCCTGCCAAAGACTTCTCTTCAGGACATATGATTGAATTTTGTGATGGATTCTGCTGCCACTTAACCTTACTCGGGAATCTCTGAAAGCGACACCTTGAGCATGTCAGTCATGAATGCTAAGGTGACTGAATGAATAGTCTTCTTCCAGGACAACGGCAAAGCCATTCACAAGTGGATATGACAGTAGGAAGCCATGTGCTTGGGGTCTACAGAATGAATACAGGAAAGTGTGCCCATGGCCAGCTTGCGGTATGGATTGCTGACGCCAAAGAATACAAAATACCACAATATTAAACTGGTACTCTAAGTTATTCTGTGAATAGAAAGGGTGACTATCATCTATGCACTTCACACCATTCATTATTTCATTGAGTGAGAGGCCAATTTCGACCACAAAAGAAGACTAAATTTTCAAAAGAGAAAGTGGTTGAGAAACAAGAAAGCGGTTGTTTTGCTCCTGTCTCCCTGAGCAACAGGAAGTTCAAGGAAGCTTTCTCTGAGGGCAGCCTTCTTCAAAGAAGGGGATGCTGGCTTGTTATGCATGCTCAGTAAGCTGCCTTACAGCCAGGATCAGAGAATGGAGCAAGGGGGTTTTCCAGCGGGCTCCGAGAAAGGGCACTGTCTTGCACTACTAAGGAATTGGGCATTCTGTTTTCTAACGGCAAATGAGAGAACACCTAAATGTTTGGGGGTTTATTATTACTGTGGGTAGTAAGTTTGCATTAAGGGAGCCGTGGGCCATTTTGTGTTTGTAATCCTATGGTGATCTTGCCTTCTTCCCTCCCTCAACCACAGGATTTCCCTTTCTCATTCTTTCTTGCTGAGCAGCTCTATTTTCACCTTCTTAGATTCAGCTTCTGAAATGGCACATGAAAAGATTTTGAAAGTTCAAAATAAATAAAATGTTTTATTTAACTTAGAGGAGAATAGGTCAAATAGAATCAGGGGTTGGATGTATGTGAGCCAATAATCGAACTGGGGTAATTTTGTAATCACACTAACTCTAGATAGTTTGTTGCCAACAAATAAGTTTTTCTGCTATTGAGAAAGGTCTTTTAAAACTTTGAGGAGAGAGGCTTTCTTCTCAGTTTCTAAAAACTCAAACATAGATTTCTGAGTTTACTGACTCTTAAATAGTATTTGGCTAATCCAAACTGAAAAAATATGCAAAAAAAAAAAACCTTATCAGTATTTTTCAGGTATTAATTCAACCAGAATTTTGTTTTTTTATTTTTCTGGCTATCCAAAATGGCAGGCACAAAAATTTCCAAAAATATTTGAGTTTTTTTGTACTATCAGATAGCCATAGAGTGCATTCAAAGTTCCTTTAAATGCCTTCAGAGTTCACTTGTGCTGTCACAATTTATGAAAGGCATTTCAATGTTAAAGACTTCACATTCTGTTAAAAGTTTAAATGCCTTCTCCCATCCATTGGAAACAATGGAGGATGGCAGCAACTTCCAAGAGGGCTCATAGACTTGGACCCCCTGGTCCAATCTTTTTGAAGCTTGGTGGGCTTGGAGGGAAGGCACCAGTGGCTATGCTACAAATCTGGTGCCTCAACCTGGGATTAAAAAAAAAACTGGAGTCCCAGATAGCCCCAGATTGATTCCCCATTATAGTCTATGGGGACTATTGACTATAATGGTACCCACAGCCTATAATGGAAATGAAAATATCTGACACTTCCAAATATTACTGAATCCAAATACCATACCGGTATTCTGATTTGATCAAAAAATACCAGTATTTTGGAGGTTCAATATACTAGAACCTCACAAAATACTCGTGCGGGGGGGGGATTGCACACTCCGACTCTTAAAGTCTAAAATGCAGGAACATACAATCAAGTCCCACAAATCCTTCTCTATATATAGATCAGAGATCACTGCTCTGCACTAGAAGCTATTTCCTTTCTTAACTGGGTAGAGATCACTTCTCTTTACGAGAAGCAATTTCCCTCTTTTTGGTTTGAATTGGAATCCTCTTTGATCCATTCACTCTCTTCCCAATCCACAGTCAGTACTCAGCTGTCTCTTCTTTACCTGTCCGTTTGAAACTGACATTCCTTAACAGACTTCTGTTCAAACAGCCTGTTGCTCAAATTTTCTCAGACTCTGTTAAGTATTAACCCTTGACAGTCCATCACACATCTGAATACATTGAACCAGTCACAGGACTTTTATATGCTCAAGTTACTTCAGTTTAAAAGCACAACTCATCTTGAGCTGAATAATTTTTTAAAAAATTATTCTGCGAATCAGCCCTGAAACCTTATCTTTTTTACTGCCAAAAAGTCATGATGATAAAAGAACCGACAAAGAAATTCCAAGCTAATATTTTTAGATTTAATATATTCAACCACAGGCACCTGAAACAGACCCAGGTTTTTTTTCCACTGTTTCATCCTATCTGTACAAATAATAGCACATTTTATGTGTTTCTCCAACTGCTTTCGCTTTGGTTTCTGAGTGAAATAGGAGTGAAATAGTTTTCTCACACAGAACAATCAATTTTAATAGCTTTTCTCCAGTGCTGTTATCTATAACTGTAATTTCAGACAGGCATATATCCGGCCAGAGGATATGGATCCCAATACTCAGAAATTTGAGAAAAGCAAACGTATTAGAGCTGATCCACACGACTATGGGTTGCCATTTGAGTAGCAGCCCATGGTGGAAATCCATCTGTTTACTGGACGGGTTCAAGATGTGTATATTTGCCGAGAAACGTTTAGTTTTGCTCTGTAAATCCTTGACTGGCAACTCATTTCTAACTGTGCAGAGAAGAGGCAACAACATTGGTTCCACTCACTGACTCTTTCCCTCAGTGCTGAAATGCAAGCAAAGGACTTCCTCCTTCCCTGCTTGATCAACCACAGAGAACTTGACAAGAGTTCTTCCCTTTATATGCTGCTCAGGCAGCTCACAGCTTTTGTTGCTGTTCACACTGTGGAGGCAAAAGGGGAGTCTCAGAGTCTGGAGCTGAGGTAAATACGTAAAGGGATAAACCTTGTAATTCTTCTCTTGCAGTTCACAACGGAGATGGGGAAGAGGTTAAAAAGAGGCTTACTGACAGTGCCTGAAGCAGGCTCCAGTGATGAAAAGTTCTTTGACAGTTCCTGAAGCAGATTTCTTGGGAGGTGGTACCATTGAAAAGCTGGATTTATTCAGGGTAAACATACAGATTATCCAGTGGGGGGTATCAAATCAGGGCCTTGCTGAATCCCCACCCTGTCAGTTGCTTTATCCATTCAACCAAGTCAAGGGTAGTAGCTCTTGATAGCAGACAATGTGACAGTTCAGTCATTGCTGACACAATTGTATAGAATTGCTGGACTCTGAATAGGAGGAAGACAAAGAGACCAGAACTGCCTCAAGCTCCCATAAGTGGAAAAAGATAGTGTGACCATCAAAATACACTCCCGTGTTACTCCTGTTACACCAGTTACAGCGAACACATGTACCCTAAGTGTATAGTGTACATTGGATTTTTCTTTATGTGTGCATTAATCCATGGGCAGCTGAAGGAGTTGGTGAAACCTCACATGTATCTATGTACTGGTCCCAGTTTAACTCATAAAGTGAATGTATGTTGACTCTTTTCTTAGAAGCTGAACGATGCATGTGCAAACAGCATGCCTTGATGTTCACTGAAACTGTTGCAGGGCCAAATTGCAGACTGGAACATCCTGCCTGCTAATCTAGCCTGCAGAGACTATTTTGGTTTAATAAAGAACATTTTCAGGTTTCAAGAATTCCAAAATGGCTGAAGGCCATTTCTACCAGAAAAGCTAGGACATCTGACATTTATGCATCCTGATAGCTTAGGATTTGGGGGGAGGGGAGATACATCTACTGAATTAAAAAAACCACACACACCATTTTAAAGCCTAATTCCTGCTAATGCTGGACAAATTCTCAGGATATTCTTGTAGCATGTAGAAGAAAAAGAACCCCCCCCCTTATTCGTTTTTCATTACCCAAAGGAGTCCCAGAGCAGTTTACAAACACCTTTCCTTTCTTCTCCCCACAACAAACACCTTGTGAGGTAGGTGGGGCTGAGAGAGCTCTGAGAGAACTGCTCTGTGAGAATTGTGGCTGGCCCAAGATAGCTACTCATGGAGGCATGGGGAATCAAACCTGGTTTGCCAGATGAATCACTACACCATGCTGGCTCTCAAGGTGATAAGTCTCTGCAAAGAAGCACTTCTTCCTTTCCCCCAAGAACACCGTTACCAGCTCAGACTAAGTCTGTTTCAGCCAGTATTACGTATGTAGAAAGTTCCATTGGAATGCAAGTGTTCTGTTTGCATATCATAAACTAAGCAGTGACAGCATGCTGTTTAAAGAGATGAATACCTAGGTGTAAGAAGGGATGACTTGACCACATTTTACCAAAAACGGATCAACAGGCCTACCATATGTGTATTTGCATATCTATTACATAATCTCACTGCTGTGAGTTCCAAAAATAAAATGAGATAAAAAGGAGAATTTTAGTGAGGTGTTTAGCATGGTAACTGCCCTCAAGCTCTTATTCCCCTCCCCTCTCCTATTTATTTGTGGATTTGAAATTAAACCTCACCCCACATTTAAAACATGGTATGGACAACAGAATTTTTAAAATACCAAAAATGTAAGTATCAAATGATATTCTCTAAGTAGAATTGTATACCGAACAGGCATCCATGTGCCCAAATAAAAATGTAGCAGAGTGTAACCCAAAATCATTAAATTTCTTTCAGCACCTGTACTTTCTGTTTTCTCTTGTAAATGAGGGAGTCGCTACAGGGAGTCCAAGCATGTAAATTGCTGTCCTACCAATCAACTAGCCAAGATACTGGAGAAATATTATATTATTTTCTGGTTCTTTAAATATCTATTGTTAGCAGCTTTGAAGAGACTGGAACTGCAGTACTGGATGGGAGGCCTATTAACTATTTCTCCCTATTTTCCCGAAATAAGTTGCATCGGGAGCCATCAGTCATCCCCTCTGGCAAGTAACACAGCTGCACAGGATGATTTCCATGGGAAAAGCAGTCTGGACAAAAGGATCAAACTCGAATTCAGCCCCCAGCCCCTCCCCACAGTTATTATTATTACTATAGAAATAAACTTGAACAAGCTGATTTATCACTTTTACCTGACTCTCAACTGCTCTCAGGATTTTTTGCCTCCTGGAGCCTCCCCAGGCCTCAGGGCAAGATGATTAAAAAGAATTATTTTGATGAGTTCTATTATATATTACTGAATTCTTGGAGAGCCCCACTTAGTCAGAGTGCTTCATGCTCAAAGAGAATATGCCAGCCCTCACTACGGAGCAGTGCTTAGGTAAGGGGAAGTGGCAATTACTAGCAGGCATCTGTAAGCAGCATCAGAGCAGCTAAGAAAGGGGTCCCCCAACAACTGAACCCTGGGAATCCCTTTGGAATTCAGACACAGGTTGCTAGGCTCAAGTCCAAGATGGCTGCAGCAGGCGACTGCATCCACCACAGAATGTCCCAAGGGTGATGTTATGTATAACTATACTCTGTGTAACAAGGTGTCTTTTAAAAATGAACATACTGTTTCAAAGTATTTTCTTGCTTACACACAGCATACCTTCAGTCGTGCAGTGAAGATCCCTGTGCTGTGGTGGCAGGGCAGTCCCCCCCCCCCAAATAAATAAATCTGCACAGCCAATCAGATCTCCAGGGGTCTGCCACAAGCCTTGTTAGGCAGAAGTCCCATCTGGCCCCACCCACTTGTTGAGTACTTGATGAACACCAGGAAAGTTGTCAGTCGGTGCCAAGGTGGGTGCCCCTGTGCTAGGGCCACAGTTGCAGCACTGTAGTGGCTTGTGGAAGTCAGCATGAACACCAGTTGATGACATCACTTCCTGGTGCTGCTAGCCTTTCAGGAGCTATGTGCTGACATGCAGCCTGCTTTTGCCCCCTCAGCGTGTTCAGTGGTGAGTCTTGGGCTCTTTCATTTACTCCACTTTTATGTAGAAAGCCCCACCTTGTCTGGTTTTGCCACTCTAAGTATTGACCTGAGACTATTTTCGATAGAGTGATTTTAACAGACTGGAGGTCTGATAAGAGACACTGCCAATATCTCATCTAGCTGCAGTGTGTTGATTCACATGAGCTGGTTGTTTGTTATGCGCGGCCCAGTCTGCTGAAAATGTGCCTGGTCACAGGTTGGTTGGTTACGATTTACAATGCACTAATCCCACACAATGGACTAATCCATTTAATTGACTTTAAAGAGGACTACCTTGCAGCTAATTGATGGGAAGCCCAGCCATAAAATACCTAGACAATACCCCCAACTGTACACTTTCAACCTTTAGAATTGCAAACTAGTTAAACACCTAATTAATTCCCTCTTTCAGTCTAAATTTAGAAGTTAAAAATGTGATAGTGAAGAAGGCATGGTTTGTGAAACGACATACAGAACAGAAGACCTGTCATTGACTTGGGAGTCATTTGTGAAGTCAACTGACAAGGTGTTTCGTATCATACAAAATGCTAAAGGAAAGGCAGCCAGTGTTGCTAGAAGGCGGTTAGAAGGATTACCTGGGTTTGAATCCCTGCTCTGCCATGGAAGCTTGGTGTAGTAGTTAGGAGTGCGGACTTCTAATCTGGCAAGCTGGGTTTGATTCCACGCTCTCCCACAAGCAGCCAGCTGGGTGACCTTGGGCTCACCAGGACACTGATAGAACTGAGCAGTAATCTCAAGGCTCTTTCAGCCTCACCTCCCTCACAGGGTGTCTGTCGTGGGGAGAAGAAAGGGAAGGCGATTGTAAGCTGCTTTGAGCCTCCTTCGGGTAGAGAAAAGCAGCATATAAGAACCATCCTCCTCCTTTTCCTCTTCTTTGTCTTCTTCTTCTTCTTCATAGGTGATTCTGGGGTAGTCACATGCTCTCAGGCTAGCCCACCTCACAGGGTTGTTTGGAAGATAATATGGAGGAGAGGAGGACAAAACAAGCTGCCTTAGGTCCCAAAAGGGGAGAAAGGAAGAGGCATAAATGAAGCCAATCAATCAGTAAGCCGGTCAGTGAAGAAATATGTTTAATAGTATGTGTGCAAATAAACGAGAACTAGGATGGTCCAATCAAGTGTACGCCTTGGAAAGACTTTGTTTGTTTAGAAACACGTATCACAGGAGATAGTTGCAAGACCACTGGACACCTTACAGCAAGGAAAAATAACTGAGAAGTGTCACAAGGCATTAGAAGCAGTGAGCAAAAAAACAAGTGGACAGAAATGTTGAGGCCTGTTACTGGATGCCAGAGATCAGTCAGAGAGACGGAAAGCCAGTTTTTATTCTATCATAATATTACCCCATTAAATCTTTTCAGACACCTGCAACTACAACAGCAGTTAGCGCTTCTGTTCTTATCCCTTGGAACGGCTCCCTTGGCTCAGCCCTCAGGTTCACGCACAACAAATTTCCGAAAGGTCTGAAAGGTATAGATGTCAAGCTAAATGCCACGAGGCTCACCAGCTCTTTACTGGCCCTGCATCCATGCTCTAAAATGCGGCCTGACAGGCAGAAATTAAGCAGGCAAAGCTTTCCCAGTCTCTTCCTCTCCATGCCAGGAAAACCTTTACCAGCTTTACTTTTGCATGGCTGGGTGCTGGCACAGGAGAATGGCCAATTAAAAAGCTGGCCAGTGTGTAAATGTCACATACCTCCTGCACTTCATTATTCCTTAACTTTTGTGTCCCCACTGCTGGTACTCCCCTCCTGATTCCAGGACTTAGCACTGAATTATGGTAATACAGTGAAGGTTATGGGCTTTGAATTAATTCACCTCGGTGACCCTTGTCTTAGCTGTGGGGCAATGGGATTTGAGCTTTGTTGATTGCATCTTTAATTCATATGCTCTATTATCTAGGCAAGTACTATTTGTAAGGGGGGGGGAAATCATTGTACAGTAAATGGGGGAAACGGCGGGACATTCAGCCATTCTGAAAGCAATGCTATTTTGGTTATTGGCCTTTAGATAAACTGCATCAGCACAAAATGGGCTGCTGTAATTTCATGTCTGAGATGCTCTGATTTGGATCTATTGAACTATTTATATTTTGCTGCATCCCTCCTGTGTTATTTCATTAATCACATAACAACCTTTCCATTCCTCTTCAGAACATGCTAACTCTAATTATCTCTCTACTGCACAGATGTTTCCTCATTTAGATGTTCGGTGCACGGTCATTTGTCACTCTGGTTTTCACACAGATTTCAGTTTGCATTACATCACTCTAATGTCTTTTCTGCATCTCAGCCCTTGGGGGTTAATACGTCCCCTCTGGATAGAGAGCAGACCTATGTGGCCTAGATAGGTGCCTGTATAAAAGATAGTTTTGTCTGTATAGGGGCTGTTTGGAAAAGATCTATTGCTTTTGTGTGCAGTCCTGCACAATGTGGGGCTGTTTATATCTCACTGACTTAAATGGGATCTAAGCAACCTAATTATGTGTAGGAGTGCAACCTCAGATGGCTGAATTATTACTCTGGAAAGGCCAGTGTGATGTTAACATCATTTGTCTTTGCATGGTTAAAACATGTTATTAATTAGAGCAATTCCTAATCTGGTTAATAACACATGTTAACAATTTTGCATTCTACGAACAAAGGTTTAAAGGGAAAAAACAAGTATTTGATCTAGCAACAGCAATGAAAAATACTGAACTAAGGAATCATGTGTTCTTTTATGGTTTTATATCTCATCTATCTAAGAGTACATATTTCCATTCAGCAGCAAGACAACTAATGTTGTTCTATTCCAAAATGCAAATTCACTTAATCTTATAAAACAAATGGTGATCTGGCATTCTGTGCAGTCCAATCCAATGCAGGGCTACCAAAAAGAAAAAAAATCACACCTGGGGACACTGGGGTTGACTCCCCTAGCAAGTATGAAGCACATCTATGCATACTCAGAGGGAAAGTACCTCTGTAGTCCCTGGGATTAATGGTAATGACTAGGGAAGGGAATGGCAAACCACCCGGTATTGAGTCTGCCATGAAAACGCTAGAGGGCGTCACCCCAAGGGTCAGACATGACTTGGTGCTTGCACAGGGGATATCTTTACCTTTAATCCCTGGGATATATTCTCCAATAAATGCATATAGGACTTACTCTTCTGAGTAAACACTGCTTAAAATCATACTGTACAATGGTTAGGTTTCACAGAACAAAAAATGAGTCCAATGGCAGCTTTAAGACCAACAAATATTTATTCAAGGCATGAGCTTTTGAGTGTATGAACAACCATTATAAGTATAGAGATATAAGGCAAAATAAATTGTGGCAAATTAATATCCTAATATCCACATTAAGCCATATGATAATTCTTTGCTAAAACAGCTAATCAGTCCTTTTGAGTTCAGCTGCAGTTCACAAAAACACTGCAGAAATAAAACTGCTGATGTCAGTAATTAATAGCAGACACTTTCCCAGTTGTGAAAAGAAATAATTAAAAGAGACTAGTTGCTTGCCCTCATCCATATCCACCCAAGGGTGGAAGCATCCCTGCAAGTGACAAGCTGTGCTGGCAACTATCTTGTCCTGAGACCAGAGAATTAAATTCCAATTGCATTACATATTACTAACATCACATTATAGCCACATTGTCCTAAATAAAATTAAAAGAAGAGGGGATTGTAAGGAATGTGGACATAAAAGTTGAATGAGGTTAGCATGCATAGTGAGATAAAAAAAACCTATGTCCTTATTGAATCCATAGTATGCCATTGTTTTGAGTATTGTAGTAATTTGCATTTCTGCAGTCTCCCTTTCTAGCCTGTCCGTGAAGTTCCTTTGCAATAAAACAGTCACATCAAATGTCCTAGAAGTTGTTCATTTAGTCTTGAGGAAGAGTGCATGCACTCAAAAGCTCACACCTTGAATAAATCTTTGTTGGTCTTAAAGGTGCCACTGGACTCAATTTTTGTTGTGCTACTTCAGACCCACACAGCTCTCCACTTGAACCTAGGTTTCACAGAGTTGTTTTACTCCTGTCTTTCACAGACTCTTCAATATGGCACTTGGTCCAGATGTCATTCCGACAACTAAAAGACATGGTATCAGGATTCTCCTTGCCCCAGATTTCCAAAGGTGTCCTTTGTATGCTACACTGAGGAGCACTAGGAGAGGCACTGAGTACAGCTTGCCCATGATCCCCCATTCTTCTGTAACATCCGAAGTGAAAACATATACATCCCACCCTCCTAAACTGTGCGTGCCAATGCACCTCCCCACAGATTTTAGACCATACATTGTGTGTGTGTGGGGGGGGGGAGAAAATGTCGAAATCTACTCTTAGCGAGTGGTACCATAGGCTGAATTGTCTCCTATAATGTTGGGAAGTTGGGAATGTTGGGCATTGTCAACCTTGGTTCATTTCCTCAGTACCACCAGGGTGTGAGACTTGCAGAGCCCCTCTGTTCCTTCTAGCCGGGCGTTATTCCTTTGTGGCTCCAGGGCATTCTGTTGCTCAGGTGCACGAGGGAGGTTTCAAGCCGCGAGTGCCAACAGGACTCGGATTGCGAGAGCGACACCTCGCCACACGCCACCTTCCGCTGGAGCCTGACACAGTCCCACCTATTCCATCTCTGGAGAGGGTTCCTGAACAATAGGGCAGAAACTGCAGGTCTTTTTACTCTAAAAGAGGAATCCTCTCCACCTTAGGACACGGGCTGAAACTGCCAGCATAGAATTTACCCACTAGAGTCTGCGCTTCTTTCCTTCCCACCCCCCCTCTTCTTCTAAAAAACAACAACAGAGATGGGCGAGCCCAGGAGTGAATCTCAGAGGAGATCCTTTGCTCATTCCTTTCCCTCCCCTGGTGTTTGCCCTGTTCAGCACTCTTCTCCCCACACGGTGACCCAGGCGCCCTCATCTGCCTCGGCTGTTTGGCTGGCTCCCGGAAGACAGAGAAATAAGGGCATCTTCTTTCTCCTGGTGTGACTAATCTTCACCCCACCCACCAAGCACTGATGCCTCCTGCCTTCCCGCGCCATTCCCAAGTCTCTGGAGTTTTAAGCACGTGAATCTGGGCTGCCGAGTCTCGGAAGAGAGAAACACCCTGCAGCGTCGAGGATAGAACCAGCCAAGAGCACCAGGAGCGGCTCTTCTCCGCCTAGTCAGTCCCCCCCCGCCCCCCCCAAAAAGGCATCGGCTCCCCCCCCCCCCGCCAGCGCCGCATCAGCCCTGAAGGGATCCCTCCCTCTCCTCCCCGACAGACAGACAGACACACCACCAGCAGCACCAGCGCCCAAGGAAGCAGCCTGCCGCGGAGAGGCTCCCTCCTGCCGGATCGCGCTTCTCCGCCCCGATCGCGGCTCTCCGGACCTCCGAGAGTGGCCAGCGCCGGCCCCGCCGATCTCCGCGACGCAGGACTTGGGCGGAAGCGCCTGGAAGAGTTCAGGACGAGCCCCTCCGCCCGTCCCGCAGCTTGGGCGGCCGAGAGGAGAGGAAAGGCAAGGCAGGGAGGCGATGCTCCGGGAGAAGGGCAGCGGCGGCCAGCGGCACCCTCGTGCTCAGCGCCACTAGAAGAGGCGCGGGGCACCGCAGCCCCCCGGCCCTTGGCTGATGCGCTCCGGGAGCCGGGAGCCGCTGCTCGCGTTGGCAGCCCGACCGCTCGCCGCTGCGCCGCCTCGGCAGGACGGCTCCTCCCTACCCCCGAGAGGTCAGTGGCCTCCCGCCTCCGAAGATTGAGGCCGCCTCGCCTCCGCCCGCACAGCGGCGCCCCGATCCCCGCGCCCCGCCGCCGCCGCCGCATTACCCCGGGCTGTGGGCGCCCCGGCGGCTCTTGCCGTCCCCGCCTCGCTTGGTGCCGGTCCGGCTGCGCTGCGCCGAGCTCCCCAGCGCCAGGAAGCCCCGCGTCCCTCCCTGCGCCCTGCCGCCCGCTCCATGGCGAGGGGAGCGCAGGCTGACTCTCCAGGGCGGCGGCGGAGGAGGCGGCGGCGGCGGCGGCAACCCCCGGGGCGCCCGCTGCCACTGCCGCTGTTGTGAGGGCTGCAGCGGCGGGGAGGCGGGCGGCGGGCGCGGCGGGGGGCCCGGCCTGAAGTCGCTGCTCCTGAGCCGCTTCCTGGTGCTGCTGCCGTGGGTGCTGCTCGTCATCCTCATGCTCGACGCCGACGGCGGCCACCGGGCGCCCCCGCCGGCCGCCGCGCTCGCCCGCCGGCCCCACGCCCCGCAGCAGCCGCCGCAGCCGCCGCAGCCGCACGAGGGGGCGGCCCGGCGGCGGGAGGGCGAGCCGGCGCCCCCGCTGCTGCCCCTCATCTATGCCATCACGCCGACCTACAGCCGGCCGGTGCAGAAAGCGGAGCTCACGCGGCTGGCCAACACGTTCCGGCAGGTGGCGCGCTTGCACTGGATCCTGGTGGAGGACGCCGCCGTGCGCACCGAGCTGGTCAGCCGCTTCGTGGCCGGGCTCGCCGGAGCCGGGCCGCCCTGCACCCACCTGCACGTGCCCACGCCCCCTCGCTACAAGCGGCCCGGACTGCCCAGGGCCACCGAGCAGCGCAACGCCGGCCTGGCGTGGATCCGGCAGAGGCATCAGCGCTCGGCAGCCCCGCCGCCCGGGGTGCTCTTCTTCGCCGACGACGACAACACCTACAGTCTGGAGCTCTTCCACGAGGTAGCGCGGAGGGAGGGAGGGAGGGAGGGAGGGAGGGAGGGACCCCCTCTGCGCACTTCCCCCGGGCGGGAGGAAACTTCCTTCACCGGCCGCTCCCGGGCCCCCAGGGCCGGCTCCTTTGCCTGACGGCGCCGGAATCCCTTTTGCTCGGCGCGCGCTCCCTTCCGTCTTGCCGCACGGCACGTGGGCTGCTTGCTCCCGCCTGGGCTGCTTGCTCCCGCCACCCGTCTAGCGCCTCTGCCCGGCCCGCGCCTCTGCCGCCTGCGTTGCCCCCTCGAGCTTGGGTGCTGGGGTGTCCCCTGCCCCGCATGTCTGGGAAGACCCCCGACCTGGCGGCCGGGCCAGGCGTCCGGTCGGAGGGCTCGCCGATTGCTTGGGGAGGGTCGAATATTGCTCCTGCCTTATTGCTTGCGGGGTTTAATAATTAAACTTTAATTGGGGCCAGCCTTTAGCTTGAACAGCTCTCCGGTCTTCGGTTCGGGAAGGAAGGAAAGGTGATCTGAGACCTGATGCAGCGTCCCTTGCTTCCTCAACTTCCCTCCGTTTTGCAATCAGAGAATGGATTTCCAGTTGCACGATATGGTTTATTTGAGAAATTATATACTACAGTCTTTAGTCGAGACTAGGGGTTTTCTTTTTCCACAGGTGTGCCATCAAAAGAGCTGATTGTCTTTCATTCATGGACAGATTACAATTATGTCCAACAATAAATTGTTGTAGATTCAAGTGGGTAGTCCTGTTGGTCGGAAGTAGCACAGCACAACAAAATCAGAGCCCAGTGGCACCTTTAAGACCAACAAAGATTTATTCAGGGTGTGAGCTTTTGAGTGCAAGCACTCTTTGTCAGACTAAGAACTACCATCATGACAGTCCCACTGTCATGTTGGTCAGTTCATAGTCTGACAAAGAGTGTTTGCACTCGAAAGCTCACACCCTGAATAAATCTTTGTTGGTCTTAAAGGTGCCACTGGGCTCTGAATAAATTGTGTTTAAGAGCCTGACTTACACTCAGGGTAGTCTTCCTTTTGAAAACATACTGCTATTGTAGGCCCGCAGTCAGCTCTAAACCTGTGCGTGGAAGCAAAAGTACAGCCTTCCCATTAAGTCGAAGATACAGCCTCCCAGTCATTTTTTCACTGCAAAGACCTTGAAAGTTCAAATGCAGTGAAGCTCTACGAGGGAATAGCTGTTGTTTTATTACCACTTTGCTTCTGTCTTTGGACACACCTCTTAGCTGTTGAGAGTTCACACACACACAGACAATGTATTCTTGTAACTATTTTCTGAAACTTTCATTTTAAAGGTGATTGTTTTGAGGGGTAGTTGTTTTATAGTAGTACAGATTTGGGTTAGGTCGCCCCTTAAAGTCCCATGAGATTTTTAGGGTATACGCTTGTAAGAGCCAAAGAGATCTTTGACTTAGGAAAGCGTATTTCCTGAAAATGTTGGTCTCTGGGGTAATGCTGGATGTCTGATTCTATGGAAGAGATCAAAGGCAGCTCTTGACTCTCTGTGTGTAGCTCTTAGTACAAATCAGCAACTGTTTTCCTTAGCCTCCCTGCAATGCCTTCTCTCCAAACTGTCCACTCTGGAGCAGGGGACAAGTGTTTGTATAGTGACTGAGCATCCTGTCACATGTCTCTGCTAATGCAATACAACACAAGGAATGTATGAGCAAAAACAAGCTGATTCTCTTTCCAGTGGGAGTTATTGGCAAATGTGTGGAAAGGGGGGTGGCAGGGAACAGGAGGAGGTTTGCCAGCTTTCTTTTTTATTTCCCTGTTGGCAGAATGGAGCGTTTTGGACATAAAACAGTGTGAAAGGAGCATTTGGCACATAAGTAGTAGATAAAAGTATAACTTTGGTGAAGGAAAAAGAAAGAAAGTGCAGAAGCCTTGAAGGCGATGCAGAGGGACTTAAAATAAGCCATAAGCCACTCAGGTAAGGGATGTCTGCTGGCTTGCTTGCCTCGTATTGGCACAAACACCCTCCATTATAAAGGATTTCCCTTTCTTCCAGAACACTCACACCTCAATAGGCTATAATCTTCCCCTTCCCCTACAGGAGAACGCCCTGGCTTCACAGCATTCAGTGGAATTAACACATGCTTTGGTGACCCTCAAGCCTGTGCTGCTGCCTACCACAGATTCCTCTCTGTTTTGCAACTAGGCCAGGTGCATTAAGAATCAATAGATTAAAGCCGAGGCACTGCGGAAGGATGCGGAGCACATCCAGTCCCTGAAGAGAGAGTCGTTTTGGAAAGCCTGCTCAACCCTGCTGACGTGTGTTTAGATTTCCAATGTGTTTGGGTCTCTTTCAATACGTTGCTGGCAGGTGTTGATTCCTCCCCCCCCCCCAATACCACCATCCAGCTGAAGAGCTTTGCTTTCTCTCCTTACGTGGCAGCCTCATGCATTGAAACTTTTATTGGAAGTGATTGAAAAGAGATTTCAGTTGTTCTGTTGCCGAGGTTTATTTTCTGCTAAACTGCAGGAGGCTGAGCATAGCTCTTTAATGCCAGGAGAGCTCAGGCATTCATCTTCTTGGCTGTAATTATTTCAGCTGCGCTCTCTATCTGAACAGAAAGCTGGTGGAGTCTTACTTCAGTGGAAGGAGCTGCCTGGAAAGCTTCACCACGCCTTGAATGGACTCTGGGGTTCATAAAACCGACAACAATCCTGTCAAGACAAGGCTCCGTTTTTTTAAAAAGCTTGAATTATTTGCATAAGTGAAAGCACTAATTACTCAGGAGAAAGGGGGGGCGGAATTAACTGCTGCAAGAGCCATTCTAGCCGAGATATGCCAGTGGAGATCATGGCTGAGTAACTTCAAGTCAGAAGATGCACCCAGACTCAGCACAGTGTCTTGTTGGTTATTGCACCTTTTTAAAAAACACACACACACATAACCTGGCTCTTAATTTTAAAAAAATCAGTACAAATGAGAGCTTTTTCCGAATGCAGATTGCAGGGTTCAACTAGAAAAGTTAAAGGGAAGGGATGGATGTTGAGATGCAGTCTCTCGTGCATACAGACACTCTTCTGTGGCTAACAGGCACTGCAGTGTGGGAAGAGAACAGGCTTGCTTTGAATAGGTGCCTGTTTCCATCAAACAGCACACTGGGCAAGGTCTCCATTTCTAAAGTGGCACTTGGTTTCCACCTCTAATATGGATGGATGGAACTCCTCTGAGGAAGAGGGGCTGGGGAGGTTTTGAATAAAGCGGTATGAGAACTGATGATTTGGCATATTAAAAGAAAAATAACGCTTCTGGAATTCCTCAAGCACATTTTACATCCTTAATATAAAGAACTGGAGAGAGGAGCTGTCTTGTTTTCACTCAACCACTGATCAGAAGCTATGAGTGAACCCGGGAAATGATGATTTCTGCTTTGCCTTTCTGTTAAATCGCTCTTCCCTCCCCCACTTCCAGATCGGGATCAATTTACAGAAGGTGTTCTGCTTTTTGGCCCCATGTAAAAAGGGGCTGACCTCTGAGTGCATCCCAAGTGGCCGGATATCCAACCATAATTTCTTCTAGAAACTGGATTAATGGCATGCCAGAGGAAATGGATACTTAGTGCCTTTCCCTCCCAGGAACAATTCTCACTGTTGATTGCTCAAGCCAAGAAGAGATCTGATTTGAGAACTGTTGCAAGTGTGGAGATTATATGGGTCTGATGGTATGGGTGGGAAAGGTCTTTAAAAAAAATCTGATATTAAATTTCTGTCCTTTTTTAGTTGGCTGGTTAGGTACGCTCGTATAGAAGTTGTTGCAGTTCTTTCAGTTGTCTGGATGATACAGCCTTCTTACTAAATATACATACCTTATGCATCACAGCTGCTAAATTTAGGGTATAAACTAATTGAGGTTTCCTTGTGTTACAAGGCAGGTGGTCTATATCAAATGCAAGAAGTCTAGACGTGTATGGCCTTGAGTATACCCTGTGCTTGTCTTAAACATGAATGACAATTCAGGTCTAGCTTTTAAAAAGATCAGTGTTTTATGCCTGACGTAATACATAAATCAGCAATTTGGCACAATCTGGTGTGTACATTATTGTTGTTGTTAGGTGCGAAGTCGTATCCGACCCATCGCGACCCCATGGACAATGATCCTCCAGGCCTTCCTGTCCTGTACCATTCCCCGGAGTCCATTTAAGTTTGCACCTACTGCTTCAGTGACTCCATCCATCCACCTCATTCTCTGTCTTCCCCTTCTTCTTTTGCCCTCAATCGCTCCCAGCATTAGGCTCTTCTCCAGGGAGTCCTTCCTTCTCATGAGGTGGCCAAAGTATTTGAGTTTCATCTTCAGGATCTGGCCTTCTAAGGAGCAGTCTGGGCTGATCTCCTCTAGGACTGACCGGTTTGTTCGCCTTGCAGTCCAAAGGACTCGCAAGAGTCTTCTCCAGCACCATAGTTCAAAAGCCTCAATTCTTTGGTGCTCGGCCTTCCTTACGGTCCAACTTTCGCAGCCATACATTGCAACTGGGAATACCATAGCCTTGACTAGATGCACTTTTGTTGGCAGGGTGATGTCTCTGCTTTTTAGGATGCTGTCTAGGTTTGCCATAGCTTTCCTCCCCAGGAGCAAGCGTCTTTTAATTTCTTTGCTGCAGTCCCCATCTGCAGTGATCTTGGAGCCCAGGGAATAAAATCTGTCACTATCTCCATTCCTTCCCCATCTATTTGTCAGAAATTGAGAGGGCCGGATGCCATGATCTTGGTTTTCTTGATGTTGAGTGTCAAGCCAACCTTTGCACTCTCCTCCTTCACCCGCATCAACAGGCTCTTTAGTTCCTCTTCACTTTCTGCCATTAGAGTGGTATCATCAGCATATCTGAGGTAGTTGATATTTCTCCCTGCAATCTTGATCCCAATTTGTGACAGTATACAGCCTTGCCGAACTCCTTTCTCAATTTTGAACCAATCAGTGATTCCATGTTCAGTTCTCACTGTTGCTTCTTGACCTGCCTATAAGTTTCTCAAGAGACAAATAAGATGCTCTGGTATTCCCATCTCTTTAAGAACTTGCCACAATTTGTTGTGCTCCACACAATCAAAGGCTTTAGCATAGTCAATGAAGCAGAAGTAGATGTTCTTCTGGAACTCCCTAGCTTTCTCCATGATCCAGCGTATGTTGGCAATTTTATCTCTAGTTCCTCTGCCTCTTCGAAATCCTGCCTGTACTTCTGGAAGTTTGCGGTCTACATATTGCTGGAGCCTAGCTTGTAGGATTTTGAGCATAAATTTGCTAGCATGAGAAATGAGTGCAATGGTGCGGTAGTTTGAACATTCTTTGGCATTGCCCTCCTTTGGGATTGGAATGTAAACTGACCTTTTCCAATCCTGTGGCCATTGTTGAGTTTTCCAAATTTGCTGTCATATTGAGTGTAGCACTTTTACTGCATCATCTTTTAAGATTTTGAATAGTTCGACTGGAATGCTGTCACCACCACTAGCTTTATTGTTGCTCAGACTTCCTAAGGCCCATTTGACTTCACATTCTACTTCACCTCTACTTTATATTCATCGGGAATATGATTTAGTTCATACCTGAGTGGCCTAGTGCTTTTCCGTACTTTCTTCAATTTAAGCCTAAATTTTGCAACAAGAAGCTGATGATCTGAACCACAATCAGCTCCTGGTCTTGTTTTTACTGACTGTATAGAACTTCTCCATCTTTGGCTGGAGAGCACATAGTCAATCTGATTTCTGTGTTGACCGTATGGTGATGTCCATGTGTAGAGTCGTCTCTTGGGTTGTTGGAAAAGAGTGTTTGCTATGACCATTGCATTCTCTTGACAAAATTCTACCAGCCTGTGCCCTGCTTCATTTTGTACTCCAAGGCCAAACTTGCCTGTTATCCCGGTTATCTTTTGGCTTCCTACTTTAGCATTCCAATCCCCCATGATGATAAGCACATCAATTTTTGGCGTTGCTTCTAGAAGGTGTTGTAGGGCTTCATAGAACTGGTCAACTTCATCCTCTTCAGCAGCAGTGGTTGGGGCATAGACCTGGATTACTGTGATGTTGAATGGTCTGCCTTGGATTCGAACTGAGATCATTCTGCCATTTTGGGGATTGTATCCCAAGACTGCTTTTCCTGCTCTCTTATTGATTATGAAGGCTACTCCATTTCTTCTGCGAGATTCTTGTCCACAGTAGTATACCTGATGGTCATCTGAATTAAATTCACCCATTCCTGTCCATTTTAATACACTGATTCCTAAAATGTCGATGTTCAGTCTTGTCACCTCTTGTTTAACCACGTCCAGCTTGTCTTGATTCATGGATCTGACGTTCCAGGTTCCTATGGAATAAAAATCTTTACAGCATCGGGCTGTCTTTTCGCCACCAGTTACTTGGTGGCTTTGGGCCAGTCGATTCATTCATTCTGGCGCTACTCGTACTAGCCGTCTGCTCATCCCCAGTAGCATATTGGACAACTTCCGACCTGAGGGGCTCATCTTCCGGCATCATATCGTTTTGCCTTTTGAACCTGTCCATTGGGTTTTCATGGCAAAGATACTGGAGTGGTTTGCCATTTCCTTCTCCAGTGGATCACCTTTTGTCAGAGCTCTCAGGTATGACCTGTCCATCTTGGGTAACGCTACACGGCATAGCTCATAGCTTCACTGAGCTACGCAAGCCCCCTTGCCATGGCAAGGCAGCTATCCTTGAAGGGGGGTGTACATTATTACTCACATCTTTTGTTTGTTCTGTTTAAGGCTTATGTAACTTTATTATCTGGCTACTTCCATATGTTACTTGGTCTGCAGAAATACCTCTTTGTCCTGAGACTGAACTATTTATGATGAGATGTATACCTTGCTTTTCTCCACAGTGGGGGTCTGGAGCAGCTTGCCACATCATTACCCACTGCTTTGAATGGGTGAGCAGGAAGGGATGTGTCTGTTTTTGTCTCTTGTGGCCCTTCCTTGCTAATTCACACTGTAGGAGGGTAACTGAATTTCCTCCAGGCCAGGCTGGATTCTGGAGATTTTTGGTGGGGGGACTACTGAGGCATGAAATTGGGTCACTGTGGATGTGAGTTCCTGCATTATGCAGGGGGTTGGACTAGATGACCCTGGTGTAAGGTGACCAGATTTTAACATTGGTTAAGCGGGACACCATTGACCGGGGGCGGGGGGGGGGGCTTCTTGATTAAAAATTTGGTCTATATGGAGCAACAAAAAGTTTCATAGAATGCATAGAATGCAAAACTAGTATTGTAATATATTTTTTAAAATTTCAACATAAGTACAATTTGCCAGGTACCCCCAGATGTCCCTCCAAAAGTGGGACAATCTGGTCACCTTACCCTGGTGGTACCTTCCAACCGCATGATTCTACCCTTGCAACCACTGCCATATGAGGCACAGAGAGTGTGTGTAGCTAGTCCAAGGTCACTCGGTGTGCTTATTTTGCAATGCGGGCATTTGGAGTGGGCCTCCTCGGCCTTGGTCTGGCTTTCTCAGCATGCTGTCTCTTCTACTGCCATCAATAACCATAGAAAGGATTTTTTAATATATAAATGAGAATCATTTTTTCAGAATGCCAAGTTTTCATTTCCAGCAACCCAGGCTGGATATCCAGAATGGCAAAAATCCCCAGTGAAGTGTCAGCTTGAATAAAAATGCTCCAATATCTCCAGCATTCTCCATCAATTAAAGCATGATGGAGATGCATTATATTGGCATACAATAATGCTTGCATCTGTGCAGTTCAGATAACATTTGTGAAATGATACTTAGACTCTTAATCACTAGTAAAATGAGAAAAAAAGAGTTTGTGAAAATATTGGCTGATCTCTCCTCCTGCTCTAGAACTGGTAGTCAACATGCATGGACAGGTCCATGGACTATATATCTGATTGGATTGTGGTCTAGTTAGAAGGGCTGAGTTAGCTTTTTGCCCACCAATCAATGCTTTTTGCCTGCCAGAGGACAGTGCGGTGCAATTCGATTCTATATTTACATAGCTGTATTTGTAAGTCCTAGGGTGGAGTTCCCCAGTATGGTGCCCATGGGTGCCATAGTTCCTGCCAACACCTTTCTTAGTGACCACCAGTTGTTTTTTAGAAAGTGGGTGTGGCCAGGAGGGGCTCCTGTCCAGGAGGGCTTCTGATTGGCCACTGAAGATCTGATCAGCTATGCAGATTAAAATGGCATTGTTTCCATCAGCATGTGTGTTTTATTCTCTCATCCCAATTTCCCAGTATATTTTTAAGTACCTTTCGTCTCCTCTGCCTTTGGGCTTCCTCTGTATGCGGCAGCCATATGGTGGTTGTGCTCCCCACCCTCTCTCAGAATTCCAAAGATGCCCAGAAGCTCCAAAAGGTTGGGGAACCATATACTGGGGGGGGGGGGGCATGTATAGAAACTGCAGCCTTATCTCCTTTTGGGGACAAACTCCCACTTTGTCAACAAAAAGGGAGAGGACTAGATAAAGCATTTCGAATTCTAGGAAGCCAGCGTACCTGTTAAGGAACCAACTCTATCTGGACCTTAAAAAATCATAAATTCCAACTGCCAGCATCAAATGTTCAAGTACTTTGATTAGTTTTCTTCAGATATGCAGTGAGAAAAAAACACTGTAGTACAATGAAATGTGTATATATTTTCTCATTGGCAGTAGTCCTTTCATAAGAACATGCCAACATTGCCAAATATAACTAATATTATTATGAATGATGTTATACAAATAGAAAAGATTATTTGCTGGGGATTTTGAGGTCAGTTTTGAAGATTTATCATTTTACATTTAAAACGTGTTCATAATTCATGTGGACCATGGAAACATGTTCAGTAATCATAGTAAAAAATGTTATTCAAAAGACACAATCATTTCCTTGAGAATTAATATTGTTGCTGGTTTGTTGTACTGATGATCAGTTTCTGAATTGCTGTTGAATGGTTGCCATGGTGATTGTCAATTTGAGTGTTGTGTGTCAGCCTTTGCATCTGTAAACAGCCTCCTAAGTTGAATTTGCTGTTTGAGAACAGGTGGTGCAAACTCTACAAGAACATAAAGATATTTATAATTTTAATTTGGGGGGAGGCTAGGACATAATTCTAATGAATATCTTAAATCCCAACATCACTTGCAAGCAATATATTGGACTTGATTATTTATTTATTATTTGGGATTTTTATACCACGCCCTCGTGAATAATCACCTGGGGTGATTTACTTTGAACGTTGCCAAAGGTTTGAGACGCTGCCATTTTGTTTTCCTGCCAAGAGCCTTTACTTGGACAGGGGACTGGAGTTGATGGGGGCCGTTTAACCCAATCCCCAGGGTTCTCCCCCACTTCTGTCCCTGTGAGGAGAAAAGATACCTGGATTTGGAAGATGCAATTTGTGTATGCACAACAATGCAATCAACTAAGGGTCTGCAACCTTTGAAATTCTAACCCAGTGTGGTGGGTGCAACCACAAAATGTCTCAAAATAGCTGCTGCAGGAGGTAGAGCTAGCCACAAAATAGCTGCCACATCTTCAGTCAAACAAAGAAGATCCTTTTACCCCATTTCAAAACTTGCTGCTGAAGAATCTGATGCCAGTATTAAGGATTCTAATATTCCACTCTGATCCCAGATTTGTAAGCAGGTCTTCTGAATTTGTTCCCTGTAATCTATTGCCTGCTAGAGAAAGATACTAGATGAGTTTTCCAACACAAGGGCACACATCCTTACAGTATGCATCTACTCATAGTTCCAATACTAGTAGTTAGGTGATTGGTTCTGTGATACAGGTGGGGCCACTGGCAGGGTCTTTGGCCTTCAGCTGTAGAGAGTCTTTGATTAATGGTCAAGGGCTTTCACAGCTGGAGTCAACTGGCTAATGTGGGTTTTCTGGCCTATGTGGCCATGGTCTGTCGTTTTAGTCCCTAACAGTAACTGTGGCTGGCATTTTCAGAGGTAGGACATTACAAGATTGGAATCTCTCTATGCCAAAGTTTGATTTTGTGAACAGTTGCTGTTTTATTTACTTGCACATCATATTCCTGCCTTATTTGGGAATCTACCGAGGTGGGCTGTAACTAGGAAGTGTTTTTCCTGTTCCTGGCTAGAGTTCATTAGCAAGAAGTGTTTTTCCTGTGATGAGTAGGGTTAGAAAGTCCATTAGTCAAGGTCTCAACTGCTTATCTGATGAACCACTGGGAGGTGCTTTTAGAGTTCCATGATTTTTTATTCTAGTGTTTTTAAGGCTGGTAGCCAGGTTTTGTTGATTTTGAATGCTTTGAGCTGATCCTGCATTGAGCAGGGAGTTTGACTCGATGGCCTGTATGACTCCTTCCAACTCTATGATTCTACTCTATGATTTTCATACTCCCTTTTTTGTGGAAACTGTATTGGTGTTTGTGAATTTCAGTGGCTTCCCTGTATAAGCTAACATGGTAGCTCTTGGTGTTGTCCAATACTTCACATAGGATTCTGTGTCCAGATTGGTTTAAACCATGTTCAACTACTGCTGATTTCTCAGGTTGTTTTATTCTGCATAGCCTTTCATGTTTATTCTTGTCTGAATGCTGCATTTTGTATTCCCAGTTTATACTTGACTGCAGCTACAAGGTTCGTCGTAGACTCCTGTGGAGGTGAGGGTGTGTGTTTCTCTATTATTTTTTGCTTATTGTGGCATTTGTTGTATTTTTCTGGTGGGTCTGAAGACAAAAACATGATGAGAAAAGCTGCACATCAGTGTTAGACTTGCTAGAAATAAATCTTCAAAATAAACCACTGAATCCAGCATTCTTTCACATTCAACCGGTCTGAGAGTGTAAGTTATCCAAGCAAACTGACCATTTTGTTCCCCTTTTGAATGCCTCATGTCCGATCTATTGAACTGGTGTCGGTTCTGTAAAGAGCAGTGATGTTTATTATATTAGTCACCTTTCCTTTACCCTTTTAAGTGTCAAATAACTTTCATAAGAAAATGTCAATTTGCAGACTAAAGCAACAGAAGGGCTGAAGGCTGTCACCTTAATTTGGTCATCTTTACTGAGGTTTCTACATTAAGGCATAATAACTTGTGCTTTGTCCCCTTTTCCTGTAGCCGTGAAAGATGACGTTCCAAGCAAAACCCTTTGGATATCAGTATAAGGATCTGGCTGACCCCCTATGCCAGTGTATTGTAGAGATATGCTGGTCTAAATAGCCTTTATGTCAGTGGAGAGCACTAGCAGCACTGTGTACTCACGCCAGCACAGCCACACACCAATGGATTAGTGTACTGAACTCCTGTGCCAGTGGAAATGTGGGCATACCAAGGGACATGATGGCAGCCAGTGGGCTCACTAAGCAGTTCCAGTGTGGGAATGACCTCGGGAGCACACACAAAGGTGGTGGAGCCCCACTGGCACCTATGGAAATCCCTCCCAACTCTTCTGAGGCCACACCTCTGAGAGCTCAAGCACCCTCAAACAGCAATACCCTCTAATTCCATCGCTGCCACTCCCATGCACCCAGCCCTACAAATGGTTTTTTGAGTTCACCCCACAAATGTGCAGACTTGGAGCAAACACACACACAGACACACACCCTTGTGGTAGGCAACACGGGTAGGAAACCTGTCACCGCTAGGTGAGCCCTCCATGGGTCAACTCTCCCTAGTAGCAGACCTTACAGGTTTCACAGTGGATCTGCCAGGGGTGACCACACACCAACAGGTAAGCTAGAAAACCTTTGCCCTACCCCCCAGGGCCATGGTGGTTTACTAGATAGTGCATCTGCTGTTCTCAACAGCTGGGGGCCGAGTACTCCCCTTGATAGACAGGGACCACTCTTTCTCCACCCTGCAGATTATTCGTTGGATGTGAATGCATGTGCAGGCCTATCCAAAGGCAGTGAGTAGGGATGGTGGAGGGCAACTCAGCCATTTAGGTAGGTGAGATGGTACTGGGGAGGATGGGTGGCAGGGCTCTGCTGCCAACTGGGAGCTCCAGTGGAGTGATTGTAATATTTCTCCATAGCCAAGGCCCTATTCCATGACTTTTGCTCCTATATGGCTAACAGACTCTCCATTCTGGCCCTGATGAGGCAGGTAGTGAGGGCAGCCATCTTAATTCTTTGTAGCTAAATAAATTTCAATTTGCATACATTGTTTTTTTCCTGCTTGATTTATGCATCCATTGTTCTGTCATTTGCTTCTGGTAAAATACTAAGAGTAAAAAGTAATATTTTGAAAACAGGTAAACAATTGTAAGTACTATATGACAGTAATTCGCCAATATGTGCTTAAATTTTTCATTGTATCTTTAATGGATAGCTTTCTGTTATATGACCTCTTTCTCTGATTACTGGAAGAGTTCTTAGAGCATTTTTTGCACTATAGTTGAAGGAAATTTCCTCCCAAAAATGCTTTGCCTTTTTGTATCAAATAATCTTCCAGGTGCTTTCTGAACGCTTGATAAATCATCCTTGCAACCAGTACATACCTGCTGGCACACAATGGTAAATTGCACTGGGATTTCCTTAATGGCCAATTCCGTAAGATAGACACCTTAGGAGGCATTCATCCCTTGGAGAGCTGATCGGGACTCAGAGATCCTTTTGATTCCCAACCCCAGTAGCTCCGTTAGGAGCCTGTGAGCAGAGCAGACGGCACAGAGCCTTCTGCTGCATTTTTGAATCGGTGCCAGAGTGTTATAATATCAGGTCCCCCAGGATTGAAGTGGCAGTCCTTTGCAAGTAATCTACAGATGGGAGCACAAATGGTACAACAGATTACCAATTACCATTCCAGGGCTTTTTAGGGAAATCTAGGGGGACGTACTGTGCAGGGGAGAAACTTACAGGAGACTTTGCTATTGGTAACAGCGAGTTGTTTTTGTGTGAAATGCAGAAGGGGGAGGGGATTGTGTGTGAAATAGTTAATGTCTTTATGTGTGAGCAGGTACTGTGGTAATAAATGTGTAGGTGAGGCACTTGTGTGGATTCGTTTGCAAGGCAGAGGCATCGTACAGAGGCAAATAGAAAAGGTATCTTTGTGGGGGTGGTGCTCCACCCTCCTAGATCCCCTCTTCCTGGCCCAGGCTTTCACACGTTTAGATGAGTGCTGCTGTCTTTGCAGTGGCTCCCAAGGCAGTGTGTGTATATATGAAAGACTGCCACCCATGTGATCCATTCTGACACCACGCTTGTACATAATGCAAGTGACAGACCTCCCAAGGGGCCGAACATCACTTGTGAGTAAACGTGGTGTCCAGCTGGGTGGAAACATTTGCAAATATCCAGATAAGTTGAAATTAGTGCCAGAAGCAAGAGCAGCAGCTTCCATACATATGAAGTAGGCGTGGTGGGAGTGGTGGCAGTGGGGCTTTGCACGTAAAAAATTCTAGAGGAGAACTTTCATCCTTTTATATTCCTTTGAACAGTTGGATGTGAAACCAAGAACTGCTGGAATGTGGTACCCTAATAACTCGAGGCCCTGCCCATCGCCTCTTGGTTCACTGCAGTCTTTTGAAGAGGCTGTGGGACTCTGCATCACCTTCTTTTCCTTTGGGCTGAATTAAATGAGTTGCTGAGAGGTGACTGATCGGCTGGTGGTTCAGGTGTGTTTTCTGAAAACTCCAGTGCTGGAGGACGCATCTGGTTGAAGAAATAATGGTGGTTCTTGACCCTTTCACAGTTATCCAGAGGAGAAAGATGAGGATGGATTTTTCTCCCTTGTGGATTGGAAAGTGTGTGTGTGTGTGTGGGGGGGAGTGCATTTCAGGTTAAGAATGACTTGGAGTATCCCTCCCATACTGTTTTTACGGCAATCTGATTCTCCCCCTCCAATTCAGGTTTTTAAAAAAAGCTTGGGAGACTGATGCATACCATAGAATTGCATATATTCAAGGATTTATGGGAAATTGCCCAAGTAGTGATCAAACAGTGGCATAGCCTGAATTGCAGGTGAAGGAGAGCCGAGATGAATAATGCTCAGATGTTACGAATCTTTTTGAATAGCAGTGTACTCCAAAGAAAATAGTAATTGATGTTAGGAGCCTTTGATGCTTTGAACACTACTGGTAGCAAACTATCAGGAAGTACACCAAAGAAAGGGGGGACACTATAAACCCAGCGCAACAGACTGTGAAATGCAGATTATGTTGCTCTTCTAGGCAAAAGATTGGTGGCCTTCAGCTTGAGTTTACAGAGATGCTTTAAATCTGCTCGTTTTTTATCTTAGAAATATCACAGATTTCAACTGGATTTGCCATGAATGTTGTGGAAAACCTGGCATTTTGAGTTCCACTTCCAAACCATGGACTTGATCAGGATTGGGCCCTTGTAGAGTTGGTAAACAAAGGGAATTTCATCCCTAAAAAGGCAGTGGAAGCATCTCTGTGGTGGACTCACTGATACTGTCACATCTAGTTGAACCCTAAGAATTGCTCTGTTTAAGTATTCACAAGTGATTCAAAGAGTTGCTACATCTTTAACTTATTGGTACTGAAAACGAAGCACTGTCTTAACTAGACTCTTTAGGCCATGATACACATTCACATTGATATCTATCCAAGCCTCAACTGAATATTTCAGTAGTGATGACTAATCCTTAGGGTGGTACAGTTACATCCTAAAAATACAAAAATGGTTCGCTCATTTAAAGTTGGTTGCTCAGTACTGCTTGAAAACAATAACCATGGTGGCCCCAATCCAGAGAAAAATTAGGCTGTTAAAGTTCCACTGAAGTTTCAAGTTTGTTGGGACCCACTTAGTTCCCTTCAATAAAACATAAGCACAACTCATTGTCTGTGGTCGAGGGCCAGGGCCGCTTCTAGTACCAAACCATAAATGGAACTTCTTAAGGAATCCCGACCTTGCTTTTATCCTGTCTGTTGCGCTGAATGTCATGCATATGTCCAGGCGTTGAGCTAGTCTATAAATATACATAATATTTCAGGTTAAGAATGACCTGAAATATCCCTCCCATACTGCTTTTGATAATAATCACATCAAGTAACCAAGAAATTGACTAGGTATTTTAAAGTTAATATATTTGGCATTTGGAGTTCCAAAGATAACACATTTAATCCCATGGATGGGTTCATAGATGGAAAGGGCAGGTGATTTTTCCAATTCTCCCTCCTGCTGCAGACTTACATCTTCCCCCAGTTTGCTGCCTCTTAGGAACAGCAATTGAGACTGCAGTGGTAGGTACAAGGAAATCATACTTAACAAATGGGTGTCCTGTCTGCAGATAGAATTATAGAATCATAGAATCATAGAGTTGGAAGGGGCCATACAGGCCATCTAGTCCAACCCCCTGCTCAACGCAGGATCAGCCTAAAGCATCCAAGAAAAGTGTGTATCCAACCTTTGCTTGAAGACTGCCAGTGAGGGGGAGCTCGCCACCTCCTTAGGCAGCCTATTCCACTGCTGAACTACTCTGACTGTGAAAATTTTTTTCCTGATATCTAGCCTATATCGTTGTACTTGTAGTTTAAACCCATTACTGCGTCTCCTTTCCTCTGCAGCCAATGGGAACAGCATCCTGCCCTCCTCCAAATGACAACCTTTCAAATACTTAAAGAGGGCTATCATGTCCCCTCTCAACCTCCTTTTCTCCAGGCTGAACATTCCTTAGTCCCTCAACCTATCTTCATAGGGCTTGGTCCCTTGGCCCCAGATTATCCTCATCGCTCTCCTCTGTACCCTTTCAATTTTATCTACGTCCTTCTTGAAGTGAGGCCTCCAGAACTGCACACAGTACTCCAGGGGTGGTCTGACCACTGCCGTATACAATGGGACTATGACATCTTGTGATTTTGATGTGATGCCCCTGTTGATACAGCCCAAAATGGCATTCGCCTTTTTTACCGCTGCATCACACTGCCTGCTCATGTTTAGTTTACAATCTACAAGTACCCCAAGGTCTCGTTCACACACAGTGTAACCTAGAAGCATATCCCCCATCCAGTAGGCATGCTTTTCGTTTTTCTGACCCAGATGCAGAACTTCCACCCCCTCATCTAGATCATTAATAAATATGTTAAAAAGTACCAGGCTGAGCCCTGAGCCCTGAGGTACCCCGCTACTCGCCTCCCTCCAGTCTGATGAAACACCACTGACAACAACTCTTTGAGTGCGGTTCTCTAACCAATTCCCTATCCACCTAACTATCTGAAAATCCAGATTGCAGTCCTTCAATTTATCCATCAGAACATCATTATCAAAAGCTTTACTAAAATCCAAGTAAACGACATCTACCGAATTTTCACGATCCAGCAAACCTGTCACTAGGTCAGAAAAGGAAACCAAGTTGGTTTGACAGGACCTGTTGGGAGACAAATCCATGCTGACTTCCTTGGAGCACCAAATTGTCCTCCAGATGTCTGCAGATCGCTCCCTTTAATATCTGCTCCATTATCTTCCCCACAACAGAGGTTAGACTCACTGGTCTTTAGTTTCCCGGGTCATCCTTCCTCCCTTTTTTGAAGATCGGAATAACGTTTGCTCTCTTCCAGTCCTCCGGGACATCTCCAGTCCTTAAAGAGGTCCCAAAGATGATGGACAAGGGTTGTGCAAGTTCTCTGGAAAGTTCTTTGAGCACTCTTGGCTGCATTTCATCCGGCCCAGGGGATTTGAACTCATCCAGTGCAGCTAAATGCCTCTCAACAACCTCTCTGTCCGTGTCAACCTGCCACCTAGACACTATCTCTTGGCTACTGCCATCTCCAGATGTGCCTAAACCCTTTGACCTGTGGGGAAAAACTGATGTAAAATAGGCGCTGAGCCTTTCTGCTTTCTCTGCATCCGCCCTTAGAGTTTGTCCATCTGCACCCAACAGTGGGCCTATTGCGTCCTTTACTTTACGTTTGCTCCTCACATAACTGAAAAATCTTTTCTTGTTACAATGGGCTTCCCTGGCCAATCTTAGTTCACTCTCAGCCTTGGCCATTCTGATGATTGATCTACAGTGCCTAGTAACCTGTAGGTACTCTTCTTTAGAGCTCTGTCCTTTCCTCCATTTCCTGAACATTTCCCTCTTCTTTCTTAGTTCCTCTTGAAGTTCTCTGTTCATCCAAATAGGCTTCTTAGAGCTCCTGCACTGTTTTCGTCTTTTTGGGATAGTCATTGATTGAGCATGCAATAGTTCTTGTTTGAGTAGCACCCACCCTTCACATGCTCCCTTCCCTTCCAGCATTCTCGTCCATATCTGGATGAGATATCTAGATCCAAGCCAGTATTGTGTGATGGAACGTTCTCCTCCTTCCTGCTAGCTTCCTGTTGCTATCTACATTTTGGTGTAATGGTTAGGAGTGTGGACTTCCAATCTGGCCAGCTAGGTTTGATTCTTCATTCCCCCACATCCAACCAGCTGGGTGACCTTGGGCTCACCACAGCACTGAGAAAGCTGTTCTGACCGAGCAGTAATATCAGAGCTCTCTCAGCCTCACCTACCCCACAGGGTGTCTGTTGTGGGGAGAGGAAAGGAAAGGCAAATGTAAGCCACTTTGAGACAATTTCAGGTAAAGAAAAGTGGCATATAAGTACTACTACTGCTACTACTACTTCTTCCTTTTCTTCCTCTTCCTCTTCCTCCTCCTTTTCTTCCTGAGTCCCAGATGGCCATGTTTTCTGTGAAACGTTCTCCTTATATGTTATGCTTCCTTTTGGGCTTATTGACAAAAGCAGTAATACTAATTTGTAATCAAATTAATTTCATAGGTGTGACAAGTTTGTCAAGATTCAAATAATAAAATTCTTACAGTGTAGTCAGTCAGTCAGTCAGTAACATTTTATTGGCATAAACAGTATATTCAAGATGGTGTATGATAATGAAAATATTAATTGCCAGGTTGCATATGATTTTTCATTTGCATCTGTATATTTGGTGTGTGTTCCAGACATATGCTGTGACATAGAATAATAGTTTTACTGGCTCTGTAAACCATTTAAAAGTAAAACCAATTCTTTGAACCTATAGAGGCTTTTTATTTTTAATCAAGACAAGATAATCTTGTGTGTGTGTGTACATGTGTATATAACTCCACAATATTCTTTTTTTTTTTTTTTGCAAAGCTGTATCAGGGCAACTGCACTAAAGTGGCATAAAAGGAAAGCTAAATAATATATGAGTGAGGTTTGCATGAATGCTTGAATTCTTACATTTTATCCAGTACAAGAGGCTGGCTTGGATGCTGCTGCAATCTTTTATGATGCCCCAATAACCATAGTTGTAGGACCTACATTTCAAATATTAACACTAAAACTTCCAACATTTCTTTTTTTTAACTTAACATTCAGGAACAAATGGTAACTCAAGGCCAACTTTTGTTCATTTTAACAACCACGAATGAGCATTATGGCCTTACCCTTGCTTGACAGTTCTGTGTGTATTTCTGAAAGCTGTAAGAACATGCTGTGCATTTCTACATTCCGTGCAATGATTTAATCCCTGCTGGTCTTCAGTTATATTTATTTTATTAATTATACCTCACTTTTCTCCCACTAAGGACCTAAAGTGGCTTACAGCATTAATCTGCCTTGCTCCCATATACATATGCATGAGTATATAAAAGCCATTCCCCTACGTTGTATCATAGTACAATTTGACCAAGGGAAAGATCCCTGGATGGGGCAGTGCAGAAAGGAACAGGCTTAATGCTAAGGGTGACAAGGTGTAAGCTTTGCCTCTTCCAGTTAGCGCCATGACATTGAATGGCCTCTGTGCATTCTTGTAGGGAGAAATTGTGCAGTACACTTGGAGGCATTGTCATGGGAAAACATTGCAGGCAGGTCATGTCTCTATGCTCCCAGGCATTGTCCTTGCACATACTCCCCATGCATAACACACCTGTCCTAATGATGTGCATTTTGAGTGTCCTCAAACCAACTGAGCTGTAGATACAAAGAAAGTGACTTCCACATATGTGTGAAGTGAGGACTTGTACTCACAAAGGGTGTGCAGCACATATTTTGGAAAAGAAGCTGCACTTATGCCGCAGGGTTTAACTGCACTAGTCAGATTTGCCAAAGTGGTGCAAGGGACTGGACATGCGGTGGAATCCTAAACAGGACAAATTTAGAGCCCAGTGGCACCTTTAAGACCAACAAATTTTTATTCAAGGCATGAACTTTTGTGGGCACGCAAACCTCAGATACGATACGATGCAATGGAAGTAATCAGTTCAAGCTTATAGGTAGAGTGTGAGAATAAATTAACATACAGCATGATGAAAATTATTTGTTCTCACACTCTACCTATAAGTTTGAACTGATTACTTCCATTTCATCATATCATATCTGAGCAGGGGTGCGTGCCCACAAAAGCTCATGCCTTGAATAAAAATTTGTTGGTCTTGAAGGTGCCCCTGGGCTCTCTAAATTTGTTCAGCTGCTTCAGACCAACACAGCTACCGGCTTGAATCCTAAACAGAGTTATACCCTTTCCAAGTCCATTGAAGTAAATGGGCATTGAAGGCTGTAAATTTTCTTAGGATTGCACTGCCAGTATTCCAAATAACTTTATAAATATATACAAAGAACTTTATAAAAGCCACTGAGTCCTGGGGAGACAGATAGACCCGGGTGGGGGCAGAGGGGAGGGCAAGCATTGAAAAATCCCATGGCCCGGGACAAGCAGGAGATGGCTTTTCCAGCCTCCCAGAGATGGAGACGTTTGGGGAAGGGTTGCCAACCTTGGGTTAAGAAATTCCTGGAGATCTGGGATTGAGCCTAGGGAAATCTGAGGAGGGGAAGGAGCTCAGCAGAAATATGATCCCATCCAGCCCACATTCTGAATCTCTTGCTTTCTTCAGGAAACTAAGAAGGGTTGGCCCTGGTCTGCAGTGGGATGGGATGGATGCCTGCTTTTGTACATGCGCTTACTTCATGGGTACACATCGGAATTTCCTGGCAGTCTGGAAGAAGGACTATTATGTGATAAATGGACATTTTACATCTGATCCATTTTGATTGATTTTGTCATACTAAAAATAAGTTCTTATATTTTGTGGGTTTTTTACTGGCTGCTTTAAGTATTTTGCATTTTATCAATATGTGTGTCAAAAATTAAACCTCTGAGGAAGACCCAGTGTGGATCAAAACATGTCAGATCTAAAGCCTAAGACTATATGGTGCTTTATGTATGTTTTTAACCTTAAACATTTTTTGAGCTGTGCACAGGAAATGTTTATATAATTTTAGAACCTGTTGTCTAAATTGTACAGATATTCAACCTTTCAGATCCTAGCTAATTCCAGTTAGGTTTTTTGTTTTCTGCTCCATGTAGTATTTCACCCCTCTCTGTTCTTTGTTTCATTGTATAGTGGTAACAGTTACTTTGTTTCCTTTTGGATGTTTTTCCTGCAGAGTTTAAATCTTTAATACATTAACTATTTCTGTATTTAGGTATCTTGCTGGGTAGATTCAGATAGAAGTAGGCTGATCCTGTGTTGAGCAGGGGGTTGGACTAGATGGCCCCTTCCAACCTTATGATTCTGTGAGAGAATATAGCAGTGAGAGGGAATATAAATGGGTGCAAATTCTATATCTGGGACTCTGTCGAGACGAAGTCTATGCCATCTTACCTGAGGTAATCAAAATCTGTACTAGTGCAGTGAGGGAAGACTGAGTAATTGAAGAAAGTTTAACAAATTGGATGGAAGAACAGAACACATGGATGGCTATGCAAGGGAAGGGGAAGAGCTAGTACCTGGGAGAAAAGTTAACAGTGATGATAAGAGCATAAGAAGAGCTCTGCTTGATCCATCTAGTCCAGCATCCTGTCTCATACCATGACCAACCACTTCCTCAGGAAGTCCAGCAACAGGGCTTAGAGGCCATGGTCTTCCCCTGATGTTGCCTGTTAGCACTGGTATTCAGAAATGTACTTCCTCTGAATAGCCATTAGCTGTTGATAGACCTGCCCTCCATTAATCTGTCGAATTTCGCTTTAAAGCAGTTTGAGCCACCACTACATTTCCCAGGTCTACATTGTCCTTTCTGAGACACCAGAACTGTACACGGTATTCCAAATGAGACTGCACCTTAGATCTCTACAAGAGCATTCTAATTTTGGCCATTTTATTTTCAGTCCTTTTCTGAATATTACCTAGCACAGAGTTTGCCTTTTTCACTGATGTGGCACACTGAGTTGACACTTTCATAGAGCTATTCATTGCATCCCCACAATCTTTTCCCCTCTCCATCTCAGTAAGCACAACCCATCTCTGAAGTTGAACTTTTTGTTCCAGTATGTATATCGTATTAGGCTCAAATTGAAGAAAGTAGGGAAAAGCACTAGGCAGGTATGAACTAAATGATATCCCTAACAAATATACAGTAGAGGTGACACATAGATTTAAGGAATTAGATCTGATAGAGTGCCTGAAGAACTATGGACGGAGGTTTGCAACATTGTACAAGAGGTAGCAACTAAAACCATCCCAAAGAAAAAGAAATGCAAGAAAGCAAAATGGCTGTCTGAGGAAGGTTTACAAATAGCTGAGGAAAGAAGAGAAGTGAAAGGCAAGGGAGAAAGAGAAAGATACCCCCAACTGAATGCTGAATTCCAGAGAATAGCTAGAAGAGATAAGAATATCTTCTTAAATGAACAGTGCAAACAAATCGAAGAAGACAATAGAATAGGGAGGACAAAGAGATCTCTTCAAAAAAAATCGAGATATGAAGAGAACATTTCATGCAAAGATGGGTATGATAAGAGACTAAAATGGTAGGGACCTAACAAGCAGAAGAGATTTAAAAAATGTGGCAAAATTATACAGAAGAACTATACAAGAGTGAACTTAACATCCCTGATAACCACAAGGGGGTAGTCACTGACCTGGAGCCAGGCATCCTGGAATGTGAAGTCAGATGGGCGTTAGGAAGTCTGAGCAACAATAAAGCTAGTGGAGGTGACAGCATTCCAGTTGAACTATTCAAAATTTTAAAAGATGATGCAGTAAACGTGCTACACTCAATATGCCAGCAAATTTGGAAAACTCAACAGTGGCCACAGGATTGGAAAAGGTCTGTTTTCATTCCAATACCAAAGAAGGGCAATGCCAAAGAATGTTCAAACTACCACACAATTGCACTCATTTCAGAAGAACATTTACGTCTGGTTCATTGACTGTGCTAAAGCCCTTGATTGGGTGGAGCACAACAAATTGTGGCAAGTTCTTAAAGAGATGGGAATACCAGAGTATCTTATTTGTCTCTTGAGAAACCTATATGCAGGTCAAGAAGCAACAATGAGAACCGGGCATGGAATCATTGATTGGTTCACAATTGAGAAAGGAGTTCGGCATACTGTCGCCTTGCCTATTAACTTGTATGTGGAGCACATCATGAGAAAGGTGGGGTTAGATGAGTCACAAATTGGGATCAAGATTGCAGCGAGAAATAACAACCTCAGATATGCAGATGATACCACTCTAATGGCAGAAAGTGAAGAGGAACTAAAGAGCCTGTTGATGCGGGTGAAGAAGGAGAGTGCAAAAGTTGGCTTGAAACTCAACATCAAGAAAACACACATCATGGCATCTGGCCCTCTCAATTCCTGGCAAATAGATGGGGAAGAAATGGAGATAGTGACAGATTTTATTTTCCTGGGCTCCAAGATCACTGCAGATGGGGACTGCAGCAAAGAAATTAAAAGATGCTTGCTCCTGGGGAGGAAAGCTATGGCAAATCTAGACAGCATCCTAAAAAGCAGAGACATCACCCTGCCAACCAAAGTGCGTCTAGTCAAGGCTATGGTCTTCCCAGTTGCAATGTATGGCTGCGAGAGTTGGACCATAAGGAAGGCCGAGCGTCAAAGAATTGAGGCTTTTGAACTCTGGTGCTGGAGAAGACTCTTGCGAGTCCCTTGGACTGCAAGGCGAACAAACCGGTCAGTCCTAGAGGAGATCAGCCCTGACTGCTCCTTAGAAGGCCAGATCCTGAAGATGAAACTCAAATACTTTGGCCACCTCATGAGAAGGAAGGACTCCCTGGAGAAGAGCCTAATGCTGGGAGCGATCGAGAGCAAAAGAAGAAGGGGACGACAGAGAAGGAGGTGGCTGGATGGAGTCACTGAAGCAGTAGGTGCAAACTTAAATGGACTCCGGGGAATGGTAGAGGACAGGAAGGCCTGGAGGATCATTGTCCATGGGGTCGCGATGGGTCAGATACGACTTTGCACCTAACAACAACAAATGTATATCATTTTACCCTTAATGTAAAATAGAACATATGCCACATTGTTGTCCACTCATCCAATTCATGCAGATCTTCCTGGAGCTCTTCACAATCATGCTTGGTTTTCACCATCCTCAATAATTTTGTCATCCGCAAACTTGGCCACTACATTTCCAGATAATTTATGAATGTCTTCCTTGCCTTCATAGTGAGAACTGTTCATTCATTCCTATTATTTGTTTCCTGACATTTAGCCAGCTTTTAATGTGTAAGAATCTTTTGTCTTATCCTATGATTGCTAAGTTTACTCAGGAAGCTCTGGTGAGATACCTTGTCAAAGGCCTTTTGAAAGTCCAAGTATATAATGTCTACCAAAAGTTTGGTGAGGCAGGACTTCCCTTTGCAGAAGCCATATTAATTTTTCTTCATTAGGTTTTGACCTTCTTTGTGACTAATAATTTGAGTACATTTTCTTCCGATTTGCTTGGGACAGATATTAGGCTAACTGGCCTGTTATTTCCTGGTTCCCCTCTGAATCCCTTTTTAAAAATTTGGTCTAACATTTTCTACTCATCGGTCTTCTGGAATGGTGGGTGAATTTGGTGATAAGTTACATATCTGGGTCATATGGGTTTCACATCTGAGTTCCTTATGTTCCTCATCAGGAGTATGCCACTAGGCCTGGAGGCTTACTAGTCAATTCAGTTTCCCTTCCCAAAGCCATTTTCTCCTCCCCACCCCCAAATTCAGAGATCTGAAATATATAAATCTACCCATTCTTCCATCTCTGCAGAAATCTAAGGTTCCTTTTGGAAATGCGTACCTTTATCGAGATGGCTTTATGCTTTGTGCCACTTGGTTGTGTTATTGCAAGGACTGTTCTCGTTACCCAAGGAAGGATTCCCTGATTGGTAAAAATATTTCTCAATAAAAAAAACGGCCCTGGTTTGAAAATCATTCTCTGCTCCCTTCTTACAGATGCGCACAACTCGTAAAGTGTCCGTTTGGCCAGTGGGGCTGGTGGGTGGACGACGCTATGAACGTCCCATTGTGGAAAAGGGAAAGGTTGTCGGCTGGTACACTGGCTGGCGGGCAGATAGGCCCTTCGCCATTGACATGGCAGGTGAGTAGCTTTGAATTCTTAACTCTTCCATATAGTAGTGAGCCCACATGGAGCATGTATTCCTCCTGAAGGTTTCCCATTGCAATAGATACTACAGCTTTGTTTCAGTTGCTCAGTATCCCTTAATACAGCAGAGGGTGTCTTTCAGACACGTATGCTAATGGATTAAGATGGTACCAGAAGGCAAAATATAAATATACAAATTAAATTGGCATTTATTGTGCACAACTTATAAAGTTAAAAATATAGACAGAACCCATAGGCTCATCATCAAAATCACAGAATATCTACCATGCAATGCTAGACATCATGTATTTTGACCCCAAAATAGGTCTTTCTCAGGGCCCTAACCCTGAACACACATGATACAGTGGAAAATACAGCCTGAGAGATTAAAAGTTTTGTTTTATTCTCTACTAGTAAGAAAGCCCAATGCAACCAGGAATGCAGTAGGCGCTAGGACCCAGGGGACACTGGGAGGTGCAGATCTCTACCGCAGCAGGAGGCATAGCAGGTAATTAGGGCTCGTTCTTAGGAGGGAAGGAGGACTGCGGTGCAGTTTTGGGCAGTTCTCTCTGTCTCTCTCTGCCTCCATAGCAGCAGGGATGACTCTCTCTGTGTCGCTGTCAGCAGCTTGGAGCAGCTCTCTCTGTGTCTCTCTCTGCCTCCCTTGCAGCAGGAGCGATAGGAGGGAATGAAGGCTTGTGTTCGGTCTGGCAGGGCTCTGTGTGTCTCTCTCTGTCTCTGGCGTGTCTGAGAGGAACTGGCTAGCTTCCAGGGAGGGAGGGTGGGAACTGAAGGGGCAGGTCCAATCAGGGTGCAGCCAGCACCCTGATTGGCCCTATTCCAACTTGGACAGCTGGACATGTCCCACCCCCCAGGCTGTTTCACAAATATATAGAGGAACCATGGATGGATATAGAGGAACCATAGATAAGGATGAATATCAAGCTCAATAAAAATAGAAGATGTCCATTTATCAAACGTAAATCTCCTCCACGGCTACTAAAAAGCTCTGGTGTGTGCCAGCAGCATTTATGCATCTATGAAAGCCAATGAGATGCGTGCTCTGGCTATGTTTTATCTTTTTAACTTCATAAGTTTTGCATAATAAATGTCAATTTAATTTGTATATTTATAGTTTGTGGACTTGTAACCTTTTGTTTGTTTTTTGTAACACTATCCCCTTTCTGGTTTTCTTGGATCAACATGGTGCTACTTTCCCACCTTGCAGGAACATAAATGTTGCTCTTTTTTTGGATCCAACTCCCTGTCTTGCATTCCCTTTTAAACCTTTATCATTCAAGAATCCCAAGAAGCAAGGCATGGTGCAGACAGCCAGCGCTCTTTGCCTTGCTCTAGTTTATAGCCTTTCAGAGGTCTACTTTTGTAAACACAGAGATGCCATCTCTATAGAGTTACTATGCCACAGGCAGAGCCATCCTCCGTTAGTCTGTTTTAAACACTTATTGCTGGATGACTGTGAGACAGCATATGTTCTACACACTATGGATTTGACTGTCTCTCCCCGCCTGACTGGCCTGAGTGCATAACTGGGGGGAGGGGAAAGTGCTCGTGCAGAGGCTTCTTGGAACTGGAGCTATGGAGTCTGATAAGCCTCTAGTTACTAGAAGCTTGGACACATGAAGCCGCTTTATACTGAATCAAGGTTGACATTGTCTACTCTAACTGCTGGTGGCTCTCCAGGGGTTCAGATGGAGATCTTTCATATCACCTGCTCCTTTGGACTGGAAAATGATCCTTCTGTAGCAGCAGATGCTCTACAACTGAGCCAGGATACCATGCCCAAGTTTCAGGTGGGCTTTATTAGTATAAAAATTCCACGGAAATTCGCTGCCCAATTTTAGCCACGGGAGTTTCCTCTTGCCTCTGTTCCCTTATCACCAAGAGACAGATTGCACAAAGAAGGAATACAGAGCAGACAGGCTGAATAGGAGAGACTGGATATATGAAGGGAGATAGAAACAAGGGCTAAAGAGAATTTCGATGATGGAAGAGGGGAGATACAGAAGGATGGCTTTAGGTTTTATGCAGGAAGGAGGAAAAGGCAGTGAAAAAGTTGGACATTTTATGGCACACAGCTGACATTTGAGACGTGTGGAGGTGGTACACTTGGGTCTATTAACAACTTCTTGTGTTCATGGCTGCCCTTGAAATCTATGTGTTGTTGGAAATCAAAAAATGTTGAAAGGAGAACTTCTTGCATGAGTGTATCTCTTCAGTTTTAACTGTCTTATATGGCTTGCTTTCTGTTATTTATTTACTTTTTAATAATAGCAAAGCACTCTCAATCATTTTGCATTTTATATGGCCTTTTTGTTGAAATGCTTGAATGAATTTCTCCTCTGCACCTTAGTTAATTACTGCAGACAGCCAGTATGTTTCTTTGCAGGAACACTGTATGGTGTAGTAGAAAACAAGCTCCCATCAGGTAGTTCAAGTGCAAAAAGAGTGCTACTTCATCATGAAATGATTCATTTTCTGTTGGTTTAGGTGAAATGATGACTGTGATAGTTTGTAGGGTAGATGCAGTTTGCAGCCCATGCTTTAGGGAGAAAACTGCAACAACTAGAGGCTATAAGATGAAGGCAGAAAAGCTCCGCAAATTAATCTCATCAATCTTCAGCTCTACAGTTAGTGACTGCATAGCTCAGTCTAGCTGTCAGCTTATAAGCTTGGCCAACCTTGTGTAGACTATATGCGCCTCCAATGCTGGCTGGATACTGTGGCAGCCATCCTCTGGCTCAGCCGTAAACCTTCCATATTTCAGAGAATGTGTGTGGTGAAGAAGAAAGAGGGGATGTAAACAGATCAAGTAAACACTTCACATGGTCTGGTTTTCTTCTTTCTGTTAGTGGACAGTATTTTCTTTGACTCGGAAAAAATGTATACAATTATATGCACACAGTTGATGAAATATTTTTGCTTATCTGAAACTTGACATGAGACGTTAACGAATTAAAATGGTGACTGGAAAACTGAAAATATACATCTCCTCAGTGGTAGAAAACAGTTGCTCAGTGACAGGTGCAAATAGTTCTGTGCATCATGAAGTGACAAAGGGAACATAAAGAAGAAAGCCCATCATTCCCTGTGAGGGAGGTGGACGTTGCTAGCAAGGCATGGGTTCCTCCTACCCTCTGCAGACTTCCACCTCTCAAGCAAAGCCAGCAGTCATTCCCAATGTAGTAACTTCTCTTGGCTTTGAAGTCAGCTTGGTTTCCTTGGCGTGTTGAATTAGTTTTGTGAACGATTCAGTTAGAGTTTTAAGTCTTAGCTCAGGCAACTGCTGACAACCATGTGATGGCCCAGGCATGTATTGGTCCACTCGACACAACCACGAAAGCTTCCTTTGTTGAGGTATACAAATGAATATGAAACATAAATGTAAATCACTAAGTTTATTCTAGTCAGTTTTCTATCTCAGCCTCATCCAGTTCTCCTTATTACAACTCCAGTCCAACATGGCTCCTGTATGTGCTGATTTGCTGATACCCATTGTAGCCTATATTTGGTGGTTAGCGGGGATCCGTCCTCTCTCTTTCTTCAGCAGAAAAGCTGGTTGGATCCAACCCTATTATATATGACAATCTAGTACAAAGATCTCTCATTGCCTGTACATGTTGGGAAGCTGTTATTGGTTTCTCTTATTTGGATGCCAAATGTACATACAGCAAGTCCTCTACCCTGAAAAATGGTTTTGCATCAACATCTCCATTCAGCTTTCCTGTTAATTCCAATGGAGAAGTATCTTGTATGGAGGAAGTTGTCAGTGTTTGAAGCAGCCCCCATTGGGCCAACGTCTGAGAAGCCCTGCTTCCATGTCTGCTGATGTCTCATGATACATGATGTTTTGGGTTTTAGGCTTCATGGTTTCCTTTTGTGGAAGACTCTGCACAATACATGTTTAAATGTTGAGTGCATAGACAGTTGTGAGCAAGGTAGTCTTCAACCAGGTTATGGGGAAGTATATTAGCAATGTGTTGTATTGTTGGGGGCGAAGTACACTTGAAGCACAGCTAGAAGATTAATCCCAGCACACAACTTCATAGTTGCTTCTGTGTTATGCTGTGGATATGGCGGTTCATGAGCCTTCAGAAGACAGGAAGGAATGTTTAATTCATTGGCCACAGTCCAAACCAGCTGAACACCACAAGACAAAAGTCTTGCTTCTATAGCTGCTGATAACACGCATTCATCCTGAATGAATATATGAATATAACCTCCAGTGTTGCCAGACCCTGGTAATGACAAGCAGGTAAGTTCTGAGCTGCTGTGCTTTAAAGCCTTCCAGGGTGATGCATCTGAACAGCAGCATTTTCATTTAAGTTGCTCAAGAATCTCCTGTAAGCCTTGGGGTTTGTTATTACAGCCCTTGTGTGTGGATTAGGTATACCTCTGTATGCCCATCCTGTGGTTGCCTATATCCATTTTTGCCTGTTTGCATACTGTTCTGATACAGCAATATGCATAAAAAAGCCTTAAGAATGCTTTTTATTCTGACTGAAATAAGGACCACGAAAGACAAGCCCCATTAGCTCACTGCAGGTGGAGGGGTACACTGGTATGGATGCCTTTCCTGCTTCTCGTTTGGTTCTGTTAGCAGGAAATTTAATCCTTAGCAAGCCCTTGAAAAGACAGTGCCTTGTGCCTTGTTTATGTGTTTGGGGCAGCCAGGATACTGGCAATCATGTGTACTCTGTGTGTGAGTCTGCTGCTGCAGTGCATGTGTCACTTTCTGCCACGTAAGTGAAGAAGCCATTTAGGCAGTGCCCCTCTTTCTGTTAAAAGCAATGCCTAAATGTGAGCTGGTGCCCCCGGTTGTGAGCTAGAAGCTTCCTTAGGAGCACAACTGGCTCTCCTCCTTTCCCATTTCCTGTCAAGACCTCATAAGTGCTTCCCAGACAATAGCTGTGTTACACAGGGACAGAAAGAACATTACAAGTGCAGAAAGATTTGACTAACAGCCCCTGCTGTTCTGTATCTGGTGTCGGGATGCGGCCCTCGGATGAAGCTGGAGTAGCAGTCCTGTCCAGAATCCTAGCAGCTGCTGAATCACCACTTTTCTCAGCTGGTGTTTGCTTGCCCTATTTCTACTGTCAGCTCCTCAGAAACCAGTACACCAGTGAACTGCTTTTGTTGTTTAATGCAAGGTTTGCTTTCTGAGCCCAGACTACAGAGCATCACAAATACAGTCATACACTACATGCAGAGAACCTGCTGCCGTTTTGTCTGCATTGCAGATGAAAACAAGATATTCTGTTCTCTCTCTCTGGAAGCTGCCGTGAGAGCAATGGATTACCTAACCTACTAGTTGGTCCAAGGGGAAAATGGGATGCTTTTGACACCAAGTTCAGAAATTATAGTTGTTGGGATACAATCCACTTATTTTCAGAAATGGGTCTTATTTCATTTATCTCCCTAGGCATTGTGTCTCTCCCCCCCCACACACACACACACTTTAACCCTATTTTCAGTGTATGCATAGCTTTACAGGACAAATAAATCAGCATATTTGAAAACATAGATTGAATTTCATATCAATGTAATACAGAACTGGAAGTCCTTATGCCACCACAGCCAAAATTACTAGCCCTCAAAGTGTGCATACTTCCCAATATGCATGTATCTGTCTGTTTTGAACAGAATGAAGACATCCCAACTTTGGTAAAGATGTCCAAGGCAAGCTGTCATTTTAGAACTCCTTATTTATAGAGGCTCAGATTCTGAAAGTAGCACAGATGGTGTTTTTCCACCTAAGCCAATCTAGGCTACTAGTCCCTACCTGTCCTCAGAATGCTTGGCCATGGTGATCCATGCAATGGTCACTTCCAGACTAGACTTCTGTAACTCGCCTTCCCTTATCTCTGACCTGGAAATTGCAATTGGTGCAAAATGCAGCTGCTACAGTTCTCACAAGGTCATCTTGGAGGGCCCATGTCCAGCCTATGCTGATGTAGCTGCATCGGTTACCAGCTGACTTCCAGATCAGAAGTTTTGGTTCTGACCTTTAAGGTCATCCGTGGCCTGGGTCCCACTTGTCTCCTTATGCCCCCCACAGGACTCTTTGCTCTGCAGGTATGAATTTGCTGGTTGTCCTCAGCCCTCAGGAGGCACACCTGGCCTTGACCAGGGACAGGGCTTTCTGGTCCTGCCCCCGAGCTGGTGGAATGAGCTCCCAGAACAGCTGAGAGCTCCGGCAGAGCGAACAGCATTCTGCAGGGCCTGTAAGACGGAGCTCTTCTGCCAGGCATTTGCTTGAGGCAGGGCTAAAAATATTGGGTCCCTCCCTCTATAGACCCCTGGGCAAGATATTGCCAGTAAATACTCTCCAGGGCGATGGTGACTGGTGCAGTAGGGTATGTGGGGATGGGGAAGGTTTTTTAGATTGCTTTTTGTAGATTGTTTTTTGCCACCAATATTGGTTATATATTGGGTTTTATGTGGATTGTAAATCACCACGAGCCAGCAAATACAATTATCCTTATCCATGGTTCCTCTATATATTTGTGAAACAGCCTGGGGGGTGGGACGTGTCTGGCTATCCAAGTTGGAATAGGGCCAATCTTGCTGGCTGCACTCAGATTGGCCCTGCCTCTACAGCTCCCGCCCTCTCTCCCTGGATTCTAGCCACATTCCTCTCAGACATGCCAGAGAGAGAGACACACAAAGCCCTGCCAGACCAAACACAAGCCCTCATTCCCTCCTATCGCTCCTGCTGCGAGGGAGACAGAGAGAGACACAAAGAGAGCTGCTCCTGCTGCAACGGAGGGAGAGAGACAGAGAGCTGCCCCAAACTGCATACCAGCCCTCCTTCCCTCCTAAGAACGAACCCTTATTACCTGCTAGGCCTCCTGCTGCGAGGCACCCAGAGGAAGCTAGAGGAAGAGGAAGAGGGAGGGAGAGACACACACAGAGATCTGCACCTCCAGGTGTCCCCTGGGTCCTGGCGCCCATTGCATTCCTGCTTGCAATGGGCTTTCTTGCTAGTAAAAAATAAAGTTTGAAATATGCTGAATTTGCAATCCTCCAAACTACTTAAATGCTCCTTTTCTAAACAAAGATGCTGACACCATTGCATGTAACTTTATACCTCTGCTATGATAGTATCATTAAATAGTATGCTATACAGGAGGGCTGATCCTTTCAGACATAAGAGACAGACAAAGCCACTTCAAGAAAATATTCTCTTCAGACTGAAGATTAGGGACTCTGTAAGGACAACCTGGTGAATATACCCAGATGGTATGAGGCTTCTGTAGTGTTTTCCCCTAGAACTGTTCTCAGGGTAAAAAATATATACATGGTTCCTTACATTTTGTCCAGGGAAGTTAGAGATCCTGCCACAAGACTGGCAGACACATTGGAAAAGCACTGGCAAGCATCCTGTTGGAGCATGCAAGAGGTGGTTGGCTGTTCTAAGGAGTCAGAAGTGGCTTTTGCTGTCTTAAATTCAGCCCTACCTGCTGCCTTTTGTCATTTGCTCATTAATGGCTGAATGGTTCCAGGCTCATAAAACATAAATGCCCAAAATTACACACCAAAGCAAGGTAACTGCTCCTATTTTAAATTCTTCTCCTGTTTAATCCTCTGCCACACAGTATTGCTCCATAGTCCTCAACGCTCAACTGTAGACACTGGTTTTCATTTCCAGGAAGGGTAGCAGCATTAGTCTGTTGTAAAAAAAATGAACTGGAATCTTTTGGCTCTAGAAAGATTGGATATGTACACTGCATTTTAAGAAGTAAACTTTAATCCACTTTAACGGATTAAAGTTTACAACTTTATCATAAACCTTTGTAAGTTTTTAAGGTACAACCGAACCATATCTATACCACCCTTCTTTTGTGGGCATAGGGTGGCTTGCTACATATATAATGAAAACATAGACACAATCCTAAAAACAGTACATTACAATTATTAAAATTATTACAGCTACTAGTAAAAAAGTCCACTGCAATTCAGCGGGCGCTAGTAGGGTAGTGGAGGGAGGAGACAGGCAGAAATACAGAGAGAAAGACAGAAAAAAAGGCAGGCAGAAAGAAATAAAGCTTTCCTCCTTCCCCAGGACCAAAAATGGTGCCGCGGCCGGGAGCCAGCTCCCAAACATGGCACCATTTTAAAGGGCCAGGGAAGGCCGGGGTGGGGGGAGGGCCAGGAAGGTCCTTGGCGACCTCTGGGAGAGGGCCCTCCTGGCCCTGGGGGAGTGAAGCCTTCCCCTCCTGGCCTCCCTCCCACACACTTACCTGTGGTGCTGGCAGTGGCCAGGGGCAAACTGGCGGCAATGCCTCCAGATTGTCCCTGGCTAGGTTGGGTGGGTGGGCCCTGTCAAAACTTTGGCCCAATGATTGGGCCAAAGTCCTTAGTGGTCATAGTCTGTCCGAGGCAGGGCCCACCCAGCCATTAGACTGTTATTTTAAAAGCAAAGCGCTGTTAGAGATAATATCCTGTATTATAATTTATATATTCCTGGTGTTAATTTGCATTGTCTTAGGAGTGTTTGCTTTCTTCAGGAGTGGGAGGAAGAGAGAGGGTAAAATGCTTGTAGGATGTTTTGGTGACATATAGCATTATGTTCTTAACTACTGGTATGTAGCTAAGTGTATGTGTAGGGAGGCCAAGTACCTTAGGTATCCTATGGGGCTCAACCATAGGGCTTCATTACCCTTAGGTGCCCAAGTTGTAGCAAGTTTACTTGGTTGGTAATAAATGGTATCCACTTGATTCACTGAGAGTGATGGGACATGTGTTACAGTATGAGTTTTCTTGTCTCATAACCCACTTACCAGAAGAGGCAGTTCTTCCTTCTTTCTGCTCCCCTTCTGCTTACTGTTCTTTGTGCGAGCACTTCCCATTCTTTTGGGATGGTGACCCACAAGCCCAATTTTACTTGGGATGGTGACCGATCCAAGACTGGGCCAAGGTTTTTGGGTGCCCTGGGCAAATTTGATTCCCATTTTAGCATTCTGTTTTCATCAATGGCTAACCAGATTCTTCATTCTAATAATTACCAGGATATGTTTTACTTGATCAACATGTACTTGCAGTAAAGAAAAACTACCAGCTGATTTATGACATGAAAGGTACTGTTTCCAGGGTTAGAGCTTGGTTTCCAAAATACAGAACAGTGCAGTGGAAAGGATAGAGTCGGCCATTGGAGAGGGGTGGCCTGCAACCACTGCAAGAGGTTTCACAATCCACTTTTTGGTCCTGGCCCACAAGCTAGAAAACACTGCAAACCCTTGGAATTCACTCTTAGGAACAGAATCTGTTCATTTTGGGGGGGGGGGCATATAGCTATCAAGAGCCTCTTGTGGCGCAGAGTGGTAAGGCAGCAGACATGCAGTCTGAAAGCTCTGCCCATGAGGCTGGGAGTTCGATCCCAGCAGCTGGCTCAAGGTTGACTCAGCCTTCCATCCTTCCGAGGTCGGTAAAATGAGTACCCAGCTTGCTGGGGGGTAAACGGTAATGACTGGGGAAGGCACTGGCAAACCACCCCGTATTGAGTCTGCCAAGAAAACGCTAGAGGGCGTCACCCCAAGGGTCAGACATGACCTGGTGCTTGCACAGGGGATACCTTTACCTTTATATAGCTATTGGGCTATAAACCTGATCAAGAGGCAGTATTGCAGTTACCAGGAACAAACCAGTATATCAGCAGGAATTCTATTGTGTCAAACACTATTTGGAGCTGCTTTGAATTGCTGGAACACTCAGTGTGTTCAGGGCAGCACTAATGAGTAACTAGAACCATCACTTTGCCAAACTTCTCACTCAGCATGTGGACCCTCAGCTAAGTCCACTGCATGTGGCAGAACTTGCTTTAGAATAAGCTTTCACTGTTACTGCATTGCTGGCTTTTATTTCTAAGAGGAGCATCAGCCTCATAGAAAACCCCTTATATTTCAGGGACACCATATGGTTTATTACGGGAGAAGGGCTCCAAACATGTTTTGCTATGTTTTGTTTAATAGTGTACAGGATTTAATCAAATGCAAGACTAATTTTTTCTATATCCCACAGCTCGCTGCAGAACATATTCACAAATCTGGTTTCAACAACTGCTATACTTAACACATTTCAATTAAAAATGGTACAAAGTGAAACGCATCTACTATAAACACCGTTTCTTACAATAGTGCATTTAATAGCACTTCTTGCAAGAAATAACCTGGGGTACAAAAAATGTAAGATACTAGCCAGCCCCCTGGTTTGAGGAGCCATATCATGAAATCCATGTGACAGGAAGGAAGAGTCCTTGAACTCACATTTTGCACTTTGTAAGAACTTGCTCCTGCACCATATTTCCTCAAAAGCCTAGTTCCTAACTGTTTGGAACTTTAGGTAGGTTATGATATGCATTCCGTGAACCTAGGAGATTCGGAGGGTCGCTTATAAACATCAGTATCAATGAAAAACTAGTTTACATGCAGAATTCATTAAGTCAAGTTTATTTTATCCTCTAGTTAACAATTACATTCACTTCAGCCTTCAATTTCCAATTAATTACAAAGGTGACATCTGGAAAAGGAAAAAATGGTCTGTTCCTTTGAATTTCACCTTTTCCCACCAGGCAGACTGTTCATTATTACATACATTCCAATTGCTTACATTAAATGCCAATGTTTACATTCTATCAAAATGTATGAGGAGCACTCAACAGAGATGAGGAGGAGCACAGCTAATAGCTTTTCAGAATAAGACAAAGTGGTTTGCAGCACAAAAAATAAGCTGTGAACTTGTGAGGCAAATCCATGAGGGACAGTACTGTGTGACTCCCTAAGCATTAGCTTAGAAATGCAAATAGGTACAAAAGAAAGGGATGATCTGTAAAGCTCAATGAGATGTGTTAAAACTTTGGTTTAATCATGTAACAAATCTGATTTACACAGGATTTGCTGTGAGTCTTCAGATAATCTTGTCGAACCATAAAGCTGTATTCAAACGCCGTGGATCACAGCCTGGGATGCAGGAATCTGATTTTCTGAAACTCATAACCACAGTGGAAGAACTGGAGCCAAAAGCCAACAACTGCACAAAGGTATTAATTTCACTATGACTGCAGAAACCTGCCTTTTGAGAGGTAAAATTGAAAACTAATTTCCCCCCCCAAAAAAAACCCCTTTAATTTCTCCCCCAGGTTCTTGTATGGCACACGCGAACTGAAAAGGTAAATCTAGCTAATGAGCCAAAGTATCACCTGGACACAGTCAAAATTGAGGTATGACCTGTAAGCATAAAATAGGATGTACTAAAATTAACGGCGGCAACAGTGTTATTCCTACTGAATGCAGTATTCAACCACGGCAGAGCTTGCTGTTGCACAACGACATCCTGTATTCAGCTAAAGACAGACTTCTCTGCAAATCACCTGTCAGATGGCTCGAGATGTACGTAATTTGTCTTTACTTGTTTTGCATGTGTTTTTCCAATCCATTTTAGCACTTTAAGTAAAACATTCAGATTATTTTGACAAAACCAATTAAACACAATGGAATAACTGGGGTGGGGAGACTGATCTAAAGCAATGTACATTTCAGTTTGTTGTTCCTTTCCAGATTATTTATACTTGATGATTGATGTTTATTCGCCCTGAATTGAACTGTTTTGAAGAATAATAGACAAGAATACCACATATAATGAATTAGTCTTACAATGTGCTGGGTTTTCTTTTCCTTTAATATAGGGAAGCAACAGCTTATCAGTATGAGGCACCATAAAATGTAAACACAATTAATGGCATAAACCTGGATACAGCTGTATTGACAAAGTTAAATCTTCCAGAGGGTTACCCTGTATGTATATTGTGCGATATACTTTTTTATTAGTCCTTTTATCACCACCACCACCTATGTTGTCTGACTTATTTTAAAACGCAGGAAATTTAAAGATCAGTTTCTGTTTTTGTTTGGGTTTTTTGTTTTTTAACTGATGGGGCTACCATGACATGCAGGTGTATCTTCCTTTCACTACCATATTTCCTGTTCAGCACATCATAGTAATATCACAGTAAAATGAATGAAACAAAATCGTTACACAAGAAAAAAAACTTCAGTGATACATGGATACTCTTATTTATATGATTAACATTTGTTCATACAGTACCTTCTACAGGAATACTGGGTAATTTTCTGGGTGGGGTTTACATCTTAAGAGATAGCACTAACATGATATCTATTTCCCTTATATGCAACCATTTGATCTATAACTGATAAAATAATTGAGTATGCAGTTGGTCACATAGTTCTTCTGAGTATGATTCATGAAATCAGATGTACTGTGGAATGAAAAAGCTGATGATGAAGGGTGTTCTCAACCTGCTTTTCACTACATCAAAATTTAAGTCAATACAGACCACAACACGGTCAGTTAAAATTACTTCTTAATATGAACAATTCTGTGAGGTTGGAGAGGGAGAAAATATGTACATGGACAGACCGGGGGAACTAGATGCATTTGAGCATGGAATGTCAGCTCTCTAATCTGTGTGGAGCTGCTATTGCCATTTTTCATTTCCAGAGTTGTGTGCTGAGAGTCTGGCCTGAAGAATTTCCAGTCCATCCTGCTGCTGTATTGGGGGGCTGGCCAAAACTCATCATATTGCTCGAACTACTCAGATTCATTCCAGCCATTTGTTGATTCATCTGTGAAGTACATACATAAAACTAGTTACTACACAGGTCTTTGAAAAAACACATCTTAGAATTGTACATGAGTCTCAAGCTTAATTTTAACACGGAAGAAAAATAATGTCTCAATTAGTCACATATTCATAACTATTTCCAGGATTCCTTAAAACATGGTTTTGAAATTAGCACAGGTGTGGTTGAAAATGCCACAAATTTTCATGCCTTTTCTAAATTCTACACATGTACTTTCATGCACTAAAAGCTGCAGTTAGCACGTTGCCTATAGTGTGTTCCTACGGTTTGGTTTGGCTGTACACTAATCTAGACTATAGGAAGGGGGATTTAAATGACTGAATACTATGACTTCTGCACATTAACACTACTGTACAGAATCCAAATTTCAAAGCAACTTTTCTGCCAAGATATCTTACTAAGATATACAAAAAGCCAAATGTATGCTTACCAGAGTGGCATAAGACTAACTTGCATGTGCCTGGATGCCATGTAACTATTAATATTTGCAGAAAGCAAATATATTTGTTTGCAGCCTGACACAAAATCACATTACGTGGGAGGGGCTGTGGCTCAGTGGTGGTGTAACTGCTTGGCATGCAGAAGCTCCCGGGCTCAATCCCCGATATCAGCAGTTACATGATCTGGCAGTAGGTGATGGGAAAGACCTTAGCCTAAGACCATGAAGAGCTGCTGCCAGTCTCAGTACACAATACTGACTTTGATACCAAAGGGTGTAAAATTCAGCCATATGAAACTTCTAATAACAGATTTATATTCCAGAGATAAAATACATCCAGAACTAGATACATTTCAGCTTACCGTAGTAATTCAAAGATACTTCTGTGACCTGCACTGTCAACAGATTTCAATTTTAAGCACCTTACAGTCAGAGCATCTTGCTGTGCAACCCCTTAGCATGTTTACTCAGAAGTCCCCTTGAGTTAGGACTGCAGACTTAAGGTAAATCACAATGTACCAGAGTTTTCAGTAACTAAATGACTGTAAAATGTGATAACAAAATGTGATCGCAATTTGAGTTAGAGGTGATTTGCTAAAATCTAGCTAAGCTTTTTTTTTTAAATCATTGCCAAGAACATTTTTATGGCCAGTATCTGTAAGTTTGGTACAATTTCATATTAATGCAAACAAATTCAAGTTAAGCACATCATATGATGCACTAATTATTCCAACAAAATATGCTAAGTCATCACAAGTATACTGCAATAATTTATTCTTGTACACACTAACATGTGTCTTACTGTTATTGCTGCCCCGCCCCATCAAAGCCTTCTGAAGAATTATCTTTGGATTCTTAAATTGCCCTTAGGAAAATGATAGCCAAACAAGCTTTATCCAGAGACATTGGTAGGACATTGGTAGGCCCAGGGCTTACAGGGATTTTTGCATTGTAATGAATTGGCTACCAACAGCTCCTAACAGTGTTCCTGTGGGAACTGCAAAAAGGAGTTTGGGGGAAAAATCCAGAAATACATAGTGTAGAAATGTTTTTAAATGTTGTTCCCACACCTATTTAAGAAAACAAGCTTTTCAGCTATACATGCTGGATGAGAATAGTTCTAGGCAAGCAAGGATGAAAGAATCTGCTACGTGCATTCTCAAGACCCAGCATAAGACAGTCCAACTAAATTGTTGAGTCAGTAACTGGGGCATTTACATATTCATGAAAAAGGCTACAAATATAATAATATTTAATTTCTATACCCCTCCCCATATGGGCGCTCTGTTATTTGTTCTGTATAACTTAAAACGTATCAACTACAAACATGGAAAGCTAGAGAGTTGAGTAGTAGTGCAGACCTAATCAGAGTTAACACCCTTCTAAGCCCACTGATTTTGACACACTGCAAAAGTCTTAGGGTTCTTGCTTCTGTTTACCAGAGGCAGTCAGCAGTTTTCAAACTGCACCACTAAAGCTACAGCAGAGCTCCCTTTTTCTCCTTAGTGTGGGCTTGTTAGATTCAGGTAGGCCGCAGCAGAACGAATTTTGAGCCCAGTGGCATCTTCAAGAGCAGCAAAGTTTAATTCTAGACATACACTGTATCTGAGGAAATGTGTTGTTGTTAGGTGCGAAGTCGTGTCCAACCCATCACGACCCCATGGACAATGATCCTCCAGGCCTTCCTGTCCTCTACCATTCCCCGGAGTCCATTTAAGTTTGCAAAGGAAATGTACACGCACCCAAAAGGCTTTTACCTTGAATAAAAATATGTTTGTCTTAAAGGTACCATGGGACTCAAACGTTGTGTTATGGGCTTGTTAGTTTTCTTTTTGCAGTTTAAACACATGCATCACTTTCTCAATTGGTCTCTGTTCTAGGGGCCGAAGCAAGTCCAAATGTGACAGACAGAAAGACCAATACTTCTAGTGCATCCTGGTGCTTGTATCTGGAATTTATAAAGATTCTCCCTACACTCTACAAAAAAGAAAGAAAGAAAAACATTTCTACCTGAGCGAGGTTCCACTGAGCTGGCTGATTTTGCTGCATACCATATTTATTCTGTGGTGAGGCTCCCTGTCCCACTGTTGCTCCTTGGGGGCCAACAACATTTTGAGGAAGTCCCAAACCAGCAGTTTGTGCAGCCACAGAGAAGCCATTGGGCATTCCCATGCCCACCAACATTCCTGTGTTTTGTCCTATGACAGGCACTGACTGTCCCATCATGTTTCCCATCATTCCAGGGGCTGCAGGCACAGGTACTCCCATGGCTGGAAAGCCTTGAAAATGAGTTGATGGTGGTGCAGTGAAGGGCATAGACTGTGGTCCCATGAAGATACCTGTATTGGGTAGAGAGGAAGAACAAAAAAGACAATGTGTTTTATTATGTAAGCAACATCTTAAATTCTATAATTTTGCAAAGGTGTTTGACCCATACATAATTTCAGTTCCATCTGGCCAAAAAGAAAGCCACAATAGCCCTGTCCACAAGTTTTAGGGAATGGGTATAGTACAATTTTTCTGTATATGTGCACTGAATAATTATCACATTACACTCAATGCATGTGCAGCTGAAAATGTGATTAAAATCATGCATTTACCCAGGAACTAGTCCCCAGGTGCATTTCTAAAGTGAATGCACATTGGTGCTCTTTTTCAAATCAATGTACATGCATACGTGGTAACATGTACCATGTTCATGAAACTTTGTAGCACACTCTATGAGCTGTATAATTTTTAATAAAAATTAACACTAGGGTACAAAATCCCTGTGATGCCTCAAAAATTATGTCTGTCTTCTAGGGTGCTGAAGAGGATAAGCTAGTCCTTCCATCAGAAGTGGCTGCTAGTTGTTCTTCCTGATCTCTCAGCCACACAGTTCTTTTAGTGCCGTCTGGCTTAGATACATCATTCTCGCTGAGGCAGCAGAGGCCTAGCAGGAACTGGGGGGTGGAGGCATTTATCTGATTGGCTGCATCTCTGCTACATTCAGGCTTGGGCTGTTATCAGAGGTGACCCCAGACCACCTAGAGGTCCGGGATAACAGCTTCAGGCAGGCTGGGCATTATCTTGTTAGAGTTGCTAGAATTTATTGTGGTTTCTAGTTTAGCCTGTGAACAGTTATCTCCCCTCCTGTTTCTCCAGGACTGAAGTTAGATATTGAAATTCTGTCCTGTTTGCTCCCTGGAGAGTCTATGGCTAATAGGAGAGGAGTGAGCTAGATAATCTCAGAGCCTAGCAAAGCCAAGTTCTTCAGCATCCATCCCTTTACTGAGCTCTTCAGTTCTCCCCACCCCCACCCCCACTTGCTGTGCTGTTTCCATTCTTTATGCTTTCCTATTTTGTCTTGTTTATATCTTCACTCCCACTTTGTTCCTGCATTTTTATACATCATTTAATTTTTTTTACAGTTGCCTTCTTTATCCCTTTTTGTCAACAGCATTCCCTGGAAGCAAGGCCTTAACTCAAATCAGAGATTCTCATACTGCAGCTCTAGAACCTCTTCCGATAGTAAGATTCAACTGTATGAGATATGCAACAGCAATAAATAAAAACAGATATGAGCATATGCAGAATGCTTTCCCTTTACAGCCAGCAACTACTCTCTGGAGGAGAGACCCTGAAGTTACCCTCTATAATTGCCAGGTAGGGTTGACCTGTGTGGCATTTCTCAATTAAGCACTGCCTGAATGGATAAGATGTTCTCTTACAACCATGCTCCTGAATTCACCTCTTCAGCAAATCCTACACGTTCCATGTGCAAATATTTATGTCCTTGACTAAAAGGTACATTGGTGTTTTTTTAATGCATAGGACAGGATCAGCCCCCCCCACACACACACACACACTGATATGACAGCCAGTGTGGTATAGTGCTTAAAATTTGTGTCTGGGAGACCCAGGTTCAAATCCCCTCTCATGCCATGGGAGCTGGCTGGGTGAACCTGGACCATTCACATTCAGCCTCAGCCTAACCTACCCCACATGGTTGTTGTGAGGATGAAATGGAGGAGGAAAGAATTTATTTATTATTAGGTTTATACTCCACCCCTCCCAACAAGTCAGCTCAGGGCATCTTACAAACAGAAAGGCAAATAGCCTTTACAACAGTCAATGCAATAAAACAGGAAAATCAATTCCACCCCCATTAAAACATTAAAAAGTCAACCCAAAACAATAGCAACAGCAAGATGGCGGACAAAAAACCAAAAATAACTCCACAACTCCTACCCCGCCAACCATATCACGCCATAACAGCATATGGTAGAACAACAGGCAGTCAGATGTACTTAGGGTGGGCCCCTCAGATTAACCAATCAACCACAGATCGATCAATCAATGATGTAAGGCAGTGGTCCCCAACCTTTCCGAGGCTGGGGACCGGCAGGGCATCGGGCCGCGCCCCCGCGGACCGCGCCCGTGCGGGCCACGCCCGCGGATCGGGCCGCGCCCACGGGCCGCGCCCACGCCGCGCCCACGGGCCGCGCCCGCGGATCGGGCTGAGCGGGCGTGGCCCGGCCCTGATTCCCTCTCCCCGCCTCCCGCAGTAAGAAGCTTCCCGGGCTGCAAGCTTGCGGCCTGGGAAGTTTTTTACTGCGGGGGCGGGGCGGGGAGAGGGAGCCGCGGCCCGGCGCCATGGCCTTTGCGGCCCGGCGCCATGGCCTTTGCGGCCCGGCACCGGGCCGCGGCCCGCAGGTTGGGGACCACTGATGTAAGGCACTTTATTTTGATTATCTAAGCTGCCCCTCTCTGCAAACGGGCTCAGGGCAGCTCACAACACATAATCACATTCAAAAAAACATATTTAAAACATAATAAAACGCTTTAAAGTATAACATTCATTTTTGCAACCCCTGTTGCTTCATGTAATCATTTTTTCCAGTCATGGAGGACTCCACAAGTGTGTGTGTGGGGAGTGGGGGGGGGGGAATTAATGCATTACATAAATAAGAGTCACTTTTCCACCCATTACCTCCCCCCTGACACTCGCCTACTTTGCAGAGATTTGCTGTCTTTTGGCAATACCACAGAGGAAGCAAGTGCGCTGCACAGTTTCCTAGGCACTAGGGGATATTTGCCTAGCATTCCCTCCAGGTAATGTTAGCTGTCTGCACTGTAGAGCGGCAAGAAAGAGGGGGCTTTTATGTGGCCTTGGCAATTTAGGGAATATTCTCTTCCTCAGTAGCTTCCTATTCCTCCCTGCTCAGGATTAACTATAAGGAGGGGCAGATCTGCAGTCCATCAATGAATGTGCATATTTAGAAGAAAACCAGAATTTTGACAAGTCCCACTTTTCATTACCCAAAGGAGTCTCAACATAGCTTACATACACCTTTCCCTCGCCCCACAACAGACACCTTGTGAGGCAAATAGGGCTGAGAGAGCTCTAAGAGAACTGATCTATGAGAACAGCTCTAAGGGAAATGTGACTAGCCCAAGGTAAGATAGCTAGCTGCATGTAGAAGTGTGGGGAATCAACCCCAGTTTTCCAAATTAGAGTCCACCACTATTTAACAACTACACCATGCTGGCTCTTGAGAATGGTTGTTTTCCTTTAATGTTACAGTTCTTCATGTACAAATATAGGGAAGCTCTTTAAAAAACTGAGTTTCCCTGTATTTGTACATGAAGAACTGTAACATTAAAGGGAAACAACCATTCTCAACTTTAATTTTTGGTTCTTCATACTTGGTTAGGTTTTATTTTATCCTGCATAGAAACCGGAAAATGAATTAACATGAATACATGCTTTAAAAGGTAAAAACCTACCTGTTGAGTTCTTACCACGACTTTCAATCTTTTGAAAGCAGATTTGGAAGGCAATTACCTGGAGCATTTTGTTGTGGCATGGCCCCTGTGCCATACAGTGACAGGATGGAGTCTTTGGAGAGTAGCTTCTTTGCAGACTCTTCAGATTTTGTTTGTTCAGTGAACAGATCAAGGTCCCCAGATGCAGCAGATGAAGAAGCAACTGCAGGATTAGTAGAAGCAGTCTGGGAAATAAAGGTCAACAGAAGACTGCTGAAAGAAATTACCAGAAGAAATGCTAGCTAATGTGCATTCAATTCCTAAATTTAACAACCCGCACCCCAGTTTAGTTACAGAATTCGTGCTCTACTTGCCAGTTTCAAGGGTCGTAAGAACCTGAAAGCTATACAGGAAATAATATAATATAAATAATATAGTTAGGGACCCAAAGGTTGAGCTGCAAAAATAATTTTCTAAATTTTTTCAAATATATTGAAAACATAATCATCATAATTTAAAAACTTCACATTTCTAACTTTACATGGAATAGACCAACATAGAATGTGTTTTGACACTGAGGGGTCTTCTTCAGTGGTCAAATTATTGTAAGGAATGCACTCATGTATAAAATCAAAATCAAAAGGCTTGCTGGGTGGCCAAGGAAGATCTGTTGGATGCTGCTCCAACTAGTCTTTCTAATGTAAAGGTATATGATTTGGAGCCCATCTTCTAAAATATGCAGCTTTTCCTGACACACGTGGGAATGTACTGGTGATTGAGAGCTGGGCAAAAGCAGTGTGGTGGCCTCTGGAAGTGAATATTTGAATACCCGCCACGAGCCGCAAGGGAGTGGCGGGCTATAAATCTAATAATAATAATAATAATAATAATAATAATAATAATAATAATAATAATAATAATAATTTTATGTATTCCTCACAATAATTTGACCACAGAGGAAGACCCTCCAGGGTTGAAACGTGTTTGGTCCATTCTATGTTGATCTATTCCATGTGCAGCTAGAAATGTGATGTTTTTAAATTATAGTTTATGTAATAAATATTTGAAGAAAAATAAAAAAATTATTTTTGCAGCTCAACCTTTGGGTTCCTACCATTTCTGTTAAGTTGGGTTTTGGTTTCCCTTTTTGACTTTGCATTGTGTTACAAATATATACATACAGAGGGATTTCAATGCTTCCATACAAAGGACACTATTATTAATTTCTTAATGTTTCCCATATAGGTTGCATAAATTATAAATTACAATTATATATTATTAAAATCACAAGGAAGCTTATTATGTGTGAAGCGACATCAAAACAGTTCCACACTATGCAAAAACATAACCCCACACAGATGACCCCACAGCAAACATGTAAAATACACATGGGAACAGTGGGTGGGCTACAGTTGTATACAGGTGTTTAAGAAATGCATGTATATATGCTTTCCATGTATTATGAGCTTGCTGTAAAAAATATTAGTGTAACACCAGTATACACAGTAAATTTATTGTGTAAGTTGTAGAGATGCCTCTAGATAGGAGCTAGAATTTCCCAAAATAATGGAAGTGTCTTTTACAATGTGACTTTTTCAACTATTGGTACAGAGAATGTATGACGAAATGTGGCGGATCTATGGTATGCAACATGCCAGCTGGTTTTCAGAATTTGCCAAATTTTACAAATAAATACTGAAAAAATTAATTGCTTCTTGTCAATCATTCTTTTAAATTAAAGGGTTACAAAGAAATTGCATAATTTTGGCCTTTTCCAAGGATTTATTTTTAAATGTTAGGCATGCATCTTTGAACACCATTCCTTTCTCATCACAGTCAACAGTATTTCTCCCTCATGCTGGGAAGCCCAATCCAAAAGGATTAGAGAAATTAAATAGAAGGTCAGTATCAGGTACCTATATTTTTCAAAGAGCTTGAGAGGTATTACCTTCCTATGCATGGAGCAAAAGTAGATCTGTGTCCCTGCAGAACAAAGTTTGAGTCCAGTGGCACCTTTGAGGTCAATGAAGTTTTTTCAAGGTATAAGCTATCATGTGCATACACAGTTCCTCAGATACAGTGTCCCTGCAGTTGGCTTTCTTTGGAATGATTCAAACAGGACACCTGCCTAAAAGGTTTTCTCTTCTCCACAGCAGTCCCAAATTATGAGTGGCTTTTGTTTTCCTTTATGATTTCCTTGGTCTCCTTGTAACCTTTCTTCAAATATACTCCTTGTAGACTGCATTACAGTGCAAATTTGCTTCTGCAAGATCCAACACAATTTGCTGATTCTTAAAAGCAAAGCAAATGACGGACAATTCCATCAATTGCTAGTTCCATGAAACCTGAACAATTTAAAGTGTGAAATGAATTTGTGCCCTGTGTGATGATAGGTCACCTAGTTTAGCCCTCTGTATGGGTCTGTCTCTAGATGAGGTAGTGTGCCATTTTCTGCAGCAAGATTTATGGCTCATGCTGTGTCTCTTAGAAAAATGTCTACCAAAGTCATCATGCAAGGGTAAAGAAACCTGCATATAAAATTCCTTTCAACTACTGGCCCTAATTTAGGGACGAAGGGAAATCTCTGTTGTGGGCAACCAAGCTTTATTTTTAAAAACATTCTATTACTTGATTTGCCTGACTTTCCTTTCTATATTAGCAAGGAGTTGGTTTCTTGCATGCATCAACTTGGACACACATCAGTAACTCTGGTATGATGAAAACAGCTGGATTCATTTCTAAGAAAGCATACACTTACATGAAATGACATTTAGTGCGGGCTGGCCTATACCTTTCACAAAATAAAATTTAAAAAAAACCCACTTCATTTAGTAAACAGAATCAAAATGTCTCATTAGCTACAAAATATTTTATGCACATGATTCTGTAAATTGCTTTATTAATCATTTGGTCGCTTAATGAATAACAAGATCTCCAAACTGATTTAAAGTAAAACTTGGATTTTGTGTTTGGATTCTCAGAGGCTTCAAATGTGTTTTCAAAACACAGGAATCTATTTTTATTGCCCCAGGTACAGTGACATTGCACAAATCCACAGGTTGAATCGTCTGGTAGTCTTTGTCAGGAAGAACTGAACCCTTAGAAACTAGAAATTCCTACATTTTTATGAAGTCAACAGAGCATGAAGGAAAACATCTTCCCACAAGCCATAATATATCTATGGTAAACTTTTCAAAGAAAAGTAACTACATAAACACTAAGATGATTTAATGGCATTAAATGTTTTTCCTCCAGTAGGTACTGAATTGATTTATCTCAAATATAAGGTTCTTTTGTGCATGTTTTCTTCAGTCCTTAGGGAATAAATATCCACTAAACTAAGTTTAGAATCAAGCAATGAGATGGGGCTGAATGTTTTCCATTACTAAAATTCTCCATAGGCAAAAAGCCTGCTGTAACTGCTAGCGAAGAATGGATATAACAGAAATAAAATCAAGCCATTTAAGTATTGTAGTTAATTGTTCTCCAGTAACAATGGCATGCCCACATACCCTGGCCAAGGAAAGTAATACCTTCCCAGCAATAATTTGTTTTGCTTGAATGAAATCCTCCTAAGGAGTGCAGGGCTTCCGATGGAACAACAAATAACAGAAGCATTTAATTTTCTTGCTCCATGCAATGACATGAGTAAGGAAGGCACATGGGAGCCTCCAGATTCCACCAAGCTCCTTGATTGAAATAATGTGAAGTGGGGTGAGTACACCGCTAGTTTGCAGGATTTCTCTTTTTTATCTAGATGAACTGACTGTGGCACAAAATGGTGGCCGAACAAACGGAACCAATTACCCAAGATGACCATACACAGAAATTACTACAGATGTCCTAATTTCAAGTTCAAAAGGCTTCAAAAGTTTGGCCACAGAAGTTGTGTGACAGTGATTAAGCACTAAATCCATAAACATTTTGTTTATTTGCTATTTTAAAGAAACAGCAATTGAATTAACATTCTGAAGCATAAAGTTGGAGTTGGAGAATACAGACTGAAGAATACCCTGTGCGTCATGCAAATCAATAATATAAAAGAGAACACATTGCTATCCCTACCAATTCCATAAGAAACCAAACAGCCCAGTCCTGTGCATTATTTCTTCAGATCTGTTCCCGACTAGCCCTTATTGAGGATCTTTACATACTTTGGCACTTTCTTTGAACTTGAAGGATTAACTACACATTACTCTTATTTATTCTTGGCTGGATGGGGATACGGCTAGTTATTGCTGAGGGTTATTAGGATTAGCTTGTGCTATTGAGAAATTACTGTTCCCATCCTAGGTAAAGCTACAGTTGAGCTGCCTCCACTGAAAACTACAGTGATGTGAGATGATATGGAAGTACTATTAAAATGCTATTAATTTATTGATGTTGTAGATATTAAGTGATCAAGTATTAAAATACCATCAACTATTAACATTCTATTGTTCAACCACGAGTAGAGTAAGATTTCTATAGTGCTTAAAATGAAGCACTGCCAAAAGAAAGAAAAGAGACAAATTCCTACCTAAATATTTACAATATAGCCCTGATTTCACACAAGCTTGTAAATTAAACAGGGTCAGCCACAATTGGCACTTGGATAGGGAACCACTGAGGAAGACTAGGGTTACGTTTAAGTAGTCATTTTTCTGCTTACCTGGGAAGAAGGTACAGAAGAAGCTGGTAAGGGATTGGAGATCATTGGGCCAAATATATCGAGGTCATCATTCAGAGCTGTGACAGGGGTAGGGATGTTTCCATTTGTAACAGCAGAATCAGCAGGGCCATCTTAAATGACAGCATTTTAGAATGAAAAGTGTTACATCATATTTTAATAACTGCAAATCATATATACAACAAGCCAATTACACTGCCAGTGCTTAAAGGCATTCTGAGTTGACAGAACTTGCCAAGTGTTTAAAACACTTGGTATCATAGTTCCTCTAGTATTCTGCCAGCTTTCTGTAATTTAAAAAGCAAAACAAGCCAATGTAATTAGCAAGATTTGAACATATTAAAACAGCCTAAAGTCAGCCATAAATGGTTTCTTAGCTGGTTTCATAGTCACACAGTTCTACAGGACTGTTACAGCTTGTCAAACAGCAGCAGAATATCTTCAGAAATAGAAATAGCAGATTACCAACATCTTCCTTCAAATAATATGAAAGCAATTTATGAAACATTCCAAAACTAGTTTCTTTTTTGACCATCAAGCTCTTACTATCCATGGTTTATTGCCCAATACTAGAATACACTCCATTGGGACTTACCTCAGATATGAAATAAAAGTGAAATATATTTCACTGTCCTTTTGAGTCTGTGGTGGATTTTAATTTCAGCATTGTTTAATCTATTGTTTAAGTCTTATAGGCATTTTTCTTAAATCAGCTCAATATTGACAATTCATCACCCACTCAACCCCCAAAACTATGCCTATTATTGTTGAGAGCTCTGAATCCAGGACAGAAGGCTAAGTTACACCAGATCTCCCTTTTCTGTTTCATACAGTTCAGTAACTTCTGTGAACTCTTCAACCCCACGTCTGAGAAATTCCTCCTGAAGCACACTTAACACTTGCAGTTGTACAGCACTTTCAGTGTCCAGATATATTATCACATACTTACAGCTGTCTTGTAAATTAGGCCAGTATTACCCCCAGTTACAGATGGGGGTCTGAGAGGAAATGGTTTGCCTGAGGCCACTTGGTAAATCTGTGGCAAGGATAAGATCATACTCTTACCGTGTCCTGTGTGTCAGTGTATTTATATATCTGTTATTACTGTCCTCAAATGAATAATTAGATACGATTTTTCTTATTGATGTCTTGCAGAAAAGAAAAAAAATGATGGAATGACTTGTGGTTTTTAGAAATTAAAAGAAGCAAATATAGAATCAATTTTGATTACAATCCTAAAAAGTAATCTTGGTAAAAATTGATACATTTGATATATAGACCATAGTTTATGATCTGGTTGGCTAGACTCAAAAAATTATTGTAATGAATTTGTTGTTTGTTCTATTTTTTCTTTTCTCTTGTTTGTACCTCTCCCTCCCCCCTTTTTAATCTGTATAAAAATCTCTAATACAAAATAATAAAATATACTAGTTGCATACTGCATGTTACTGAACGTCTGTATTATTCTGAATAAGTTCAGCAAGTGGTTGTGCTGCATGAACTATTTTACTGGAAAAAATATTTTCCTCTGGTACTTATTGGTCTCCAGGTAGAAGAAGTTAGACATCGTAATTTTGTGTTTTATAAAGCCTAATAATATATAAAGCCAGTGGTGTGGTGGGATAAGAAGTTGATGTCATAGTCTCCTTGTTAGAAGCAAAATTTATTTCTGTCCACACAGATGGCCAAGTACTTCCAAAAAAAATCACAGGATCACTGCTTTGCAAAAGCAGATACAGTGGCTATATCAAGATAACAGTCTCACTAACAGAACTAAGGGCAAACAGCCCAGGAATACATTCTCCTACCCCCTCACACTTGGGAAGGCAAAATCCCAAGTGTGTTTCAACTTGATGAATGCAAACATTTGATCCTTGTGCATGGCATTTCTGCAATTTTCAATCTCACTGGGGAAAAAAATCACTGGGGAAAAATCAACAATTTGCTTGCCCTCTCTTTCATGTCTTCCCTTCACAAGGAAAGATAATCAAATTGCTTTCATCCTTCTTTCACGCAAGATACTTGTGAAAGTTTATAATTAAGCTTTTAATGAGCATGGAAGAATAAGTGTAAAATAAGCCACAGCGATCCCTGTGGCAGTCACCTCCAGGCTTGATTACTGCAACTTGCTCTATGAGGGTCTTTCCTTGACTGTGCTCCAGAAGTTACAGCTGGTCCAGAATGCAGATACCAGGTTCTCACACGAACACTGTAAAAAGCCTACATAAGATCAGTCCAGTGGCAGCTGCACTGGCTCTTGGCTGAGTTCTGGATCTGGTTCATGATTCTGGTGCTAATTTTCAAGGCCATATGCATATCTGAGAGACCACCTTTTTGAATACATTCCCTTAAGAGCATTATAGTCAACCATCACCAACTGGCTGAGGGTCTCTGGCCCCAATAAAATATGCTTGTCCTCAATCAGAGTTAGGGTCTTCTCTCCCCTGTCCCCCTCCTGGTGGAACAAGCTCTTGAGATCCTGCAAAATGGAGGGTCCTGCAAAATGGAGCTCTTCCATCAGGCTTATGGTTGAGGCCAGCAGAAAGTACACCTAAAACAGCTGATTTGGCCTCTCTCATCCACCACTGCTTCATATTACTGTACCATCAACCAGAGTCTAACACACATCAATGCTGGTATTTTGTTTATCTGCACTTAACATGTCAATTTTCAGCTATTAATATTAATATATTTTACTGTTTTCTCTGTGTAACCAATGTTTTAGATCCATGCTGCCCTGAAACAGCTATTTTCAATAGGGGCGGTATAAGAGCTGAAATAATAACTAAATAAATAAACATAATGAAGGAACTGCAAAAGAAAGATACTATTTAATACTGTTATTTGCCCAAATTCCATCACCTTGCATCATGTATACTTAACCCCTCCTCCTTGCAGAATAATCCCAATTTGCCCAGGAGTTTCTTCCAAATAATGTGGTCAAAGAAATCGGCACCATGTTGTTGGCATAAAGCAGGATCAACACCTTTGTATGGCCAACAGAGGCAGATATAAATTCAGAATCCTCCAGCTTGGTGACTATAATTGTTATACTGATTAAACAACTGGGGAATAGCACACAGCCACATTTCACACTTCTTTGAACTGATGTTTCATTTTTCAATGAGCCTGAGGTACCTGCCTTAAGTCTTATGGTGGTATTTAAATGAAGTTGTCATCAAATGAACTAGACGTGCCTCAAAGCTCCTAAAGTTTCTGCCAAAGCCTATTCCTATCCAGTGAATCAAATGCTGCCACTAGGTCTACAAAGGCTATGTAAAGTGCTTTTGTGGGGCCTTTCACAGCCGATGAAGACAACAGTACAAGATCTGACAATGTTCAATCGTTGAGTGCTCTTGTTTGACGCCTAATTAGCAAGGACATAATACATTATTATCTTCAATACCCTGCTCTAATTTAAGTTTCAAACACTTGCTGTACAATTTCAAAGCTATGAGTAGAAGGCCAATTTTGTCCATAGTTCCGAAGATAATTTCTACCTCCCTTTTTATGGATGAGAATAATACTGGTTGTCCATTCCTGAGGTACCAGTGCTGTTAATTTAAGTGAAGAATCTCGATAAACAGGAACCCATCAATCAAAAAAATACTTTGTAACACTCAGGTGGGATCAAATTGCCTGAGCCACAACAAAATTTGAGAATTGAATGTTTCTGTTTTCTGATCTTTTATGTTTCTAATAGACTAGTGCTCTTTGCCCTCACAGCTAGAATTATGTAAATTGAAATTATGTTCAATTTATGTACTAAGTAGAATTTTAAACTTAAAAAAGTAGCGTTTACTCTAATTCAAACCTTGTAATTCGTACCCAAGGACTAATGCAATAAAACTTTACTACTTCTGTTATTTGCTACACTACCAAGATGGCCATTTGGTTTTTCTAGCATTTTATAGTCAAAAGAACTAGAACAATAAAATAAGAGTCCAGTAGCACCTTTAAGACCAACAAAGATTTATTCAAGGCGTGAGCTTTTGAGTGCAAGCACCCTTTGTCAGACCACTCGAAAGCTCACGCCTTGAATAAATCTTTGTTGGTCTTAAAGGTGCTACTGGACTCTTATTTTATTGTGCTACTTCAGACCAACACAGCTACTTATTTGAATCCAAAGAACTAGGTGGTCGTTTGCCGTAAGACACTAGCTGGCTGACAGCAAACATTTGAAATAAAACAGGGACTTTGTTTTAAAGTTTCCCTATACTTATACTGCTAATAACAAGGAATTCTTAATATGTTGCAATATTATATGATACACAACAGTTCACGTGTTGACATATAAATGTGTTGGTGTCTTTGAAGAATTAAAATCAAAGCATATCGGACAAAGTTGCCATATTATGGATTAGGAAGGAGAGCTGGTGCAGTATAGATGTTTTAAAGATCTACAACTTTCATTATTTGTAGCTTCAGGGAATTCGAAAAACAAAACAAAATATACAGAATGACATGTTCTATGAATTTTGACTCATTTCTAGCTTTAACAAATGTAAATATAAATATTTCTAGTTTAAGTAGCTAGAAAATAGAGCTATTTAGAGAACGAGAACCCATTTTGAATTTGTACATGATCACATTATTTGATTCAACTGAAGCATTTTTACACGTACAGAATAAAGCCTTTATGAGACACGTTCACTATGAATAATAATAAGCCCTTCAGTGCAAATGAGCAGCACATTCCAAGAGTCACAAGGGTATTTGTTCAGGCGTCTGCTAACTTCATTCTTCTCTTGTTATGATAGTAAATGCAGAGGCACTACTGCAACAATACACTGGGGATTCTACACTAAAGTCAGGCAATCAAAGTTGTGGTTCCCATAGCAACTGTAACTGTGCCACAATTTATATACTTATTAACCCACAAAGATTAACACCTCACTGTGGCGCAGAATTCAGAAATGTGCAGGGAAAAAACAAACAAACACATCATAGCCATATAAATCATATCTATTTTGTAAGACCTGCGCTTTTGTTATTTCAAGCATGACTCTCATAATAACTAAGATTCATTCTCCAGTATTCTGCCCTTCCCTTTGGAGAGAATAAGATTTAGGGCTTTCATAAGACCTACAGATAAGACTTGGTTTCTCAGTGAGAGAACTAGTGACTACAGGCTGCCCTGTGCCAATTCCTGATTTTTAATATGGAACGGAATATTACTGTTTCTCCAAATTGTGCTGGTAGCTTCTTGACCCTCTAAATCCTCAGGATGGTCTACATTCTGGGTTTCTTAACAAGAGGTAAAGAACAGCAGGACATCATAATAGCCCGAGTGCCTTCAGCCTTGCAGTACCTGATACTGCCTCTCTTGCTGCCACGCTTTGTGGCAAAAGAAGAAATATGCAAACATTCAAGAATGTAAAAAACTATCATTTACAAGTAAATAATGTTCCCATAGAGACCTCTTTTTAACCAACTTGGGACACGAAAACGGTGCCTTTCAGAATATCGATGTACACTCAGATTAAAAAGGTATCAGTGACATTACACTATGGGACCAATTATACATGGGAGGAGTAGTCCAGGGTGGTGATAGCAGGGCAGCAGGGCTAATCCCCAATTGTGCATGACACCGACGCTACCCTGGCCCTGGGCCAGATCAGGGACCTGGATAGCCTGCAGTAAAGGAATGCAGATATCTCCATGTTCCCCGTGAAGCCACGGTCACCATCCACGGCACTACTGGGCCAGCCTTTGCGCCCAGCTCCATCCCCAACTGACAGCGTCCCTGCAGGGACACCAAACGCTCCTATAAGCTTCACAGAGCTGCAGAGCTGACCAGGGCATTCTCCCACCCCCATGATGGCCAGAGGGCATGCCCTCCATTCCTCTGCTGCTGCTGTGCAGCGCGGTGGGCCCTCTCAGCCCTGGCATTGAGCATGCGTATGCACAACGTCAGGGCAATCTGCATGTGCCAGGGGAGTCCTTCCCCTGTGCGTTCTCTGGATGCGGCGGGGCATACTACCCCGTTGCCATCAACCGGCAGCAGCCTGACACAGCCGCTGCTCTGCATAATCAGTCTCAACCAGGGTTTTGTGAAACCCTGGGGTTTCTTGATGTCTCTGGAAAGATTTCCCAAATGGGTGAATTAATTTATCAGGTGATATGACCATATATGGTCATGTTGACCCACCCACCCCTTCCAAACTGGCTAATGATGGGCCTGGAGGGAGGGTGGGAAGGGGAGAGGCCCCAGGTGGGTGTATACATAGCTATGCTTCCCAACCATATGCAACTTCTGGGGTTCCTTGAAGCCTGAATAATGTTTCAGGGGCTTCTCAACAGCAAAAACAAAGGCTGCTTTGGGAAATGGAGGTTTGCATCAGATGGAGGTTTCCATATCTACCTTTGTTACTGCAAGGAGTAGCAGTAACTGGTGTGAATACTCAAAATTGCAAACACATTTTTTGCTGCCTTGCCCTTCTCAAGTAGAGTCTTACAAGTTTCCTGAAAAACTGCTCTTGAGCATCAGGCAATATTCTATGATGACATGGCTTGAGGAGCCTGAAGCAGAAGGAGGAACAGTTCTCTTCCTTATGCATGCACCTGTTCCATTCAAGTAAGAATTCACACAAGGCTGGAGGGAAACTTTGCTGAACTCTCCCCATCAGCTGCAGCCCCTCACAGCACTCCCAAGGGTCCTCCGACTCTCAGCTGCAGTGTTTGGGGAAGCAACAAGGGGTGGTGGCAAAGAGCTCGTCTTTCATCTTCCTACCATTCATGGCTCTTCAGCACTCCAGCCATTGTAACAAAAAAAAAATTACACATACAAAAAATATAATAGACACAGGCATAATGATACAAAATTTCAAACTGTAGCATAATTAACATCTCAGGCATGCAGGTTTTATTCCCTTACAAAAAAATAGACTATAAAATGGCACTAAAAATTATTATAGTCTCACTAAGAGTAAAGGACACATCTTATATTCAACAGAAAATAACTGCTGGATTTCAGAATGCTGAAGTTACAGCATGTAAATAAGTGAGTTACTTAAAAGATGAAAGCTAAATTATGAGAGATCGGTGATAGTTAAATTCTGGTAGATAGGTGATACTTCAGATTCAAAGAGAAAAATGTGCCTCTAAGATCAAATCCACTGCTGGTCAGAACATTCAAAAGCACAGTTCATGATTTAAATTTACTCTTGCCAAGTGTCAATATGAAGTGGCTAGGAAAGGAGGAGGATGGCGGCCATTCATCTTACTTCAAATATGCACACATCTGTTCAATCTGATTTTTGAAGGAACAATTAGATACTGGAAACAGAATGGCCTATATCAAAATATGGGTTGGTCATTCTTTTGACAGTGCTCTACATTACTCAATGTTTGTGGATCAGTACCCTTAATACTTTGGTCTGCTTGACCTAATTTCTTTGATCAGATATCTCACATTCAGATTACCACGTTATATAATGCTACCATACCCATCATAGTGCATAATAATGTAACTTCATCTCTTGTAGGTTTTGTGACAGCCATCTAGATACACACAAGTGGAATCCTTTAAGGAATTTATGGAAGCAGCCATACCTCTCCCTGTCATTGTTTCTTTCTCTCTCCCCCCATGCTAGCCGGAACCTTCTTTCTCTCTCCCGCACTCCAACAGTCACCTTCTCTTTCACCCCTTTACCCTTCCTCCTGAAGACTCACCAACAATGCTGTTGCTCCCCCTTATATGGCTGCAGCAGGGTACCATAATGGCAAGTGGATGCAGGTCATGCAGCAGTGACATTGCTGTTGGGGGTTCTGACTGCCCTGTCGTGTCATTGCCAGTTCCCCCAACCTCCCATGCAGTACTGCTGACTCATCACCTTAGAGGTTGCTGAGAACAGGTAGTGATGATGGCTCTAGTGCTGGCAATGGTTCTGCGCAAGCACAGAAAGGTTTGCTTCTGTGTGGGATTAATATCCCCCCCTCCATTTTAGGTAAGTTTTCAGATTTATCTACAGTCCTAGGGAGTCCCCTCAAGTGGGCAGGAAAAAAAATTCCCTTCTCTATCTGTAGATGGGGCAAGGTTCATAATCAGATATATTGTTGATGATTATATATTACCAAGTCAACTGACAGGTCATTTACAGCAGGTGTTTTAGACAAATGTGAATTTATTTATTTGAGTCAACTACTATGAGTCAACTACTATTCTTTCAGAGCATCACATTTGTTGTAAGGAGATATGCTGACTAAATCAATACCACATCACCAAAGATTGTATGAAACTTGAAAGATTCCTGCATTTCCATCAATAGGATAGCACAATAAAATATGCAACCTTAACCCTACATAAGACTCATTTATTGGCATCTGATTTCCACAGTGGTAGTTCAGACTTCAGTCTTTGTCACAGGACTTTGCAACATCAAAAGCAGTATTCATCATATAGTGGGTGTGTATATATATAATTATATACACACATATACACAATCAACATATGACAAAAAAATTACAGTCATTCATATTGATTTGCTTTGTCAGATCCAATCCATGTACTGGGGTATCCCTGCCACCCCATGCCCGAAGGCTGGATCTGCTTTTCCAATGTAAGCTAACCCTAAGGTGTAAATTTAATAATGTTTTTTTGGCCAGGGTCGTGGACAGAGGGTAGCAATAGGTGAGAGATCATTAAGCCACCGACAACTCACTTGCTGAGTCCCTCAAGGAGTGGTCCACTCTACAATTCTATTTAATATCTTTATGTGTCCACTTGCCCATCTGGTACAGAGGTTCAAGCTGGGATGTCTTCAATATGCCGATGACACCCATCTCTTCCTCCTGATGGATGTCCACCCTGACTCTCCCCCAGAAGCATCAGCCATTCAGTAATGGAAGCAGTAATGAAATGGCTCAAGCAGAGTCGTCTAAAGCTCTATCCTTCAAAGACGGAGGTCCTAAGACTGAGCAGGATGGGACCATGTGAGGAAGTATGTCTACCCAATCTGGATGATGTGCAGCTATCAGTGGCTCACTCTACCAGGGCGTGATCCTGGATGCTTCCCTCTCAATGGAGGCCCAGGTCACAGGAGTCTGGCATTCTACCACCTTCACCAAGCCAAACTACTAGCACCCTACTTCGCCTTGGAATACCTGATCCATGCAATGGTCACCTCTAGACTGGACTTCTGCAATTTGCTCTATGCTGCCTGCCCTTAATCATGATCCAGAGACTATAGCTGGCCCAAAATACAGTGACCAGGGTCCTTACAGCAACAGCATGGAGGTCCTATATCCAGCCCATCCTCCAACAACTGCAGTCAAATTTTGAATCAGGCTAAAGGTTCTGGTAATCACCTTCAAGGCCATATGTGGTCGGGGCTCAGTGTATTTGAGGGACCACTTTTCTGCCTACACCCCACAAAGAGTGTTGTTCTCCACCACCTTCAACTGGCTAATGATCCCTGTCCCCAAGGAATCCCGCTTGACCTCAACCAAGGCTGGAGCCTTCTCTGTCCTGGTCCCCACCTGGTGGAATGAGCTCCCAGAGAAGATCAGGGCCTAACAGAACTAAAACAGTTCTGCAGGGTCTGCAAAAGGGAACTCTTCCGCCAGGCATTCGGGTGAGTTTGACTGGGACCAACAATACTCACTAGACCCCTGAACCTTCCTCCCAGGAATCCATGCACCTGACTCCAACCATGAACCTGTTTAATGGTTGTTCTGTTGAACTGTTATTCTTGTCATTACCACTGCCATTGTTTCTATTCAATATAAAAAAACTGAGTTTGATGTATAGTTCCTTTACATTTCATATGAATCGCCCTGAGCTTCTGGAGAGGGTAGTATAAAAGGTAAAGGTAAAGGTATCCCCTGTGCAAGCACCGAGTCATGTCTGACCCTTGGGGTGACGCCCTCTAGCGTTTTCATGGCAGTCTCAATACGGGGTGGTTTGCCAGTGCCTTCCCCAGTCATTACCGTTTACCCCCCAGCAAGCTGGGTACTCATTTTACCGACCTCGGAAGGATGGAAGGCTGAGTCAACCTTGAACCGGCTGCTGGGATTGAACTCCCAGCCTCATGGGCAAAGCTTTCAGATGGCTGCCTTACCACTCTGCGCCACAAGAGGCTCTTACGAGGGTAGTATACAAATGCAATAAATAAATGTCAAGATTTAGTCAAAGCCCAACTATTGCTGAAAGAAAAAGATAATCCCCTACTCAAGCGTTATAACTGCACAGAAAGGGCTGAAATGTACAGCAGCATTAGATTATTTTAAATGTTCATATAAAGTGATATTTGTACATAAAAGAAATGAAAGTCAATTTCAGATCAAATTTGTACCCAGACAGCCATGTTCCCGTGATCAGGTTTCATGTTCGAGATCAGAGGTCCCCAACGTGGCACCTGCAAACCTGGTTTAAGGATTTGTGGGGCCCATAGCACCAGGTCCAGTTTAAGGGCTTGTGGAGCCCAGTAGAGCACAACTGGCGTTGTTACTTGTGCTACACAAGTAACTGTGGGGCCCTCCTCCCAAGGATAGTTGGAACTATGGATGCAACTGACACCTTCACTTCGCAGAAAACATTTCTCAAATTTTGGTGAGATGTGCAAGCACAAGGTGTCAATATCTAAGGGACCCAACTGACTGCGCAGATCTTTAAATATAGTGCTCTGGAAGCAGCTGCCACAATATCACAAGAATCTTCATGGCATGACTTAAGTTAACCTATGTGTATTGAAGAAAATATCTCAATGCAGAATGTTCATTTAAAAAGGCATTCTATTAAGCAGATCTCCGGCCTGAAATGTTGTATACTATTGCAGTTATGTATAATTTAACTTGCTGACACTTTGTGGTTGGTGTTGGCTCCAACAGCAGCCATTTTGTGATTGACACCCAACCCTGTGCTCAGTGGTTGGGTACCCCTGTTCTAAACTATGGTTAAGGAACAATATTAATTCATTTTGATCAGAACTAGGCCCCTGAAAGACTGGCTAAGCACATTGGGATTCTGAGGGATTCAATATTAAGTATAAGATACTCTTAAAATGCCAATATAAGGAAACCCCAGAGATTTAATAAGACATAATCATCCTGTACAGATGAAGAAGTGGTTATAAAGCAACAAGGCATGCTCAAGGACTCACATTCATTCATCCAGTAAATGTTCTTTCTCTCTCTCTTTTGACAAAAGAAACATCATTGCATCTCTCAACCTACTCTGAAGCTCCTCAGCTTCCATGTGGCAAAAGGAACCGCTGTTTGAGCAACCCAAGTCCAAAGCTCCCTTGGGTATGCAGAACTGATTGCACAGTTCCTTAGATCCCTGGGTAGAAGCAGAGGCATTCAACAGAAACTGCACAATGTTCACATTGACATTAGAGAGCTGTCGGCTTTGGAGAAATATAATAAGGCAAGCCTAGCTTTTAAAAAGCATGGTGTCATAGTCCACAAATGCTTTGAAAATCACTTTGATAGTTTTCCCATCCCTAAGGAGCTCATTACTTACAGTTTAGTAAAGACAGCACTGACAGGAACAGATCCCCTTCAATTCTTTTCTAAGTAAATCAGCACACTACAAGACTATTTTAGAGTTTAACCAATGATACTTGCCAGCATATGAAACATCTAACTGTTACATTTATTGTAGTGTAACTACTGCTGGAGTAATTTTATGCAAGTTAATACTAAGATAACTTACTACTCACCAAGTCCTAAAAGATCAACAGTAGCATCTGGAATTTTCTTGGGACCTGTTTTAAGCTCCAGTTGCTGATCTTCTTTCTTCTCGGGCTTTATTTTAAAACAAACAAGCAGTTTTAACTAAAGACTTTCCATTAACATCCCAGATAATCAAAAAAATTAAATATCACAAATAAGTGACTTGCCTCAGACTCAATTTTTAGTTCAAAGAGTCATCAGATTCTTAATGTTTCCAAGAGCATACAGAAGCAAAGGGGGAGGCGGAGAGAGATCATAAAATATGCTGCTTGTACCCCTCTTGGAGCAAGTTTTTAAAAACTATTTAGCATTTATAGAACACATTTCTAATTGTTTAGTGTACTTTACAAAGATTATCATCTGTAACATTCAATGTAAGTAAGAGCAAGGTAATGTACAGTGGAACAAAACATTGTCCCTTTAAATAACTGCTTATATAGAAAATAAACCGACAGAAACTGGAAGGAAAAGATCTTGGATTTGTAGTGCAAAGCTCAATGAAATGTCAACTCAGGGACTAAAATAAAATGGCCAATACTGTAATGCCTTTGCATAGATCTGTGGCCTTATTTAGAATACTGCATAAAGACTGCGTCTTCAGATCTCAAAAATAGTACTGCAGAGCTGGAAGTAGTGCAGAACACATTAACCAAGATGATTCTTATGACTCTATGTTCCAATGTGCATCACCTTGCACACACTAAAAATAATAGTTATGATGATCTTGATGGAGCACATTCAGCAATGAGATATGTGCTACATAAATGCTAATTAGTTTGTAAACACTTGCCTCTTCCCTGGAACACTGCTTAAAGTGACCCCTACTTACATACCCAGAGAACAAATGCCAGAAGGCTAAGGGGAAGAAGCAGCTTGATCAGACACAGAAGAAATAACTACAAAAAAAACAAAGGAACAAACAAAAAGAGGTCCAAGGGTAAAGCAAAGTTTCCAGGCCCCCTTTGCAAGAATGCTCATCCTAGAAACAAACAATCCAGACTTAGATCATCTTAGATTCAGGTCACAGTCAGCGTTTGTGACAAGAAACACAAATAGAGATTTTAAGACAATTCCTAACACATCAACAGAAAGCATATTAGTCTTCACTTTGATTTTATTATAAGTGCAAAAACTCATCTCCTGAGTCCAGACACATTCGTAAGCAAGCATGCAATCATCTTTTGAATTAATAAGGCTAGCTTTGTCCCAAACAAATATTAACCAAGGGAATAAGTTTCCTCTGTCCTGAAACTTGCAAACACAATAATTTAATTTGAAGGCGAGAATGGTCACAGAGTCCCCTACCCCCACCCCACACAGAGTTTATAAAATCTAGCTTTCCGCTGCATGTCTCAGGTCAGGTTTTTTCCACCTAACCCACCTCCAGTGATAAGGAGACAGTGAGCAGTTTTCACAATTGGTAGCTATGAGCTAACGTCTCCCATTTTCTTACTCTTCTCTCTCACTGTGGCCCATGATGCCCACACTATTTTTCCTAACTGCTCTGACACGTCTCATGACTCTGGCCATGGAGCCTCTTTTTGTCTCTCCCCTGGCTCTTCTTCCGACCCCCCCCCCCCATTCTCAGGGTTCTGGCACCTGCCCCCTTATTTGTCCATGTCTCCAGCATAACTCTCCCTCTCAAGCTTCCTCCGTGCATTATCTTTCCTTCTCTTTCTGATTTAGCCTTCCTTATCTCAACATTCCTCAAAGAGATGCATATATCTACACAATTCTCCCATGGATGAGACACACTATTTGGCTTCTAAATTATTAAAGATTTTAGTAATTGTTGAAGTAAGACTTACTAAAATAGATATTTGAAGTATTTTGACTTGTCAAATGTTTTCATTGCCAATTGTGTCTTATACTTTCTGTCTCACTGTCATTGTTTATTTAACATATAGCAGCATTCAGTTTGTAGTTAATAAAAGTTAACCTCTCGATTTGTAGGAGAATGCCACATCAATCTGTATTCTGTGTATACAAAAGTTCAGGACCCAGAAAGGTCCAGTGTTGGGGGTGCATGTGCGAATGGCATGTATGTACCCCCCTATCTGCTGATATACACTGGTAACATTAAGAAAATCTGATGAGTATCTTTCATGTGAGGAAAAAGCAAAACATCCTGGTGCTTTTCAATTTAGACAAAAAGATGACCATGTTACAAGTCCAAAGGGCACTCACAACCAGCAACTATGGGTTTGTAATCAAGTCAACATTATATCTGTACTGGGTCTTATATCTGTACAGAATAGGCTAGGAAATACTAACACCAATCAATTTAATTTTTTTAATCAAAAAGATTAGAAAATTCCTACATGGAAGATAACTGTTTTAACTTGACATGTAGTTCAGCACAGAATTATTGCTCTACTCTATGCATGTTATAACTTCTTTATCTAGAATCAGTAAGGCAAAATTTATCATTTTGTCTAGCAAGAGTTTTCATTCATAGGACACATGCAAAAGTCATGGCAAATTCAGAATTCACTAGGTTTAGTGGTTTTGGCTTTTGTAAAAATGAAGGGCTGGCTTCCAAATGCTGAGTGGTGATGTGCAGAAACAATGGACAGTTGTTGTGAAAAGTGATTCTGTGTGTACCTGGACTGCAGAAAGTGCATAAGCTCATTAACCAGAAGACAGGAATGACACTGAAAACAAGGAGAGCCTGGAATTTAAATGGGAGAAAGGAGAAGTTTGGCGGACTTGCCAGCTTTGAAAATTGCAGTTCCTTGCCTGGCAAATGGTAAGCAGTGGAGATGGATTTTCTCTTCTATTAGCACTGACATGTTTCTGGCTCCGAATTTTACACCAGACCAACTTTTGCTTCTTCCTTTGTGCTCCCAAGCAGGAATTGCCTAGTAATTCAGGTTCCTATTTTTCCAGGACAAAAGATCAAAACCCACAGGTTTTACAGCAATTTCACACAACATTTGGTACGGCTGTTCTGAGTTTGTGGACATGTTAGAAAGGGAAGGATAAAGATGTCCCTGCTGGATTGGTGGTAGAACTGTCTCCTGGAAAAATGTGACCTCCTTGTTTAAAGAAAGCGTTGTGGCTGGGGTGGGGATGAGGCAGCTTAACAGTGGAGAATTATACCCTTCTAAACCCACTTAAAAGGGTATAATCCTGTTTAGAACCACATTGCCAGTGGTCAGTATTTATCAGCCTTTGTCTGGTTGTTTCAGTTCAAGGGTGGGGGGATTAAAAGGCAGTTTCTTGTCTTTTAAAATGTGAAATAGCATGATTCAATTCTACTCATGAAGAGTTACAATAACAAGAGATCTAAAAAGTTAAGTAATTATTTTCTTCTCATTTATATTGTTGAGTGTGTGTGTGTACATATTTCTCAAGTGTGGGTCAATCAGTGAATATCTAAATCTGTGGATTGGGTTCATACAGACAGAACGGGTATTTTTATTCAAAGCCCCGGATTTGCAGAAAAAATTGTACATTGTAAAAATTATGTGTACATGTGAAGGGTGGTTAAATCTCCCCCCCCCCCCCGCCAAACTACAGCACTGTCTGTGAATACACCTATGTTCTCTTTCAGCACCCAGTTAAGTGAGTTGGTGAAAGAATTTGTGAGGCTGGGGGGTGGGGCAGCAGTAACAGTGGAAGGGCAAGGAGCCTGACAGTGATGATGAGGGGAGGTAGGCTGGAGGCTAGAAGGCTGGCAGCCATAGTGGGCCCAGCAGCCATGAAAAAATGATTGGCTTTATTAGAGGTGGTTCTGGTAACTTTGGGAGGAAATGGGGAGGTTTACAGTAGCTGCAGCCATGGAGGGTCAACCTAACAATTGACGGGGCAACTTTGGCACTGGGGGGGGGGGAGCCCTGGAGGGCCATCTGGCAGTGTCTTCAGTGATAGTGGGGAAGATGCTGATGCAGCTGTGAGGAGGCTGGAAGCAGAACAGGGACCAGAGCCTGTGGAGAGCCACCTGGCTTTGGCAGTGGCCCCAGTGATGATGAAGTAGAGTCAGCAATAAGGCGGAAGATGCTGTGTTGCTTGTATCACTGGAGGAAGTAGGCATGTTGCTCTGGCAGTGTAGGAAGGGACAGCAGTGAGGGTGGAGACAGTAGACTGGGAGAGCAGCAAGGGAGGGGAGTGGAGCACCATGTATATATGTGTGTATTGGGGGGGGGGGTAGACAGGCAGAGCAGAAAGGTGGTAGTGAGAGGAAAAGGTACAGAAAGATGGCTTGGGGGGTATCATAAGCCAGACCACTAAGCAGTGACCAATGGGGGAATTTCCCTATGAGTTTCTCATAGATCCCTGCTTGTTGATCACTATTCAATAAATATATTGTGTTGATTCTTATATATTGTGATGATTCTTAGGAAAGATTGTCTTAAATTCCAGGGCATCTGCATTTAGATTTAACCTCTTGTCTTATATTCGGGGTCATCTTACTTTTCAGCAAATCAGAGCAAGTGCTATTTGTGTTGTCACGAGTCATGTCAGTCTGCCTTGAATTGATACAAGCCCTTTTTAAGGTATTCAAATATTTTTGTATCAAGTCAGAAATAATGTTAAACCTTACAGAGTCATGTAGAACAGTGGTCCGCAACCTTTTTAAGGCTGCGGACCGGCTGCTGTGGGGAGGGCGATTGCCCGGCCGCGCATGCCTCATGCGTGCACATGCGTGCATGTACCATGCGTGGCCCTGCTTCCCTCTCCCCCCCCTCCCACAAAAAGAAGCTTGCTGGGCCGCAAGCTAATCGGCCGCTTTTGTGTCCGATTTGCTTGCGGACTGGGAAGTTTCTTACTGCGGGGGGGGGGGGGGGCAGCGGGGAGAGGGAGCGGCAGCCCGGTGGTTGGGGACCACCAATGTAGAACACATTTCTAATTCAAATTAATACGGTCTTCATTACTCCCATATCTGCAGCATAGATACAAATAATTTATACAGCTTCGCAGTGTAATTTAAACTGAAAGTAGTTCCTTCACATCCGCTCAAAGTGTCTGCTATATGATGTTACAAAGAAGCTTTAGAAAAAGATTTAGAAATGTGCTTCAAATTATTTGATTATTTCCTTCAATTGAAGTTTCATCCAATAACTAATGGAGACATATAAAGCTAAGCACACAAACAACAGTACTGTATTGTAGATACTAACTGATGCATATTCTACCCCTATTTTCTTTTGACTCCTGAAGCTTCACTATTAAGAAATTTGACAGGCTAAGGCTAGAGAGTATAGTTCAGATTGTAAGTGGGTGGGCAGGAAGGGATGTGGCCCTTCCTTGCATACCCAGGGAATTGCTGATCACCACTGTGGTATGGTAGGTGAATTTCCTCCAGGCCAGGCGGGATTCTGGAGATTTTTGGTGTGCATATTGTTGTTGTTTTTTTTGGGGGGGAGGCTCATTTGGGCATGAAATTGGGGTCACTTTGAGTTCCTGCATTGTGAAGGGATGGAACTAGTTGACCCTGGAGATGCCTTCCAACTCTCTCAGTCTATGATTCTACTGGGAGAAGCATATAGAGAAATCTGACAGTGTTAAGTCTCACACTGTTTCACAGATGCAAAAGTCATGACTATTGTCAAAGCAGATTTCATTTCTACATAGTTTAGTGTGTCCTTTGTTGCCAACACCACAGGTAACATTTAAAGCTGCTTGCAAGAAGCATACATTGATCCAAGACACTCTTCACATGAAATAGTAAATTTGAGCCAGGTTTAAAGTACAAAAAATATAGTAGAATCATAGAATCATAGAGTTGGAAGGGGCCATACAGGCCATCTAGTCCAACCCCCTGCTCAACGCAGGATTAGCCCTAAGCATCCTAAAGCATCCAAGAAAAGTGTGTATCCAACCTTTGCTTGAAGACTTCCAGTGAGGGGGCACTCACCACCTCCTTAGGCAGCCTATTCCACTGCTGAACGACTCTGACTGAGAAAAACTTTTTCCAGATATCTAGCCTATATCGTTGTACGTGAAGTTTAAACCCATTACTGCGTGTCCTTTCCTCTGCAGCCAGCAGAAACAGCATCCTGCCCTCCTCCAAGTGACAACCTTTCAAATACTTAAAGAGGGCTATCATGTCCCCTCTCAACCTCCTTTTCTCCAGGCTGAACATTCCCAAGTCCCTCAACCTATCTTCATAGGGCTTGGTCCCTTGGCCCCAGATCATCTTCGTCGCTCTCCTCTGTACCCTTTCAATTTTATCGATGTCCTTCTTGAAGTGAGGCCTCCAGAACTGCACACAGTACTCCAGGTGTGGTCTGACCAGTGCCGTATACAATGGGACTATGACATCTTGTGATTTTGATGTGATGCCTCTGTTGATACAGCCCAAAATGGCATTTGCCTTTTTTACCGCTGCATCACACTGCCTGCTCATGTTTAGTTTACAATCCACAAGTACCCCAAGGTCTCGTTCACACACAGTGCTACCTAGAAGCGTATCCCCCATCCAGTAGGCATGCTTTTCATTTTTCTGACCCAGATGCAGAACTTTACACTTATCTTTATTAAATTGCATCTTGTTCTCATTTGCCCATTTTTCCATTGTGTTCAGATCTCGTTGAACTCTGTCTCTATCTTCCGGAATATTTGCCAGTCCTCCCAATTTGGTGTCATCTGCAAACTTGATGAGTAGTCCCTCCACCCCCTCATCTAGATCATTAATAAATATGTTAAAAAGTACCGGGCCGAGCACCGAACCCTGAGGTACCCCGCTACTCACCTCTCTCCAGTCTGATGAAACACCATTGACAACAACTCTTTGAGTGCGGTTCTCTAACCAATTCCCTATCCACCTAACGATCTGAAAATCCAGATTGCAGTCCTTCAACTTATCCATCAGAACATCATGGGGAACCTTGTCAAAAGCTTTACTAAAATCCAAGTAAATGACATCAACCAAATTTCCCCGATCCAGCAAACCTGTTACTTGGTCAAAAAAGGAAACTAGGTTGGTCTGGCAGGACCTGTTGGAGACAAATCCATGCTGACTTCCTTGGATCACCAAATTGTCCTCCAGATGTTTGCAGATAGCTCCCTTTAATATCTGCTCCATTATCTTCCCCACAACAGAGGTCAGACTCACTGGTCTGTAGTTTCCCGGGTCATCCTTCCTCCCTTTTTTGAAGATCGGAATAACGTTTGCTCTTTTCCAGTCCTCCGGGACATCTCCAGTCCTTAAAGAGGTTCCGAAGATGATGGACAAGGGCTGTGCAAGTTCTCTGGAAAGTTCTTTGAGTACTCTCGGGTGCATTTCATCTGGACCAGGGGATTTGAACTCATCCAGTGCAGCTAAATGCCTCTCGACCACCTCTCTATCCATGTTAACCTGCCACCCAGACACTATCCTTTGGCTACAGCCATCTCTAGATGTGCCTAAACACTTTGACCTGTGGGAAAAAACAGATGTAAAATAGGCACTAAGCCTTTCTGCTTTCTCTGCATCTTTCGTTAGAGTTTGTCCATCCGCACCCAACAGCGGGCCTATTGCCTCCTTTACTTTACGTTTGCTCCTCACGTAACTGAAAAATCTTTTCTTGTTACAATGGGCTTCCCTGGCCAATCTTAGCTCACTCTCAGCTTTGGCCTTTCTGATGATTGATCTACAGTGCCTAGTAACCTGTAGGTACTCTTCTTTAGAGCTCTGTCCTTCCCTCCATTTCCTGAACATTTTCCTTTTCTTTCTTAGTTCCTCTTGAAGTTCTCTGTTCATCCAAATAGGCTTCTTAGAGCTCCTGCAGTGTTTTCGTATTTCTGGAATAGTCATTGATTGAGCATGCAATAGCTCTTGTTTGAGTAGCGCCCACCCTTCACATGCTCCCTTCCCTTCGAGCATTCTCGTCCATGGTATGACACTCATCATGTCTCTGAGTTTATTAAAGTTTGCCCTACGAAAATCCAACATCCGCGTCTGGCTACAAGCTTCCTTGGCTCCCCATCTCAAAAGGAATTCTATGAGGACATGGTCACTTCCCCCTAGGGTTCCCACCTCCTTCACCTCATCCACCAACTCTTGCCTGTTGGTCAGTATTAAGTCCAGTATGGCTGAACCTCTGGTGCTTAACATCTGGATGTTGCTCAGTGCTGAGGCAGACAATGCTTACACATTGTGTCAAATGGACCTGGCTGGTCTCTATGGACAGCGTAAATAAATATTGTTTGAACTATGTATACAGACTAGGGCAAATCCCTGGTGGACAATCTGACATATTTTAAATCGGAATATGTTGTTCTACCAAACCCATCACCTCTTAGAATATGTCAAGCACACTTTGTTGTTTTCCCATTGGCGTATTTCCCCATGTTTATTAACTTTAAAAGTCACATTAGTGATTATTTGTTGCATGAGCAACAGAATGAAATCTGCTCAACCTAAGTACAAAATCTAGATTCTCACACCTTTTGATTTTGCTTCTAATAAATAATTCAAGCTACAAACCACTATAAAAATCTTTATCAAAACTTAAAAAAAATCAGTGTCACCAGGAAACATTAGCAAAAAGCTTGCTTAAGTGTCCATAATTACCGAATAAAACCTTGTTTTGCTTCTATTAGGTTTGAACTGTAATTTTTATATAAACTAATTGGATTCATTCACTTTATTGCCTTGATGGCAATAAAGTTTTAAAATGATTGCCTAAACATATCAGAACTCCCTCAAGGCAAGAAAGTAATGTTAGCTATTTTGTGTAAATTTTCCATAGGCCTGCAGATATTCTTCCTGACAGCTCATATGCCCTTTTCGTACCACTTACTTCAATAAGCATGCATTAAAAAGCTATTACTCCCACTGAAGGTTCCTTATCTGAAATACTCTTCAAAATGACTTTCAGCCCTTTATTACTAACAAAATATATAAAACCATGGCATCAGTGCTATCTTACTAGTTAATATTAGCCTACTACACAGTTCACTTTGTTTTATAGTGACTAATTCCCATAGGACTTTCATTGTACTGGATGCTACCTCTCATTTATGTAAACATACTTTATTAATCTTAATTGTACCTGTTAAAAAAAGGAATCTGCTAAGGATTTACACTCCCATTTGACTAGGGGATCATTAGGTTGTCATTAGAACAGAAAGGGAAGCTTAAAGAATATGGAAAGTTTTGTTTAAAGTATCAAAATACTGAACATATGACTGCGTTTTCCTCTAGCTTCATTTTGAACAATTAAATCACAGCTCTTCAGTTTGGCTTGCTACCAAATTACTGCTCAGATATATTGCATATTAGACTTTAGAAGGAAGAATAAAATTAACACAGAAACTGGTATTCATCCATATCCACACATAAAATATTTTACCAAGAAAGTTGTTAAAGGTTTCTGCTGAAGAGTCAATTAAAAGTTGGGAAAACTGTTTTACCCTATCACCTATCTAAGACTAAAAGCTAAACTTAGTAAATATTGACTACTCATTTGGGTAACTGTCAGGCTTATTGATCAGCTGATGCAGGTATGGTTGTTCAGTTTATTTACAAAATGGAAGCCTGGGGATTTGAATGGCTTGTTTAAGCAGCATTTATATGCATGAAGGTCTGTCACCCAAATACACAATTAGCACTAAAAGAATATCTTATTTAACATTCTCAATCCATCAGATACAGGTTTGTGATTTTTTTAAAAAAATATGATACTAGATTATCTACTTAAAAATTTATTGTCTACCTTAAATGGGAGTGATGGAGGGAGGAAAGAATGCACTGGGTCCACAGACTGTTTTTATACCACTGCAGAAAAATGCTTATTCCTTCCTAAATCAGACATTTAGGAACCTCAGACAGAAAACTACATGAATTATTTCAGCCAGATATATTTTAAAATATTTATTTGGCAATCCAAAATGGCCAAGACTGAAAATATTCAGGCTTTTGGGAACCTCCAGATAACTGCAGTTAAAGTGAATTTAAAGAGTTCTCAGTCCCTTTAAATGGCTTCAGAGTGAACTTTCATCTTGGAGAAGGCATTTCAAGCGACTGCAAGCCCTTTAAATGCCTTCATAGTTGACTTGTGCCACCACCGCAGCTTATAAAAGGCATTTAAATGTTAAAGGGACCGTGTTTTATTTATTTACTGTTTGATGTTTGATTTATATACTTCTGTCTCTCAGGGTCACCAGCTCAGGGCGGTGAACAAAAATCCAATTTCCACAATCAATACATAACAAAAAAATAAAACAATGGTAATGTAATTAAAGTATTGGCAATTGCTACTACTCAGCTGCGATGATGGCATGTTCTGGCTTATCAGTGTTACAATTAAGTGGTGGTGATTGGGGAGGGGGGCAGGAAGGCCTGATTTTGTTGTTCTAGTATGTTCCCTAGCCTTAACCAAAGGCATGGTGGAAGAGCTCTGTCTTACAGGCCCTGCAGAACTTAGCAAGCTCCATCAGGGCCCTGGTTTCTTTGGGGAGCTTGTCCTTGAGGCCAGACATATTTCTTTGGGGCCAAGGATCCGCAGCAAGTTGTCACTGGCTGAATGTAGTAGTCTTGGGGAATGTATTTGGAAAGGCGGTCCTCCAAGGCCTTGAAGTAAGTACCAAAACCTTCAACCAAATCTGGAATTCAACTGTGAGCCAGCGCAGCTGATGCAAGACTAGTCTTACATGGGTTCTCCACAGTGTCTATGTGAGAACCTGGGCAGCTGTATTTTTGACCAATTGTAGTTTCCAGAGTAGAGCCTGCATAGAGTAATTTACAATAAATCAGCCTGTAGGTGACTGTTGTGGCTAGGTGTTCTGGGGGCAGATAGGAAGGTAGTAGCTTTGCTTGGTGTAGGCGAAAAAACGCCAGCTGTGTTACCTTTTTGACTTGAGCGTCCATTAAGGAGGCATCAAAAATCACTCTCAGGTTCCTGACCATCTGTGCCATGGTAAGCTGCACTCTAATATGGAAGGCACACTTCCTGGTCTGGTCCTGTCCTCCAGAGTCAGAAGACCTCTGTCTTTGAAGGGTTCAGTTTCAAGTGGCCCACAGATCCAGAACTGAAGCTTTATCCAAAACTTGGTCCATAGCAGCCCTTCCATTCACCTTCCCCCAAAAAGCAAGATTTGAGATGGGATGGTTTATCTCCCAAAACGACCCTCCTACCTTCTCATTGGCTGCCCTTAATGAAGCTAGCAGTCTGTCAACATCAGCATGCTCAATAAATCTGAAACACTCCTTCAGAGGTGGCCAAGAGGCTTATAGTTCATTTTCTGTATTAAGTGTCAGAGGTTGGTTGCGGAGGAATGACAAGATTTTATTTGCAAAGTAGTGAGTCTGACCTCTGTTGTGGGGAAGATAATGGAGCAGATATTAAAGAGAGCGATCTGCAAACATCTGGAGGACAATTTGGTGCTCCAAGGAAGTCAGCATGGATTTGTCTCCAGCAGGTCCTGTCAGACCAACCTAGTTTCCTTTTTTGACCAAGTAACAGATTTGCTGGATCGTAGACATTCGGTTGATGTCGTTTACTTGGATTTTAGTAAAGCTTTTGATAAGGTTCCCCATGATGTTCTGATGGATAAATTGAAGGACTTCACCTTTTTTACCGCTGCATCACACTGCCTGCTCATGTTTAGTTTACAATCCACAAGTACCCCAAGGTCTCGTTCACACACAGTGTTACCTAGAAGCGTATACCCCATCCAGTAGGCATGCTTTTCATTTTTCTGACCTAGATGCAGAACTTTACACTTATCTTTATTAAATTGCATCTTGTTCTCATTTGCCCATTTTTCCATTGTGTTCAGATCTTGTTGAACTTTGTGTCTGTCTTCTGGAGTATTTGCCAGTCCTCCCAATTTGGTGTCATCTGCAAACTTGATGACTAGTCCCTCCCTCATCTAGTTCAGTGGTCCCCAACCTTTTTGAGGTTGGGGACCGGCAGGGCGGCCCTGATTTTCTCTCCCTCCCCTCCCTCAGTAAGAAGCTTCCCGGGCCGCAAGCTTGCGGCCCGGGAAGTTTTTTACTGCGGGGCCGGCGGGGAGAGGGAGCCGCGGCCCGGCGCCAAGGCCTTCGCGGCCCGGCACCGGGCCGCGGCCCGTGGGTTGGGGACCACTGATCTAGATCATTAATAAATATGTTAAAAAGTACTGGGCTGAGCACCGAGCCCTGAGGTACCCCGCTACTCACCTCTCTCCAATCTGATGAAACACCATTGACAACAACTCTTTGAGTGCGGTTCTCTAACCAATTCCCTATCCACCTAACTATCTGAAAATCCAGATTGCAGTCCTTCAATTTATCCATCAGAACATCATGGGGAACCGTATCAAAAGCTTTACTAAAATCCAAGTAAACGACATCAACCGAATGTCCACGATCCAGCAAACCTGTTACTTGGTCAAAAAAGGAAACCAGGTTGGTCTGACAGGACCTGTTGGAGACAAATCCATGCTGACTTCCTTGGATCACCAAATTGTCCTCCAAATGTTTGTAGATCGTTCCCTTTGCAGATCTGCTCCATTATCTTCCCCACAACAGAGGTCAGACTCACTGGTCTGTAGTTTCCCAGGTCATCCTTCCTCCCTTTTTTGAAGATCGGAATAACGTTTGCTCTCTTCCAGTCCTCCGGGACATCTCCAGCCCTTAAAGAGGTCCCGAGGATGATGGACAAGGGCTGTGCAAGTTCTCTAGAAAGTTCTTTGAGCACTCTCGGGTGCATTTCATCCGGACCAGGGGATTTCAACTCATCCAGTGCAGCTAAATGCCTCTCAACAACCTCTCTATCCATGTTAACCTGCCACCCAGACACTATCCTTTGGTTACTGCCATCTCTAGATGTGCCTAAACCCTCTGACCTGTGGGGAAAAACAGATGTAAAATAGGCACTAAGCCTTTCTGCTTTCTCTGCATCTTCCGTTAGAGTTTGTCCATCCGCACCCAACAGTGGGCCTATTGCCTTTTTTACTTTACGTGTGCTCCTCACATAACTGAAAAATCTGTTCTTGTTACAATGGGCTTCCCTGGCCAAACTTAGCTCACTCTCGGCTTTGGCCTTTCTGATGATTGATCTACAGTGCCTAGTAACCTGTAAGTACTCTTCTTTAGAGCTCTGTCCTTCCCTCCATTTCCTGAACATTTTCCTTTTCTTTCTTAGTTACTCTTGAAGTTCTCTGTTCATCCAAATAGGCTTCTTAGAGTTCCTGCAGTGTTTTTGTCTTTCTGGGATAGTCATTGATTGAGCATGCAATAGCTCTTGTTTGAGTAGCGCCCACCCTTCATATGCTCCCTTCCCTTCCAGCATTCTTGTCCATGGTATGACACTCATCATGTCTCTGAGTTTATTAAAGTTTGCCCTATGAAAATCCAACATCCGCATCTGGCTACAAGCTTCCTTGGCTCCCCATCTCAAAAAGAATTCTATGAGGACATGGTCACTTCTCCCTAGGGTCCCCACCTCCTTCACCTCATCCACCAAGTCTTGCCTGTTTATCAGTATTAAGTCCAGTATGGCTGAACCTCTTGTTGGTTCATCTACCATTTGATAAATGAAATTGTCAGCCAGGCAGGTCAGAAACTTGCATGACTGAGGACGCTTCGCACAGTTTGTTTCCCAGCACACATCTGGGAAATTGGAGTCACCCATGATGACAAGATCCTGCCACTTGGATATTTTCTCAAGCTGCTCACAAAGTGCAGCATCCACATCCTCTCGTTGGTCAGGCGGTCGGTAGCAGACACCAACCACCACACTGTTTGTTTGATCATGTGACAACAATGGGCATCGGGCTGTTTCTGGCATTGGAGGGGTGGGGGTGATGGAGTGTGATGTCACATCCAGTAGAGAGTCTGGGTTATGTCATTTCTGGTGACATGTGACTTCCAGAGGTGTGGTAGGGAAGTGTGGTCTGCTGATATAAATTCCAGGTTTCTCAAAGCCTGAATAATGTTTCAGAGGTTTCTCAATGGTAAAAAGGCTGAGAGGCTGGATCAGTTTGTCAGTCAAGAATCTGTTGGATCCTGGTTTAACTTCTAGTAAATAATACTTTAGTAAAACACATCTCACCTATTCTATCGCATATATATTAATATTTTGTCAAATTTGAGTCAAATGCTGTGGGAATAATATCTATTTAACACTGAAACTTATTTTTCAAACAGTTTGCAACCTATGATTTTCACAGTTACACTAACTATATTTTATGGCTTAACATGTATCCCATCAAGCATATTGTATGCAGTTCTGTTTTAATGCACGTTATGAATTCCTTTGTGCTCCTGCCCTTATATTCTATTTTTTAAAAAATCAAGATAACCAGTAATATTATGAACACAGGAAAAACTGTACATCAAACATTACTTAAGAAAATCCATATTTTTAGATAATAAAAGCGTTTTTAATTCCCAATCCCCACTTTCCTATTCTCTCATATACTATTATATAGTTAAAATACATTGCTGCTGTTTTTGCTAAAGATATGCAGTTATGAAAATTGGGAACAATAATTTCTTGCCGTGAGAATGCAAATTATTTGCAGCTCATATTAATAAGAATCTTGTAACTTGTTTTGACACGCACCCACCCCTAATTGCCAGAAGTGAATATACAATCTCATGATTACTGGTCATATAAATTAATTCAATAGTCCTTAAGCTGTCATTTAACCTTTTAGCACTCATAAATCCTGTGTGAACAAACAGGTTCAGAATATAGGAATGTTAACATGATGAAAGCTTTTCTAGGTTCTTCTCATACATTACAGGAAGGGAGTGTATTCTCTCCATACCCCTCATCCCAATGAACAGAACAGTCACAGTCATGATAAAAAAAAGGAAGAGTACGTTGAAATTATAGTTAACATTGGGCATTTTGTTGAAACAGGGAAAGCAAACAGACAATCAGCCTTGCACATATGCCATCCCTTCCTTCAGTAATTTCAGGATGGGCAGGAGGAAGGGAAGTAGTCGCACGTCTCTCTTGCAGTGAAATGAGATGCATCAAGCGTCCAGTGTTTGACACTTTTGCATCCCACTGTGACAGAGAGGCATGGCATTTATTCTTCAGGGAAGAGTAAGGAAGGAATGAACTCTGTGATTCTATGAAAACTCTAACTGCTGAGGGAAACTCAAGCAGGCTGCATTCAGGGAGGAAGGTATTTGTTAGTTTTTATCCAGTGCTTTTATTTTAATTTATGCTGTCAAGTGCTAGCGCTATGGGATTTTGCAACTGTCGCCACCACAACGTTTTTTTAAATGGACGTTTTTAATGGGATAGTACTGTATGTTTCTATTGGGGGCTTTATTTGTGACCCGCCAGGAACCAGGTTGCTGGGAGAGGTGGGATATAAATCAATCAATAAAGTAACTTTTGCCCTCTACCCCATGAGCATGCCTTCTTCCACTTCAGCTCCTTGTTAACCCCTCTTTCTATTAAAAAATCCTTTAGTTCTCTCTTTCCCTACTCCATAATATGTTTACTTTACCCCCATACATCTGCAGCTCATCTCTCCAATCACTTTTTCTGCTTCCACCACTCACAGGTCTCTATAGCCCATTTCTCAATTATTCCCACCTTTCTGCCTGTGCCCCACAACACTACTTTCTATGCCATTACAGGCTACTCTGTATTCCCATTTGATATCCCATTCTTTCTTTCCCCAACAAGCAGATATCCTTGCTTTCCACAGCATGCTTTCTTCTTCCTAAATCAGAACAGATTTCTAACCTCCTCACTTTCAGGCTCTTAATTTTCTATTTTTGCTGTCTCCATTTCTACCATAGCTTGTTTTATTTCTATTCCTCTTTGCCAGGTTTGGCAGCAACGGAGCAAGTGGCAGTTCACACCAGTGAAAAGATGGATAATTACAACAGACTAATGCCAACTCCACCATGCAACTCTGAAAGCTGCAGCAATAAAGACGTCGAAGCAGGAAGCCTATGTCCTCAATCCTTCCTAGTCTCAGAGTACCACTGCTATTCCCGCTTTGGATCCCTTAGGTAGGGCCTTACATGTCCCCATGTTAATGTGGAAGAGGACCCTGAATTCCCCAAATACACTGCAAATACGGAAAGGGCTGCAATAAATTTGCAGGGCTGCTGCTATGTGGGCACACAGCAGAAAAACTCACACAGGTTTTTTTTGTGCTTTGTGTGGCTTGTCCTGCTCTGACAGAAGTGGAGGGCTGCACACTCCAAACAGGTATGAGCACTATAGGTGAGATAAGGACCAGGAAGCAAAATTTGACACAAAAGGAAGAGCCCTACACTTTTTGCTGGAGACAGGGTTATGGAAGAGGAGGGGATGCAGGAGCTAATTTTCAATCATTTCTGATAATCTGCTTAACTCTGGTGGCAAGATATCACTATATACTCTTGTTAAGGTCCTGTACTTTGGAAGGAGTTATGATCTTGGATGTGAATATGCAAATAGTGAAGTCCATCATTCCTTAAGAAAGGTGTGCTACTGGGTTTTGTTTTCCATAAAATGTCTTTCTATCCACAATTCATAAACATAATCCCCCTTTAAAGAGGAATTTTGCTGTCAGGCAATCTTGCATTCATGCTTCTACTCTGCTTATTAAAGAGCACTGATCTGGCAAAAATAAGGCCAAGCTCCATGTTAAAGAATATGAGACAGTGTCTTAGACTTGTATTCCTGGAACCCGTACAAAAAACATTTCTGTGATCAACCCCTATCCATACACAGGTCATGACAATGGACAGCTTTCATCCCTCCACTACGCCAAAGAAGGTCTTTGTACAAGGTCCAAGCACTACCTGCCTCAGAAGAATTCATCGCAGTCTAGCAGATCACCAAAATCACCATGAGGAACAGTTTGCTGTATAGGAGGTAATTTAAGATTGATCTGGTACTCTTGTATATTGCCAAGTTATGCCAGCCACGATCCCTCAATAAAAGGCACAGGAAATCACGCTCCCTTTCCAGATAACGCATGTCAGTTATTATTAACATAAAAAAGCAAACAGAAGAGACCCCAAAGGAATCTGAAAACGGAAGAGTGGAGATTTCTTTTTTTTGCAGATATGTTTCTGATATCTAAAGTCAGGAACTTCTTTGAGGAATCAGGATTGCCGGTGACTCATGCTGAGCAATATTTAAGCCTCAAACAAATTATGTTTATTACATGCATATTTATAGTAGTACAAAGAGACATACTATGAAACATCTGTTAAGAAGGAAAAAAGTCTTACTTTGTCAACTCCTAAACATTTCAAAGGCTTCTCTGGGTCTCTGTCTTTCTTTCTTTCTTCTTTCTTTTTTTCCTTTTCCTTCTGCAAGGAGCATATTTTCATTAGTATCTATTACATGCAATGATGTTTAAAACAAGAATTTCACAGCTATGTTATTATCCAAGATAATGCTCATATTTCACACTGTCACTCTTATCTAAATAAGATTATCCCTACTCTAAGCCTTAGTGTATGTACTTTGGACTTGTACAACAAAATGGAATATCAAACATGTATTCTGGACTTCCGTATGACCATTAAACTGTAGGGATTTCCCTCCCCAAAAAGCTATTTCATATCACAAATAGCAAGAGAGAGTTTCAGAATCCTGACTTGTAGAGAAGGATGCAGGTCATAATTCACACAGAATGACAGACTAAGATCTGATGGAAGCCCAGAAGCCATTAATTAACTGGCATGGAGGAACAGAAGTTAGTACAAAAGTCTAAGGATTCCCCAAAATTGTGGTTTAGTTTTGAAAGATTGCAACGACAAATCATGATGGTGACCTGGAAGAGTTAAAGCCACATTATCATTAAACAACGTGCAGAAAGCATCCGTAGCTAGGCACTATATTCATAGTAGGAAGAGGAAATACCTCCATTTTAGCTTTCTCAGAAGCAGGAGAGGATGCCAAAGGCTGAGCAGCTTCAGAGGAAGACATCTGTACAAAGCAGATGAAAGACGAGAAAAGCACTAAGGCAGATTTAATTAACAGACTACAGGAACAGCCACAAGTTTACTTTATTGCTGCCCATTTATCTTCAAAGATACAGGTGAATTGCAGAGAAAACAGGACACTTGGGGGGGGAGGGGGAGCAAGCGACACAAGAAGTTTGGATTTTTAGAGCTATATAGTTAGCTAACTTTACTTCTAAAACCCATGACACCCATTTTCCATCTCAAAGATCATCAGTCAGGACGGACTTCCTCAATTCACTCCAAGTACTGAGAGTAGCAAAAATCAGTCCATTGTAAAGCCTTGCATGCTGTCAGTCACACTTAAAAAAAATGTTACTAGAGCTAGTTGGGGGGAGGGTATCAGGTAACAGTGAATGATTTATGGCTGAATTCGCTAGAATATAAAATAAAAAATGAACTTGGATAAGATCATATCACAAGCATGAGGGAAAATAATTAAGTTTCGTCCATTGTTCAAATTTTATCCAATGTGACTGCTGAAATATTAATGTCCTGGAGCTCAAAAAGAACAGTTTCCCATGGGGATGTGGAAAAAGGCAAAGACACCTTTGTTCTTGCTCATTCCTTCTGAGTACTTATTTTAACAGTAAAGGATAATCAAGAAGTCTAATTAAATGTATAAGTTTTAAATAACTCTCTCCATTTGGAATTAGCAAAGAAAAAAAACTTTCATGATTATAAGGCAACTCATTATCTAACACCACCAGGCAGACTATAATACAATTCACACAGAGTTCTGAAATCTGTGTATAACAGCAGCAAGCACAGAATTTATTCACAGCGCTACTCAGCTTGTATATGAACAGATCCAAGTAGATCAGGTTTATTTATAAGAACTACCAGAAATACTTCAAAGGCATATATATGTCAAATAATCATATTTTATTTGTGTATTTCACTTTGCAGTCACAAACAGTCTTCCTGATAGGCACATTTCTTTTGTCTGGCATCTGAGCAGGTCTAGCCCACAATCGTTTTGAGCTCCTATCTCAATACCTCCTGACCACTTTCTGTTTTTAGGCTGAACTACTCAGACAACTCTCCCATCTGACAATACAAAATTGAAATCCAGTGGTGGGATGAATTACTACAGTGGGATTTCATTCTGGATTTAAATCATTAACTTTCTTCCAGAATTTGATAGTCACCCATCTCATACTCATTTGACCAAAAAATTGCCAAGTTACCATTTAGCTTGAACTACTGAAGTACCAATCCATGTTCAGAACCCGTATCTGCTTGGTTCCCTCAGTCCCATACTAAATTATCAGTCAGGGTCCTTTGTATACCATGCAGGTCACTCACAACCAATTCTCTTTGTAATAATGGTCACTTTTGCCATTCCTCTGTATTACATTCTCTTCCTTTTGTTAATGAATGGTCAGTCCCTTACTGTGCATTTAGTAGACCTACAAAAAGAACCTCTCACACTATTATAGTATATGTGACAATTAAATCTCTATATGAACATGCTAAGAGAAACTGAGAACAAAGCAACGGGCTTACACTGATGACATTAACTGCATTTTTGTCGTAGTATTTCTTCTTCTCGTATTTATCCCTGATAAAAAATTCCACAGCTCTGAGATCAGATAACTTAAGGAAAAGACAGAAAATGAAAATAAACCAGAGAGTTAATAGTGCAGAACATTTAAATTATATCCCAGATCAGAGCTGTAAAGACAAAAGTGGATTTTCACACAAGTTCTGTTTTAATTACTTTGTAGCAAGGTATCTATTCACCGTTACATTTCGCAGAGAATATCTACATCTTAAATGAATAAGAAAAAAAGTGATTGCACCATAAGCCTATGCAAAAAATGAATCTCCTTCCATTTATCCTAACTTTAGTTAAACTTCAGCCAGGAAGGGGGTGTCTGTTATAGATGAACTGCAGGGGTTCATCTACTATAGGAACTGCTGTAGGAACATTAGCTGTAGGAACAGTTAATCATTCCCTCTTTGCCACTTTTTGCTATTTGATTTGCTTCTCCAGCAACAGGGTCACATGTTTATGCCAAGTACTGGACTGTTATGCTGACATTAACTGAAGCTGAAAAGCAGTTTAATTCTAGGCACTTTCATTAACCTTGTGTACTATGCCACTTATTTCAAAACAAGAGGTAGTGTGGGGGCAAAAAAATATTGTCCTGGAAAATTCTTCACCGCCGGCAAAAGTGGGTGGAAGTGATGCTCACAAGTTTTTTCATCACCAACACGTAATGTTTTAAAAAATCAAAAATGTAAGCACTGGTTTCAGAGACACAAGCTAGAAGTAATTAATGTACATCAGCGTTAGGATGGTCGGAAGAAGTTAAGCCTTGACAACAGCCAATGGTGAAGATAAAATGGGAATGGTGGAAATGTTATGAATAATGAGTTTCCTTTGAACTTTTCTCATTTCTTTTCCTTTCCCCTCTCCTACACTGATGACTCTGCTTCCATATTCGGTCACAACCTTCCTCACTCTTAACTCTGCAGCCCCTTTATCCCTTCTCTATGCTACTTTCCTCAATTTCTGCTTCCTAAAGATATATTCAAAGTATATTATGTATGTTTTATTAAATGGGGAAAAGTCCATTTACACTAAAAAAAGCATATATGTACCATGCTTTTCAGTTTTCATTACATTTATATTTTCACACACATGTGCTGCCGCTTTATACTGAATCAGACCAGTGGTCTGTCAAGGCCAGTACTATCTACTGAGTTGGGTCTGAAGGTCTTTTACATTATCTACTTAAGTAGAATTACTGCAGTCAAACCTGGGAAACACCGCTTGTCATAGCAAAAAAGATGATCCACCATTGAACTCTGACAAAGCATAACCACGCTACTTGTAAAAGTGCAGCATCAATTACATTAAGAAAATTGAGACAAACAGGTGTTCTATGTAGCCAAAACAGACATTTGTGAAGTTTTCTGCTCATGATGCACATCAGAAAGTACCACTTACACTTCTACTTTCTAGTGACAGGTGAAACCCTTCTACATGGATTCGGACTGGGCCGACTCATTCTTTAAGCTGAGAATGATTCTGTCTAAGGAATCTCCTTTACTGTTATCAGCTTATTTCTCTCTCCCCACTTTCCCACATTTCTTAAGCTGCAATGGAAAGAGAAGTGAAATGGCAGCCAGCGAAAAGAAGAAAAACTATGGTTCCAGTCTTCTACTTGTTACTGTGGAGAGCCACTGCCAGCAGCACCGACTTTGATGAACCAACGGTCTGATTGAGTAGTCCCTTTCAACAGTAGAAGCCGCAACATGCTTAGAAACTTTTAATGCAGAGGACTGGGTACTTTGCTTTACCTAGTCCTCTTTGATTTGTTCCCACTTGCAATGGAAAGAAAATGGACAGATAAGAGGGCCCATAATGAATGCAGGCAGAATTTCAAGGATGTCACAGTTTGGCTGCTAATGGCTTAGACACTTCTAAATTGAGGGAGCTGGTTTCCAAACTCTTCCCTCTTCCTGCAGTTTCAAACATTACCACCCCCTTTATAGCCAACACAGCAGTGGAATAACAGTTTGGGCTTCTAACCCTCCATTTAATCATTACAAGGATTGGGCTAAACGTAGCACAGGTCTGATTGTTTCCCAAAGCTGCACTACAGCCAGAAATCAGTTTTTATTAGACTGAACTCTTCTTATCCAAACATCCTTTCTATACACATGCACACACACTTTTAAGACTATCTAGCCAATTGGTAAGAGCCTCTTGTGGTGCAGAGTAGTAAGGCAGCAGAAATGCAGTCTGAATCTCTGCCCATGAGGCTGGGAGTTTGATCACAGCAGCCGGCTCAAGGTTGACTCAGCCTTCCATACTTCCAAGGTCGGTAAAATGAGTATCCAGCTTGCTGGGGGGTAAACGGTAATGACTAGGGAAGGCACTGGCAAACCACCCCGTATTGAGTCTGCCATGAAAACGCTAGAGGGCGTCACCCCAAGGGTCAGATATGACCCGGTGCTTGCACAGGGGATACCTTTACCTTTTACCTTTAGCCAATTGGTACCTTTAAATTTCAGCTTTTCTGAATTAAGTAAAAACCATCTTACAGTGCATTGGTTTTTATTGGTTTTGAACTCAGCTTTTCAACTTAGCCTTTTAGTGACTGTGTGATTATTTGAAAATAATGACCACATAGGGAATAAACTGCAGAACACCTAAGATGCTACAGTTGTGTCCCAGTTTGGTACAAAGGATACTGATCAGTTTGAGGTCTTCGAAAGTTCTCTGGTAGATTAGCTTCATAAAGTAATCTCGCCTTGGTATTTCCCATCTCCTGCATGCACTGTAAGAAAAAACAAAAATACATTGACTACTTTATTTCTTTGTTGAACATATCCATTTTTCAATATATAACATGAAATTCTGAGCATGCTTACTAAAAATTAATCTTCACCAGAAGCAAAAGAACATCTGAGCATCATGGTGAACAATCTTTTCAAATGGACATATTCAAGAGGTGACTTTTGGTAGTCAATGACACTCAGCCCCTCTGTCATCATTATGTCCCGCTTTTAGCCTTTTACTTTCATGTGGTCCTATATTCTCGAAGTCTGCCTCCCAGCTAATAGAGCCCCAGCTGCACCAAGGCTGGGCCCCCTGGACCCTGCTGCTAAATGCCAGGTCAGTAAATGGAAAAACTAGTGCCATTCAGGATTTAGTCCTGGTTGAGCAGGCTAACCTGATGTATTATGGAAACCTGGCTAGATGAAGCCAGGGATGTAAATCTAACCCAGTTCTCCAGGTTTCTCTATACAGCAGGTTAGGTCAGGGGACTGGGGAGTCACCTTGATTCCATCTATCTATCAAGGTGCCTCATCCAGCATTTTGCCAATTCTGTGTGCTCCTGAAGAGGAGTAGGAAAGCAATTCTGTTGGTGTACTTGTCCACCCTGCAGCTCAGCCATCTCTTTTCCAGAGATAACTGATTTGATCTCAGGCATGCTAGTGGAAACCCCAACTCTCGTGGTCTTGGATACTATGGGGTATAGTCCCCTCTGAGCCACCTCTCAGCTCTGGGACTAAGCATTGTATTATACTTGTTTGAGTCCTATTGGGTGTGTGTGGGGAGGAGGGGATCAGTCTCAGAAGGTAGTGTTAGGGAATTCCTGCTTTGCCACAGATGTGTTGCACTGCAGGGCTGCATCTTAGCCCTCATGCTGTTAAATGTCTATAAGAAGCCACTGGGAGAGGTCATCAGGGGGCTATGTTATCACCAATATGTGGGTGATACTCATCTCTATCTTTCATTTCCATCTAATTCTAATGATGCTGTCCATGTTCTGGATAAGTGCTTGAGTTCACTGATGGACTGGATGGGGGTGAACATGCTGAAAATTAATCCTGACAAAGATACACCTTCTCAGGGTCAGCAGAAAAGCAGACCAGGAACTTCAGATCCCCACTGGTCTTAGACAGGGTTATACTCCCCTCCCTGGCTTGAGGGAGGTTTGCCTGACCTCGATCCAGACTACGGCCTTTTTGATCATGGCCCCGAACTGATGGAATGAGCTCCCAGGAGAGTTGAAGGCCCTGATGGAGGGTGTGCTCTTCTGCCAGGTTTTTGGTTGAGGCTAGGGCTCTTAAGATCAGGGTTCCCTCATCCTGAGCAAATAAGATCTTGCTACTCCCTATAACCTCCCCCCCCCCCGAGGCATTTATGAGTTCCTCTGTGAGCAGGGGTGGGTTGGGGTTTTTAGTCTGCCACCAATTTTTATTGTTATGCATTTTTATGTTTTAATGAGGATTTAATTGTGGGGTTGTTCTATTGTCACCCGCCACACGACGGTTTCAGGAGTGTGGGGCTATAAATTAAATTATAAATATAAATAAATAAATCAGGTTCGCAGCTTGGGAGTGCTGCTTCACATAGCAGTCACCTCAGAAAACTGCTGTGGCTGAGAGTGCATCGACCCAGCTCCAGCTGGTGCACCAACTGGATCTATTCTTGAGTCAGACAGTTCTAGCCACAGTGATCTATGCCTCAGTTACATCTAGATTGGACTATTACATTGCATTCTACTTCGGGCTACCCTTGAAAAGTTTTCAGAGGCTGCAGCTATAATTCTGGTCAGGTCCAGTTTTTGCGAGCATATGTTGCCAATGCTACACCAATTACACTGGCTACCAATCAATTCTTGTCTTTTAAAGCCCTACATGGCTTGAGACCAGAGTATCTTCTCCCATACATTCCTGCCTAGGAATTGAGGTAGCAGGGAGATGCCCTCCTCATTGTCCCTCCAATTAAGGATGCTTGTTTGGTGGGTACACAAGAGAGGGCCTTTGGGGGGCAGCCTCACAATTATGGAACAACCACCCAGGGAAGGACACATGGCATCCTTATTGTTAGTCTTCAGGAGGCAATTGAAGACAATTTCATTTAGGACTGCATTTTGATTGATTTAATTAAGCTTTTAGTTTTGGCAGTAAATAAGGCATTATAAAAATGCAATTATAAAACTTATAAAAGTCATAGATGTGTTTGTATTTTTATAATGTTTTATTTACACCTCACATTCTGCAAGGGAAAAAGGCAAATGTTTTAAATACATAAGAGGGAGGGGGGGAGTTGAGGGGGGGAGTTGAGCTGCCATTCTTGCCATGCCGGCAATATTGGCAATGTTATTATTGTTTTATGGGGTTTTAATGGGGAATTGCGATATTGTTACCCGCCACGAGCCGCAAGGGAGTGGCGGGCTATAAATCTAATAATAATAATAATAATAATAATAATAATAATAATAATAATAATAATAATAATAATAATAATAAAGATAAATTACAAATAAAATGAAGCACTTCCAAATACCCAAAGTACCTAGTAGGCTTAGCTTCCTTGGTACTACACAGAATATGAAAACAAATTCTGACTCTAAAACTAATTCTATTAATCTTCAAACTACTATTCTGCAAAATATGAAACACCCAGTTTATCAACAAAAACAAAACATTTCACAATGTCTCTGGCAACCTATACATCACTATTACCCTTAAGAGGGTAGGTTATCAAAATTCATCTTGTTAGGAAAATGATGCTTCATAGTATTTGAAGAGAATCATATTATTTAAAAGTCCTTATCAGTGTATCTAATTCACAATCTTATCACATCTGTGGATACTTAAATCTAGAGACTGGAGCAATGGATAGACAAGACAGATCTTTTTTGAAAAAACCCAAATGCCCCAAGGTTAAGAGAAAAAAATCTGATATGTTAAAACAAACAAACAACTGGGAGATTATACATCCTAAAATGATAATGCTGCACCTGCAGTTGAAAAAATAATTGTCCTCAATAGTTATTGTTAGGCAACCACAACAGTATTCCAGAGTTCAAGCCTTGGTTACTGTCAGTAAATGGCAGTCACACATTCTCAGCCTAACTGATTTACAGAGATGGTTCAGTGTACTACAGACCAGTATATTTACATCAAATGGGTGGTAGCCAGTGAACCATAAGCATAGATTTGCTTACAGAACCAGACTTTCTAATCTCTCCCTGCCTCAGCAACCCATTCCCACTCTAAATGTTGCTTCTAGCATGCAGCAGACATACAAAAGTAGTGCTGGGCACAATGGGTTTGCAGTGAACAGTGAGATTTAGAAAAACCAATGTCTTCAGTTGATGGCAAAAATGCCCTTCTTCTAGTAGAGAACATCCACTGGATACATGCATGAACATGCAAAGCCCTTCTATACGGAATCAGGCCTTAGGTCCATCAAGGCCAGCATCTTGTACTCAGACTGGAAGAGTTCTCCAGGGTCCCAGGTATAATTCTTACATATCACCCATTAACCTGATCATTTCAGCTGGAGATACTGGCGATTGAACCTGGGACCTTCTCCTTGCCAAACAGATGCTCATCCTCTAACCTCCTCTAACAGCTCCTGAAGCACTGATGGTTTATTGTTCTAAAAACCCCAAACCAACTTATTTACCTGTATTTGCTCCGGTGTCCATTGGTCCAAATTGACAGATTTGACCCTGGATATATGAACACCCAAATTTCGATGTATGCCAGCACATCTGATACAAATAAAGACACCAGTGTTCCAGGAAGCCCATCGGGGACCTAAGGATGTAAAAAAGATTTAAATAATCAAAGATCTGACAAGACTTCATTTTCCCAGGAATATAAAACACAACTTTGTTACCAGCTTTCATGGTTGAAGACAAAGGCTATAATCCAGCTAATCCACTACTTGTATATGAACGTTACTTCATTTTATTTCACAGACTTCTGCTCACTTGCAAAGAGTAACATTTCAAAAATCCACAGAAAAGAGACAGGGTGTGCACCAAAATGTAGCTCTACCAACAACATTCAGTCATGTTCATTAGCTTCTCCTGGTAATGTTATTTAGGTTTCTCTTTCACTTAAAATTTATGTTAAAAGTTTAATAAAAGCTACCCCAATCATAATAAATCTGAATCCAACTGGAAAGATTCATAGTGAAAGCCTGGACAAAAGGTGTAATATGATTTTGTGTGCAGTATCCAAGCATTGCTTCATAGTGACTTGTAAATAAAAATCACTTTTGAACAACATGAGTAGAAGTTAATGACAATGTAGTTCTTATAGGTATGATCTAGTATTTATACTTTTGTTGCATTGGTCATTTTACATCTGTTCTTTTGATTATTATGTAGTGTGTGTGTATATATATATATTTCTCTTTTCCCCCCTGGGCACAGAATCTTTGGCTGCATCCAGAACACTCATATAGGTTGGCAGTGAGAGGGTGCCGGTACCAAGCAGTGGACACTGGAGTAGCAGTCAAGCCCAGGCCTCGGCTGCGCCCTGCTTGGTAATGCTGCCCTCTCACCCACCGGGTAAAAGCATTGGTAACTGACATATTTGGTAAACTGACAACCCCCATTCCCCCTGGAGCCAGTTAATAAAGCTTTTAGAGGATGCTTGAAAGCACAAGAGGTCTCCAATGGGACATCTTGCCAATTTATTATTTTTTTAGAAAGTGGGCAGAGCCAGCTACAGCTTTTTGAGTTGTTGATGTTTACAGTATAATGCAAACAGGAGCTTTATGTACAGTACTGCACCTGGGCACATAGCAGAGCAATATTCTGAAAATACAATGGGACTTGCTTCTGACTAAATGTGATTGGGCTACAGGGCCAAAATGATGAATGCATCTAAATGGAACTTCTTTTGAAGTCATTAGGTTATCCCAATTTTAATGCATTTTTTGTCATTCAGGAAGAAATCATAACATTGCTACATCAAATTTTGTTTACTTTTCAAAAACAATTTATTTTCCTATCAAAATTTGGACAGAATCTCTCTTACTGTACACAGGTACAAGTAACTTTCACCAACCTTGCAGCATCACCATTGCTACAGATAAATGTTCTGATTAAAAATAGTTGGGTTTACAACTGAAGGGCACGTGTAAAGGGGATAGCTAGGAGAAGCACCTTCTCTTTTGTATAAATGTATTAGATTCCTACAAGC